>NC_056524.1:17829120-18006106 GCF_019175285.1 Sceloporus undulatus
CCCACTTCCAAGCAGGCATAGCATTTGTAAGACCACAGGCAGTCCCTTGTGCCACTGCAAACTACATTTCCCACTTCCAAGCAGGCATAGCATTTGTAAGACCACAGGCAGTCCCTTGTGCCACTGCAAACTACATTTCCCACTTCCAAGCCTTCTTAGCAACCCCCCTTCCTCCTTCTCCTTGCCCCCTCCAACCCCCCCAAAAAAACCCTCACCCCCTCTTTTTCCCCAGGTATGTCTCAACTTAGGGGGGATTTATGGGTCAGATCCCTTGCAAAGTATTTTTTCTTTTCTAATGGGGGCAAAGCCTTGAGAAGCCCTAGACCCCTGAGAAGAAGAGGAGGGGTCTTAGAGAGAGAGGGGTAAATAAGGTGGCTAGAGGCAGGGTTGCCATAAGTCAGATAGGAGTTGGGCACACAACAACAACAGCAGAGGAGGAAGGGGAAGGAGGAGAAAAAAGGGGAAGGAGAAAGAAAAGGAGGAGAAAGAAGAAGAATAGGAAAAAAAGAAAAAGAAGAGGAGGAGGAAGAAAGGAAAAAAAAGGAGAGGAAGAGAAGGGAAAAAATGGAATAATAAGAAGAAGTGGAGGAGGGGAAAGAGGGGACGAAAAAGAACAAAAAGCAGCTTGCCTGCAAAGCCCTCTCCGCTTGGAAGTTGGAGCATGCCCAAATAAGGAAGCAGAGGGCTGGCTCCTTGAGAGGGCTGGCCAATAGAGGCAGGGCAGACCTGCAGACCCCACCCCCTGCTAGCTCCAGCCCGGCTGCTGCTGCACTCCCTGGGCTCAGCACTGTATAAAAGGGAGGCAGCAGCACTGGTAGCACTGAATCAGGCAGCCACCTGGGAATAGGGGGAGAGCGGGGTGGGACTATGCACGCCCCCCAGAACACAGGAAAGTCCCACTCACTGCTGTGAAATGGCAACCCTATACCAAGTGAAGTTTTTCTACCCAGCACTTTGGCTTAGCTAGGAGCCTGATTTTGCACCTCACGGTCCTTTCCCATCGTTGTATTCAGAAGTGAGTTTGATCCATACTGATGTATCCAAAGCTAATTGCGTAACTGGCCTTCACATGTTTGATTAGTGCAGTGCTTCTCAATTATTTTCTGTCATGCCCCCCTAGGAAGAAGAAAACATTTCGCGCCCCCCCGCGCAACTATAAATAGTATCATTTGTCTATAAAATTGTTATAAGTACACCTCTGCATAACAGAGCCTCGCGCCTCCCCTGGGGGGCCCGCCCCACTATTTGAGAAGTACTGGATTAGTGCACTCACTTTTGAGGATGTGACGATGCAACAGAAATCTGGAGTGACCACTACCTGGAATTCCCAGAATGTGGTACAAACAGAACACAAGTGAACTACTAGCAGTGCAAAAGCTTAACAATGCTCTCCTACACAGATGGATCATGATCACAGAGGAGATGTGTATGACCTCTTCCCTGGGACTTTTCAGACTGTTGAACTTGTAGCATTTAATCCTGGCACGTGGCTTCTCCATTGCCATGTCCATGACCACATTCATGCTGGGATGGAGACAACCTACACCATCTTCAAGTCAGGTAACAGAATTTGGTAAAGGCAAGGTACGATAGGTTAAAGAGTAAATGAGGAGAAGGTGTGGGAACCTGTGACCCTCTTGAATCATTTTTCTAACATTTCTTGGATCTACCAACAGGATATGGTTAACTGCCCTAATCTAAAATTAGTTTCAAGAGTTTCTTATCCATTCACTAGGATTTTTCACAGCACATTGTTTTTCTTAGTACAAGCTAGATAGACAAAATTGGAACCAAAGTGAAAAATGAAAGTGACACATATGATAAACTGTGGGCCAGTATTAATAATAATAATATTATACTATTAGATAGTGTTAGAGGACTGAAAGCCCTTGAATATGTGGCATATTGTTAGAGGGCTGAGTAATCTTCATTCACAGACCTAAGAGACAAAACTAAGGAAGGGGGAAAATCCTTAAAGTTAAAAAAAGTGAATTGCACGAAGCATTTAGAAGACATAGGTCCAAAACACACTGCAGAAATAATCCAGTTTGAGATCTCTTTAACTGCCCTGGCTCAGTGCTAGGGAATTCCAGGAACTGTATTTTTGTGAGACATTTAGCACCTGAGCTCTCTGGTGCCACAGTAAACTACAGTTGGACCTCAGTACTGGCAGGGGATCCATTCCATCCCCCCCTCCCCCCACAGATACCAAAATCCGTGGATGCTCAAACCCATGTTGTCTCCAGTGGCAGCACATGCACACCGCCACACTGCCATTGGGAACAATGTGGACTTGCTGTTTGTGTGGATGTTCAAATACTCAGATGACAAGTTCACAGATAAGGAGGCCCCACAATACAATTCCCAGGATTCCCTAGTGTTCTCAAACTGGATTATTTCTGCAGTGTGTTTTGGATCCTAATCTAGTATTCCTGATTAAGCATTCACCTCTTTAGTATGTCTACTCACATATTTGCATATAGTAATACATCAATTTAACTCAAGGAATGTGTATTTAACGTTGAACTTTGAAATCAGTTGAGGAGAATTTGCTGGATATGCTATGTTATAATGCAAGAAACGAGGCCTTTTCTGCACTGTTTCCAGAATTCTGCAAAACTCTCCTATATCGAGGGGAGGGATATTTGTCTCTGTATAATGTTTTTACATGACAGGTGGATATTTACTCCACCTTACTTTTATTAGCTTAACTCTAGCAGATTGGACTACTGAACATTAGTTGAACTGATGCAGCAGCTGGTTGGATGATTCCCAATAAACTGAGGCTGAATTCAGACAAGATGGAAATTCTATGAGTGAATGGTACCTGACTTTGGGAACGGGCAAATTTACCTTTCCCAAAGTGTTACATTCCCCCGAAGGGGCAGGCACAAAGTTTATTAACAGACACTTTTTTCACCACTCAGATGATGTAGGAAATGGAGCCACAACCAGAGTGTATGATGGTTTTACTATCAATGGCAAGACTCCAAAAGGTATGTCTTTGACCTCATTCCCAGGTCATGCAAAGCAATTGTACATAACGAACTATTCACAGTTCACTGATGTAGGGATGAACAGAAATGAGGCAGGAAGTGCGGAGTCATATTCTCCCATTCTAAGAGCCCTGGAATGCATGGCAGCAACATCAGCCAAAATATGGGATGCAGCTTTTCATCAATGTTAGCTGAAGACTCAGCTTTGTTCCTCTTTTTCCTGATATGAAAAAATAAAGGAGAAATAATCTGCTTCCAGCTCATGTTTCTGAGTGCCCTTCTAGTTTTGGAGTATCTCTACATGACAGTTATAAATAATAGTTACTTTATGTTACTTTACCTTCCATTCTACAGAAGCGGGATACTTTGAATTTTCTGCTCGCGATCTCTAGTGTTGTAGTTTGGGGTAGCAGACTAGAGTTCTCTAACAGAGAATTCAAAGCACTTGACCTAATTACAAATTCTAGGATTCTATGGGATGGAGCCATGGTAGTTAAAGTGGGATCAGAATGCTGTAACTTTGCACCATAGAGCCTCTTTTAGACTGGAACTCAGCCATCTTCTGGAACAACTAGCTAAGAGGTGGATATGGAGCACTCCTCTATCAGAGGTAGAAATGGGAACTCCCTTAAGTACACAGAGGAATCCCCGCTGTCATTTCTGATTCCTGTTTGGAGATATCGGGGACCCTTAGCCCTCCTAGAAGGGGCAGGGCATTAGCAGATTGCAGTTCTCCAGGGGGTCAAAGTTTCCCATCTTTCACCTTAATGAATTATTGTAAATGACATGCAGTTCCAGTCACAAGTATGTCCCCATTTCTTGTTTTTACTTTACATATCCAAGTGTCTATTTAAAGCACCTCAGCAATACAATGTATTCCAAGAAACCTGTGTGAAATGTCCCCAAATGTTTCCAGTTTAAGTGTTTCTTAGCCACATGTTCAAGAGGAAATGAGGATATTTCTCATCAAATGCCTTTCTCTTTCAGGAGGTAATGACAGAGCAGGAATAGACTTCTTTGGGAAAAAGCTACAAGTTGGAGAAGCAAGCTGGGTTCTCAAAGCTCTTTTTCTCATTGGACTTGTGCTTCTGATGGTTCTCTTGGTCCTTATATGCATTCTGGTCTCCCAGAGGAAAAGAGTCCATTACAGTTACATTGGTCGGAAATGTGATCTTCCAATGGTATCCCTCTAATATATCTGCAATGGGGACTGATATATGTGGTATACAATTACCAATGCTAAAATGAAAGATTATTAGGAATGTTTATTGTTGGGATAAAATTATAGTGGCTCATTCAGCTGATTTGATGGACATCTGCCCATTGATATATTTCAAAGCAGCCCCCAAAACATCTAGAAAAGGAGTGGGCAAAGATCAGGTCAATGGCCTCCTGAGGCCCTCAATACTTTCTAGTCTTCTGCATCCTTTAGCCCCCACATTTCTAAAAAAAATATAAAAATGTTAAATTACATTTTAAATGTTAAATGGAGGGAAAGTTTTTAAATTAAAAAAACAAACAAAATATTGTGGATGTTAAAAGCATGCAGACATACCCGCAAAGCTTTGTAAAATAGATATTAAATGAGAAAAAAGTTTTAAACTTTAAAATACTTTTTAATTGAAAAGGCCCAGGAGACCTTCTTGGGGATTTGGGGGGTAATTTCACAATGTTTTGAGGGTGACCCCAAGTGAGACCTTTTTCCAATTTCAAAGTGACCTCTGGTTTTGAAGTCTCTACTGGGTTTTTGTCTCTTCTGGGCCCAAAACAAGCTACCATCACTCTAATTTCCTCAGGAAAAGGGTACCAAAAATGCAACCTACAATATTACAGGCAGAATTCGGACTTCTCTTACCTCAACATAGAACTGTTAGGAGCTTTCTTCAGGTTCGACTTAATTGCCTATTTATTTAGGACTACATAAGAATGCATTGATCTATGTTTTGTCTCATTTATTGGATGACGTGACAGGTTTACGTCACTGTGTGATTACGGGTAGCATATTGGACTTGGATCAAGGAGTTTGCTCTCTTGCGGCTTAAAATATACTGGATGACTCAGGAAACCTATTCTCTCAGTCTTTGTACATATAATGTCCATAGTTTCTCAGACAAGGCACTGAATACAAATGTGTAGTGAAGATATTATGTTCTAGCTAGATTACAGAAGGAGCAGAGTATAGTTATTTCTTATTTTAATTTAATGACTCTGTCAATTATTTTAATCAATTTTGTTTATTAAAATATTCATAGCTCAGACACAATAAGAAGCCATGGTTTGTTATTTGTTACAAGCATGAGCCTGTACAAACTTCAAGCCTTCTTTTCTTGTCCTCCTTTGAGCAACTGAAGAATCTCAAAGCTTTTAATTTCATTTTTGAACTAACCACAATTCCTTCAACATCCAAACTCTTAGCTGTGGCATGTTCTGGCTCATTAGTTTATAAACAAACAAATGAACAAGCAAATCAGGATCTAGAACCACAGTGTGATTATGATTTGTACTATTATCAATCAATCAATCAGTCTTTATTAATGCTTAAGCCAAAGGCCATTCGCATGATAAAATATAAAACCAATAACAGCAATTCAGAATTATAAAATATTCCGATTTGTACTATTAAAAATTAGAACCACAGTGCCTCCAGTTTTGAAGTAATAGAAAACTGTGGTTAGTTCAAAGGTGAAATCAGGAGGTTTTAGTCTTCTTCTGATGAATATAAAGCAGGAAGAGATGGAAGCACCTGAATCTGATCTCATGTAGACTCACTTTTGTAATGATAAGCCATGATTTACAACTAAACTGAACCATTGTTGAAAAATGTGTACATTTTAGTGATGTGAATGTTTTCTGCATCTGTTTCCATTTTTGTAAGTTGCCTTGAGTTGTAGGGCAGGAAAAAGGTGGAAAATAAATAAATAATAGTAAATATAATAGTAATAATATAGTAGCAGTAATAGGAAGATCATACATGGCATTATGACTGAAGACAGATAATAGGTGTTTGAGTGTTGAAGGTGGTATAGGAGCAACATTATTACATTTGGTATATACCTTGATATATGTCCTGCTTCACCCATGGCTTGTTTTATAAACCTGGGTATCCTTCTGAACCTCTTGAAGTCTAACTACCAGAACATTATGCCAAAAAAAGGAGAAACTTCTGTTTGTGGAAGCACCAAGCAGTATCAGTATTGTGTCCCAAGCTCTTTGTTTTGCCTCTCAAAATGTTCTTCCTCCTTTTTATAAAGCATTAATTAAGCTTCTGGCCATTTTGGTTGTTTGGTTGCATTTGGGGGAGTTCTGGGGTTGAAGGAATCTGTTGTTGTTGTTGGTACAACAATATTATATTTACAACAACATTATATTTACTTATATCCTGCCTTTCTCCCCAATTTAGGATTCAAGACAGCTTGCAACACTTAAAACAAAACACAATTAAAAATTAACAGCATGCAAAAGTTATAAACCAATAAATTTCAAACCAGTTAAAACAAATTGAAACAACAACCAATAAAAAAGTCCAGCACATTATACAAGGCCTGTTTCCCTTGAGAAAAAATCAATTCTCAAAGGCCTACCAGAATAAAAAGGCTGTAACTTGCTTGTGGAAAGACAGTAAGGAGGGTGCCATTTCAGCTCTTTTTCAAGGGACAAAACTGAACTCTTGCCTATTATTGTGCGAAGGCCATCGTATCTGAGCTTCTACGTTCTTACAGAGCTTGCCCTAAAAAAAGAGCCTGAATCATTGCTACAAATGTAAACATCAGAAACAATAATTTATGCCCATTCTTTTTTTTATTCAAGGTTTTAGATTCATCTCTAGCCTGCTAAAATAGGCAACATATTATCAAAATGAGTTAGCCTTTCCGAAATCAAGCTGAGTTAGGCTATTGAAAATATTGTTCCCAGGCTTTTGGTTACTTCGGGGACATTTCTGCCATACATTCAGGATTAACTAAGTACCTTTAAGTCCTGCGGATTTGAATGGCTGTATGAAACTTTGTTCACCAGCATAAAAAGATGTAAAGGATTCATATAGCACCTGTGACACTGAAGACATCACATTATGCTGCTGTCCTGCTACAATTGTGCTAGCTTAAACATAGATGCATACTGGTTTGGCATCATTTACTTCATGATATGATTTTGGCGATCCAGAGTCTTATGATTTCTTTACTGCACTCCCAGATACCACCTTCAGGAGGAGGGGGGGGGACAAGCAATTGTGGCTGCCAACCGCTTCCCAAAGCCAACTGCTGCGTGAGTGTACAGCTTTGGAAAGCTGTTGGTGGCTACAATTTGTGCAAGGAGGAGAGGAGCAGAATCACTGCTGTTCACGTCATATGACTGCCTGAGAAACAGAACTGCAGCAGAAGGAACCTATCACACAAAGGCAGTAATAGAATAGCAGTGAGACTGAGAGCCTATTGACAGGTTATGCTGATGAGCAAAAAGGTGCGCCACAGTAACAAATGGAGTACAAGGCAGCAGTAGGATGGACACAATGTTGTGTGATAAGTACCAGCCCAAGACATTTTTATCCTGTTAAAATTCTGGTTTTTAGCTTCATGCAATAGAGTCCTCCGGAAAAAAATTCTAGCATAATTTTTCATGTGCTCCAGTCCATTTTGTGTTCTAATGAAATGACACGGAGTTCACAAAATCTTGTTAGAAATTTCTTTCTTTCTTTCTTTCTTTCTTTCTTTCTTTCTTTCAATTAAGATTCAAAGGTATGACAGGATTATTTTATATTTTTTAATGTTCAAATCAGTTGGACTGGAAGGTACTTTCCTTTTCTGATTATACCTGCTTTCCCCCACAGCTGTTCCTTTATTGATCTCCCAAAGATGAGCTACTAGAATCTAGCAATTTGGCAATATGCAAGTTTTGTTTTACACAGAACTCTTTATCAGAAAGAACAGAACAGAAACTAATGTCTATGAATAAACAGAAGAATATTTTGAAGTTGAAAGCTTTCATGGCCAGCATCCATAGATTTTGTGGGTTTTTTGGGCTATGTGGCCATGTTCTAGAAGAGTTTATTCCTGACATTTCACCAGCATCTGTTGCTGGCATCTTCAGAGAAATGCCAGCCACAGAGGCTGGCGAAACATCAGGAATAAACTCTTCTAGAACATGGCCACATAGCCCAAAAAACCCACAAAAATCTATAGTGAAACATTACTTACATTAATAACTATTTATAATTAAATTGGGAAGATAGTTGCCTAATGACAACGCATTTCTCCTTACACTAAACCACCAAGGATTATCAGTCGATGGGTATTGTGTATTTTGCTTTAAGACCCAAGACTCCACTGTGCATATATAAGCTGTGTATGTATGTACTTGTCTGTGATGTTTGCTTCTAGCTAAAGCTGTTCAAAAGGCATCAGATACAACTTAGTGGGAGAGATCGACATTCAGAAGTAGCAAATCTGTGTGTAGGGCTCCAACGGGTAGGACTCCAAAAAAGTTATTTGGATCCAGTTGACCCACAGCTAAATGTGTGCTGGTGTCTGTTTGTGTTTTAATACATCTTTCAACCTGGTTTTACTTTTTTTCTGATTGTTTGTGTTTTAACTTTTGTATTTTGTGGGGTTTTAAAAAATGTTTTTTAATTATTGTAAACTGCATTGAGTCCCAGTCTGGGAAACAAGCAGGATACTAATAGTAGTAGTAGTAGTAGTAACAATAGATAATGACAATGATGATGATGATGATGATGATGATAATAATAATAATAATAGCAGCCTTCCTCTCAGAAGTTTAAATCCATGCTAAAATATAAAATTAAGAATTTCTGTATGGTACGGCTACAGGCATTAAGTAAAAAAACAAAACAAAAAGAAGCAAATGTAACCATAAACACTTAAATGACAGTTGCTGGTTTCACAAATGTCATAAATGACTGGTTTTATCAGTGGGGAAAATTCAGAGTAATGTAGGAACTGCAAACATCAGAAACCCAAGTTTCTTATTTTCTGTCAATCAATAGATTTGAATCAATTTGTATGTATGTAAATAAAATGCCTGTATGTTGTTAAGTAAAGCTAGTAATCACTGAAGAGCATAAATAAAGTTGAACAAGTTAATACTTTTTGTCTTTCCATACATGGCTTGCTTCAAGTACAAAATTATAAATGCACAAAATGAACAATGATAACAGTGTTCAGATGTGGTAAATCACTCTCTGCAGGGCTTTGTTTTTTGTTTTTTTAATCAATAAATTCCTCTTACAATTCAAAGAAATAACAAATACTGTACAGTTTTTTAAAAAATCAGTGGGGTGGGGCTGCAACAGGAAGAGCCAGAGGAACTGCTGGGTCTAACATATCTTTAGCCACAAAAAAATTCTGAGCATCTAAGTGTCTGACCAAATTTAGCTGCTTTAAGGGAAATATTGGGAAGTGTTTAAATTGTTGTGGTCGTTGTAATGACTGTAATTGGACCCATAGGCTGGGCCAGACATTTACTCTAGCATTAACATCCTACGCATGCAGCATGGTGTCGAATGAGCATCTAGCTCAGGAATAAAGAACATAAACAGAGTAATGCATGACCAGGTCAAAGGCCTATCAAGTCCAACATTCTGTTTATAAAGTGAAAAATCCATTACTATGGGAAGCCCAGAAGCAGGACATAAGTGCAAGAGAACCTTTCCTTTTTCCTGAACAACAACAACAAAAACTACAATTGGAAAGAGAGACAGATGAATTGGAACATATCTACAAACTCCAATCCATCAAGAGGGGTTGAAGAGAGACTAGTGTGCTTCCAGGCACACTATAGCCATGATAACACTGGTTAACACCGCAGCCTCATGAGGACACTCTTGGCCAGTTTAACACATCCCCTTTCTGGTTCCCTACCTGCACACACCACATTCCCAAACTCCCTCCGCCATTCATTTGTTCATCCACCCAGCCTAGCTTTACACAACATCTTTCCTCCTGCCTTTGTCCCTTGATGACCATAGTCAACATGTCACCTGACCACCATACCCACATGCTCTGCATTTCTACAACAATTCACGCAGTCTGATTACAAAGGTCCTTTCTAGGCACCAGTTCACTCCATGCATCTGAGTAAGTAGATTTAAGTCTACAAAACCTTATACTACAATTTCCAATCAGTTAGTCTCAACGGTGCTACAAGGTCTCTTTGCGTGGACCTTGAGAATGTGGAAGAGCTGGGACAGAGGCAGCCCAGAATGTTGAAGAGCTGGGATGGAGTTAACTTTTTGTGGTAACTATGCTAGGAAAGGTGGAGGGAAGCAGAAAGAGAGGAAGGCTGCATTCTAGATGGATGGAGTCTATTAAGGAGGTTACGGGCATGAAGTCGCAAGAACTAAGAAGAACAGTAAAAGACAGGGAGTCTTGGAGATGTCTCATCCACAGGGTTGCCAAGAGTCAGTTGACCTGAGGGTATTTAACTGCAACAACTGCACATCTGGACCTAAATTTAGTTATTATTCTCAGCTGGAGACCAAGCGAATCATAGAATCATAGAGTTGGAAGAGACCCCAAGGGCCATCCAGTCCAACCCCATTCTGCCATGCAGGAAATCTAAAGGAAACACTTCCATCCAGGGGCCATCCAGCCTCTGTTTGAAAACCTCCAAAGAAGGAGTCTCCACCACTCTTTGAGGGAGTATATGTTCCACTGTTGAACAACTCTGTCAGGAAGTTCTTCCTAATGTTTAGGTAGAATCTCTTTTCATATAGTTTGACTCCATTCTCTATATCCTAATCCCTGGAGTTTTTATAGCATACTAGTTAGTATTATTTTAAAGATATTTTAATCATGTAATGTTGTTGTTGTTGTTGTTTTAGATTGTATGTTGCTTGGCAGATTTTAATTCCTTTTCTTAATTTATTTGACCCTTGCTATGTAAAGCACTGTGCAAACTTTACAGCGCTCTATAAATAAATGTTAATAATAATAATAATAATAATAAAAACAAGCTTGCTCCATCCTCAACTTGACACCTCTTCCAATGCTTAAACTGGGCTACTGTATCATATCAGTGGGACTTATATAAAATGACACTTGCCAAGGAAGAAGTTCCTCTCTCTGACATCCATGCTAGACCTCTCAGGGATGCAGGGCAGAATGGGGTTGGGCTGGAGGGCCCTTGGAGGTCTCTTCCAACTCTATGATTCTGTGAGCTTCCAAAGTGGGGTTCGCAGATGCATTTTGCCCAATCCACCAGTGTTTTGATAGTGCTCCTTTTCTGTCTTGGGGGATGGTTGGAGTTCTTGCGCAGGTATCAGTCTGTATGTGTGGGTTTTCTGTACGTTGTGTGGCTCAAATGTTGGTTCGGTTTGTGGATGACTAGGGCATCCAAGAATGGCAGCCTTCCTTCCCTTTTCCCAGGGTGAGCGGGGCGTTTGGGTGGAGGGTGCCTACTAGGCCCAAGGCCGCCCTTGCCTTCTCCTTCTCCCCGCCTCTCCTGGAGCCAAGGCAGGGCTGGGGTGAGAGATAGGCAAGGAGGAAGGGTGGCCCACCCCGCCTCGCCTCCTCCTCCTCCTCCTCCTCCGCCCAGAGGGGCCTTTGGGAGCTCTCCAGACAAAGAAAGGGAAGCAGTTTGCGCCAAAGGCGGCGGTGGCGAGGGCGACTTGGGGGCCGTCCTTCTTCTCCCTTCCCTCCCTCCCTCCCAGCCTCCTGGCCTCCTTCCCCCGGAGCCCCGAGGGAGGCATGGCTCCTCTGAGGGCTCTCCAAGGGCTGCAGGGGCCCCAAAGGGCCCGAAGGTGAGGCAGAGCGGGCGCCAAAGGGCGCCTCCTCCTCGGCCGCTGGCCCCCGGGGCGCCATGGCCATCGCCCACATCGCCACCGAGTACGTCTTCTCGGACTTCCTGCTGAAGGAGCCCTCGGAGGGACGAGGCTACAAGGGGCTGCGGCTGGAGCTGGCCGTCGACAAGCTGGTCACCTGCATCGCCGTCGGGATGCCTCTGCTCCTCATCTCGCTGGCCTTCGCCCAGGAGGTCTCCATAGGTAAAGAAGGCAGCAACACACACAGGCCCCTCTTTGCTCAGTGGGTCGCCCCTCCGCCCGGCCTCCCCGATGGAGGGCCCGGGAAGGGGCCTTGGTTGTGGCCACGGTGCTGGCACTCCCCTTCTGATCCTGGCTCTTGCCTTCTCGCTTTCTTTGAAAGGCATGCGGCAGGGAAGCAAGTCCTCGATGAATGCTTTGACCCAGGATTTGCAGGAAGGGAGCGGGCTTTGAGTGGGTCGAGGGACAGTCCTTGCCCAGAGGGAAGCAGAGCAAACATCTCCAGGTCTCCCCATGAGCAAGTATTCCCCTATGATTCTCTATGGGCAAGTACTATATTCTCCAGTGATGCTCTGTGGGCCAGTATGGTTTCCCTATGGGCAAGTACTGTTGTTTGTTTTAGTGTGTCTTGTGGTTTGAGTCTGTTGCAGTACCACTCTGGAGACCAGGGTCCGAGTGCCCACTCAGTTCTGGAAACCCGCTGGCAAGTCACACTCTCTCAGCCTCAGGGGAAGGCAATGGCAAAGCTCCTCTGAACCCATCTTGCCAAGGAAACCCCAGGATAGGTTCGCCTCAGGGTGGCCATAAGTGGGGAATGACTTGAAGGCACGCAACAATAACAGCAACAGCAACAGGGAAACCATTTGTCAATTAATGTTCTGATCCAGTTGGAAAGATAGGGAGGGAGAAGCCATGTTGGTCAGCTGCACCAACAAACTGCAACCCTAACACCATTCCCAAGAAGTCAAGGGCCCTTTCATTCACACCACTAAGTTATAGCACTATGATTCCACTTTGGAATCTGCACTGCAGAGATAACCCAGTTTGACACCACTTTTAACTGTCACGGGTCAATGCTATGGGATGCTGGGGTGTGAAATTTTATGTGGTAATATAAGCATTTGACTAGGACTAGATATCAGAGTTCAAATCCCAACTTGGCAATGGAAACCCACTTGGTGACCTTGGGCAAGTCACACTTTCTCAGCCTCAGAGGATGGCAAAGTCAAACCCCCTCTGAAGGAGCTTGCCAAGAAAACCTTGTGATAGGGTCACCATAAGTCAGAAATGGTTTGATGACACACAACAACAGCAACAACAGGGAAGCAATTCATTCATTCATGCTCTGATCCTGTTAGGAGGTTTTGGAGGGAGGGAGTAGGCATGCTAGTCAGTTACACCAGCAAACTACAATTCTAAATCCACTTCCAAGAAAGGACCCTTTCACACCACTAAATTATTGCACTGTGACTCCAGTTCAGAAGCATCTGCACTGCAGAAATAACACAGTGTGACACCACATTAACTTCCATGGGTTAACACTATGGGATGCTGGGATTTGTAGTTTTGTATGACTGAAGCAGAAAGGAGCATTGGAGAGATGTCTCATTCACAGGGTCTCCATGAGTCAAAGTCAATTTGGGGACAGCCAATAACAACAACAACAAGAAGAAGCTATTTAGACTTCTCTGTCAGAGAGCAGTGATGCCACAACAGATTACAAATCCCAAGATTCCACAGGATGGAGCCATGACAGTTGAAGTGGTGTCTAAGTATTAATTTTGAAGTGCAGAAGTAGCCTTTGACTGCCACGGTTTTATCCTATGGACTCCTGAGATTTGCAGTTTAGGTAAGGATATTTAGAACTCTTGAACCAGCCTGGTATATAGTTTGAGTGTTAGACTGTGACTCCGGAGGCCATGGAAACTCACAGGTTGATCTTGGGCAAGTCTCTCAGCCGCATAGGAAATCAAAGGTAAACTCTTTGAATAAATCTTGCCAAGAGAACCCCATGATAAGTTCACCTTAGGGTTGCCATAAATCAGAAATAACTTGAAGGCATACAGCTACAACCAATTTATAACATTAATCCAGAGATCTCTAGTGCCTCCACAAACTACAAAGCCCAGGATTCCATAGGATGCAGTCATAGCAGTAAAAGTGGAATTATACTATAATTGCATAGCGGGTAAGAGCCGAAGTCTGACATATAGAGTCAGTGTACTTTAGGGCTGTGCTAATACATTTCAACCTTAAGCCTCCTTACTTGGGAGTAAGGCCTGATGAACTTTATTAAACTCACTTTGAAATAGACTTGCACAGTAGACTTGCACTGAAGGTTTAAATTCTTGTGGTGTTTCAATAGTTTTATTTGGCACCAGTTTTCCTGGCCTGCCATGGAAGTGAATTGCATTTACAAAATATGAAGCAAAATTAAGTGTGTTAGTCTCTGTCACTTAATCTGGGGCATTTTAATGGTGTAAATCTACAAATTACTCAGACACATTTTCAGAGAAGAAAAGTGGGCATCCTTATCTTTTAGAAGGCCCAGGGATAGCAGAAACAGTCCTAGAACAGCTGCTCTGTCACCTATCTTGAGAGTAGGATTGCCAGATGAAATACAGAATAGGGCTTCTGTGTCATTAGTAGCTATGTGTCTGTACAGCAGCATATGCTAAAATCCTCACTTCTGCACAACCATTATAGGTTCAGGAGTCCTGTCCTTTATTTCACTTGGCAACTCAAATTGAGAGTGAAAGTGGAATGCGTTTTTTAATGCCATAAATGATAAGGAATTAAACAGGTGCATGGAATTTAAGTATTAAAAGTGCATACTGTACATCCGTTTGTAATACTACTAAAAGCATCTGAGGAAGTACACTGAAGTCTATGAAAGCTCATGCTGCCAACTTGTTTCTTTCAGTTAGTCTCAAAAGTGCTACAAGATCTCTCTACACCCATTTGTAATTTTACTTTGGTTGTCTGTGCACTTATAACATCCAGCCTGGACATCCATACTGTGGGTACCTTTAAAGGTTTGGAAACTTCCATTAAGAAAATTCCATTGATAGAAGACAGGTGTGACACAACTGGTCATGATAAAGTATTCAGAATATATTGTGCTCACACTGTGTCAGTTGCAATTGTATCAGTTGCACTGTCTGCATATCGACTTCTGGGCTCAACTTAAAGTGCTAGTTTTGATGTTCAAAGTAGAAACAGGTAGTACATACTCTGTATGCAGCCACCTGCAACCATTTTTGCTTCCCCATCTGGCCAGCGCCTTGTCTAGGAGGGTGTCATCAACCTTTAAAAGTGCTTTTCTTCCTTTCCCTTCTTGAAGGATGTTAAGTTCTATCAATCCACAGGTGAATGGAGGGATAAGAGTGCTCTGAAACGCTTATGAACTGTAGATGGCTGCTGCAAATTTTACTGGTATAGTGAGCTTGGCCTCTGCTACTAGACAGAACTAAACAGAACTAAAATGGCCCAAGATTGAAAGATTGAAAAATAGTCATAGTGCCCCCCCCCCCCGTGCCCTACAGGGAATTTGGGAGCAAAAAAAGTTTATTTTTGTCACAGCTGGTGTGACATAGAATCATAGAGCTGGAAGAGACCAAAGGGCCATCCAATCCAACCCCTGCCATGCAGGAACTCTCAATCAAAGCATACCCGACAGATGGCCATCCAGCCTCTTTTTAAAGACCTCCAAGTTGTTGGTGGTGTCCCTCCATCGTCTCCTGGGGGCCTCTACCTTTTTGTAGTTTCCCATTGCTGTGTTAACAGAGAGAGGAACTAGAACATTCAGGGGCCATTTTTAGCTGCAGACACTATCAACAGCCTTAATGTCTATTTTGGCTCAAACCACAAGCATTTTACCTCTCCTGGCTTAATTATTTTAATACAACAGTGGATTCCAGCCAATGACTATGTTGGACTTGTATTGTACCATTTTATTTTTGAAATGGAATGAGAAGGAGTCTTCTTGACACATATTAACATTTTGATATAAAAGCAAAGCAATTTTGTTGCATTAGGGATTTTACAGCATTTTTTGTGTATTCTTTAATGTTGCTGCATCCACACTGCAGACATAATCCAGTTGTATACCACTTTAACTGCCATGGTTCAGTGCTATCAAATTGTGTGAATTGTAGTTTGCTGTGGCAGCAGAGTATAGCTGGTGCCACAACAAGCTGCAGTTCTTACAATTCCATAGCATTGAGCCGTGGCAGGGAAAATGGTTTCAAACCAGATTATTTCTGCAGTGTACATGCAGCCTATGTGCAGTTAGAGTTATAAACACATTTTGGAGACCAATTATACATTCCTATAATCTGTTTTTGTACCTCAAGAACAAGGACCTGGGCGCTAGCAACAAACAATAAAAGTGTGTTAACCGTATTGCATTACGTTGGAAGCAGGTTTTAAATTATTGTTTGTGACCATTATTGTTTGTGTAATGAATACATAGTGAACTAGAAGACAACTGTATCAAAATTAGGGGAGCTTTGGGACTGCATGATTATTGAGAGGATGGTCTTAGACTCAAGGAGCTCACAGATAAAAAGTTTCTTTGTTTGGGGTACAGCTACCCCTCCCTCTGACCTAGAAATCATTTCATTATCCCCATTGTCTGCAAATCTTGCCAGCAGCCCACCCCCATGACTCCATGTAACCCACTTAGGGAATCTCTCAGCCTATCAATCACAAATCCTGTGGAATCACAAATCCTGGCGTGTATATTATACACAAAAAGCAAATGTATTCTGCCAAGTACCAATCCTTAATAACAGCACCATCCACATGCAAAGGGAAAATGCTAACAGGCCCAGAGGAATCCAAGGATTGAAGAAATAGAGAAAACATTGAGGTAGGGGCCAGACCCCCATAAATCAATACAAAATATGCGCAGTAGCCATAGCCTGCTGGGTGATTATCTGCAAAAATAATGGCAAATTAGAAGGGAAGGAGAAATGGAATGAAGTATTCTAGGAAAGAACAGACCTGGCTGGTACATTGAATAGGAGCAGTCTGCACTGCCAAATCTTGTTGTGTCCCCACTTGTAACTGTGACAGGGAAAGTTTTCTTTGGGGCTACAACTCCCTGAATCCCCCACTGGTTATCCTGATTAAGGCATTATGGGAGTTGTTGTCCAAAAAAGGCAACACTTCCAAGCTCTGGAAAACCTAAATAAACAGAAACTGGCTTCAAAGTTCAGGCTGAAAACATTAAAGTATAGCCCAACCTCACCCGTAATAAGTGAATCATGTTGCTTTTATTGTCTGTCATTTACAATACGCAAAGAAAGCAAGGCCAGTTGCGAGCTGCTTCATTTACAGTGATGTTGACACGCACAAGGATAGCTCCAAAGGTTATGAACTGTCATGCTGTGAAGTTGTGAAGTGTAGTGTGGGTGTTTTTATTTTGCCACATTGGCTGTGGATGATGGGAGTTGTTGGTAAACGTGTCCGGGTGCCAGATCTAGAAAACTATGTCAGCTCTGGAGTTATCTTTTGGTAGGAGCCTACAGCTCTTCCTATATGAGTCAGAAGAATGGTAATTTAAATAAAAACATATGTGGCTATGTAAAAGTCACCCTTATGTAAAAATCACATCATTCTTTACCATTAATTTGTAGGCTTAAGGCTTTATGTGTGCAGGTGACGACATTTTACCTTCACAACAACTTCAAGAAGCAGGTTAATTCTTTTTAATTAGAAGATAGACTGGGCTACAGGATGGGTGGAGAAAGATGAACATAACAGTGATTTTAAAATCCTGTAATACATTTTTTAGTTAATTGTGGGCCTGAGAAGTTTATTTTAATCTATACCCTGCCATCATAAACAAAAAAACCCTACTTAATTGAAGACAGCTTACAACATCAACAATAATAATGATAAAGCTATATAAATATAACTGGATAATAAATCAGCAGCGTTGAAAACAAATAGCAGAAACAAGAAATTGCTGAGGGAAAGAAAAATTGAAAATTGAAAAGTCAAGTAAGGACTAAAACAGACTGTAGAAATAATCCAGTTTGAGACCACTGTAACTGCCCTGGCTCAGTGCTAGGGGACCCTGTGAACTAGTTTTTTGAGATATTGAGCCTTCTCTGTCAGAGAGCTCTGGTGCCACAACAAACTACAGTTCCCCAAAATCCCTAGCACTGAGCCAGGGCAGTTAAAGTGATCTCAAAATGGATTATTTCTCCAGTCTGATTTGGCCCTAGGTTAGGCCCGGTACACACCTCCAGGACGCGATGTCCTGGCAGCGATAGTAGGGCTCGGGACTGCACACCAACCGCATGGTCCCGAGCTCCACTATGTGCGGCCGGCACCATTACAGCGCCACCCACACGAGGGGCGTGTGCATGACGTGTGGGTATCGCAGCACCCACACGTCATGCAAAGGAAGAGACGTGATAAGAGCTGCAACGCAGCCCTTACGTCCCAAAATGGAGTCCCTCTAGGCTGATCCTTTTTTGGTCCGCAGCGTTGCTGGGTGGTTTTAGTTGCTACAGCAATACTGCGGACCAAAAACAGGTGCCTACAGACCACCCTGAAAGGGATGGTCTGTACTGCCCCTTAGTTTTCAATACTTTTCCTAGAAATATTTTTGTCAGTTGGGGCTTATATAAATATGGGAAACTGGAATGCCCCATGGAAATTTAGATTCCCTTCTTTGGGCCTTTCTCATCTTGTTGCAACTATTTATTTTAAACTCTGCTAACAATAAACAGCGGGACTTTCCATGAATGAGGAATGATGGAGTTTCACAGCTGCCAAATATTAAGTTTCATAAAGGGGAGGGTCAAATTCCAGATGGAAACTGCTGCAAAAGAAAACTCCTCATGGGATACAAGAGCTGCAGCTCTTTGCAACATTTGGTAACAGCCACATTTGTTCAACATTCCAGTTAACCAAAGATGTCTTTTCTTTCTTACGTCTGTACTGCATGAATGATCCAGTTTAACATCACTTTAACTGCCACAGTTGTGGAATTTTGGAAAGTGTAGTTTGTTGTGGCACCAGAGCTCTCTGACAGAGAAGGTTAAAGTCTCACAAAACTAAAATTCCCAGAATTCCATATCATTGAGCCATGGCTCTTAAAGTAGTGTCAAATTGGATTATTTCTTCAGTGTGAATGTAGTCAAAGTGACCCATGTGGGTCCTACATCTTCCTGCCTTCATTTCACAGCATTTACAGTGGGCCTTCCAGATTTGCTGCAGTTAGGGGCCCAGGACCTCTATGAAAGAGGAAAAAACGCAAATAAAAAAGCACTATTGTTTTACCTGGACACCTCTCTAGGAATTTCTAGGCCTTCTAGCACAATTTTGTGGTCAACATCCAATAGAGGTTATCATAGAATCATGCTTGAGGACCTACAAATGCCTAGAGAAGTGGGGCTTGTTTTTGTTTTTTGGAATCTCTAGGTCCTCCAATGTGACTCTATGGTCAATGTCCTGCAGAGTCATGCTGGAGGACCTAGATAGAGAGAACATGTTAATCAAATCCGCAAATAATCAAATCTGCAGAAGTCAAAGCCACAAATGTGGAGGGCTGACTATACAGTGGGACCTCAATATCCATGGATTTGAGCATCTGTGGAGGGCAAACCCCCGTTGTCCCCAATGGCAGTGCATGCATGTGGCCATGCAGCATTGTCTCCAGTGACTGTGTATACAAGTGGCTGTGCCACCATTAGGGACAACAAGACATCACCTGAAGTTCCATTGTCCCTAATGCCGGAGTGACCACTTGCATGCACCGCCATTGGGGACAACAGGATTTGAGAACGGATTTTGGTATCTGTTTGGGTGGGGTCCCCACAGATACTGAGGTCCCACTGTCCTTTCTCTAGTGATTCATATTTTGATCTGTATTTAACTAGGCACTGTGCCGTAAGTGTAATTGATAGTACAGCTGTACCATATATATTCAACTGTAAGTCGAAAAATGTATGGCCCAAAAATTGACCCTAAAATCCAGGGTCAACTTACATATGGGTTAATACAGTAATACTGCTTAGAAAGGTCCTTTAAAAAAGCCTTGATGCCCCACTCTCTTTGCCTGGCAGTGATTTCTGAAAGAGCTTCTGAGGCAGGAGTGTGTGTGTGTGTGTGTGTGAGAGAGAGAGGGGGGGGGTGATTCCCTTCTCAATCAGATGTTAAAACCTTCTCTCCCCATCTTCCTCCTCATTCAGATCTCTCTGACCTCCAAACATCTCATTTCCCTCCACTCCCTTCCATCTCAATCCGATGTTAATACTTTCTCCTCCCCTATATTTTACCCTCATTGTCCCTAGTAGTGGCACATGCAAACCATTACAGCAGAACAGCCACGTAAATGCACCACCACTTGGGACAACGGGGCTGTCCCTAATGGCAGCACAGCCATGTGCACACATCACCATTGAAATTCTGTTGTCCCCAATGGCCACACCGACAATGCGGACTCGAGTATCCATGGAACTTTTCAAATCTCTGAGGCCATTCTGCCTGTTTGCTCAGAAACAGGTCCCAGTGAGTTCAGTGAGTCTTAATTCCAGGTGAGTGAGTACAGGATTGCAACCTAACATTAGATGGAGCCCTGGTGGCGCAGTGGTTAAATGCCTGTACTGCAGCCATTCACTCAAAGCCATAAGGTTGCGAGTTCAAGACTAGCAAAAGGGCCCAAGCTCAACTCAGGCTTGCATCCTTCCGAGGTCGCTAAAATGAGTACCCAGACTGTTGGGGGGCTAATTAGCTTACTTGCTGTTCACCGCTATGATCTTTGGCAGGGGTAGGCAACCTTTTTGAGCCGGGGGCCTGGTTGCTTGTCCCTTCAGAACAATGTGGTGGGGGTGGAAGCCGGGGGGTGGAGCTTCCACCCCCGGGGAGAGCCTCCCACCCTTCGGGGGTGGAGCTTCCACCCCCCGGGGTGTCAGGCCACCTCCTCTTTGCCGGCCCCTGACAGGGCCCCAGGCCCCATCAGAGGCTGGGAAAAGAGCCGGCGGGGACCGCCAGCGCTGGAGGCCTCCCTGTTCTTTGCCGGCCACTGACGCCAGATGGCCCGCTGCTGCCGCAGGAGCCCTCCAGGAGGCCCAGCAACAGCAACTGGCCTCCCAGGGGCCGCTGCCGCCGTCTGAACCCTCCGGAGGGCCCCCCGCGACTGGCCAACTGGCCTCCAGAGGCCGCTGCTGCCGTAGGAGCCCTCCGGAGGGGACCCAGCGGACGGCAACTGGCTCCCAGGGGGCCTGCTTTGTCGTGCAAGAGCCCTCCCTAGAGGGCCCTTGAAGGGAATGAGCCCAGGGGCCCGCTTGCCGCCGTTGGAGCCCTCCTGGGGCTCCCGCGAAGGCATACCGGCCTCCCAAGGGCCCACTGCCGCAGCTGGGCCCTCCTGGAGGAACCAGCGAAGGCACGGGCCTTTGAGAGGCCCACTTGCCGCGCAAGAGCCCTCTGGAGGGCCCCAGCGATGGCAACGGGCCTCTCAAGCCTGCTGCCACCGGTCGGCGCCTGGGCCGCCGCCATTTTTGTGGGGGGAAATGGCGGCGAAATCTGACGCAACCTTCTCTGAGGTCGCTGAGATTCGCCACCATTTTTTTTGCCCAAAATGGCAGCGAAATCTGACACGACCTCCGGGAAGGTTCGCGTGCGATTTTGCCGCCATTTTTGGGCAAAAAACGGGGGCGCCATAAGCGGGGCAAAAGCGCAACTGGCGGGCGGCGGCTGCAGAGAGCCAGGGTTGCCGGCTAAAGGCCTCCGCAGGCCGCAATCCGGCCACGGGCCGGAGGTTGCGACCCCTGATTTTTGGAAATAGCAGTATATCAATAAAACAACTTATTTATTATATTATGGTCCTGTATACCTTTATCTGGGAATAAGCCCCATTGAAATCAGGGATACTATTTTCAAGTTCCCCAAGGCCTCCAGGTTTGCAGTTGAATTCTTCGACATTTAGACCCTATTGACTGTGGGTATTTGGCAATGATGAACACTTAGTTCTATTGTGGTTGCCTAGCAAACAGTAGTCCATTTTGTATCCGATGCTTGTAAAGCACCCCTTCTTCTTTACTCCCCCCACCATACCGCCATTTGGGAAGAAAAGAATACTGGGGTCCAGGCCAATTTGGCTAGATCTACTTTTTTATTTCCACTGTAACTCAAATGAGATACTGTTTTCATAAGGGAGTCCTGTGACCATTTTGAGTATAGCATGACAGCAGTCTTTCTGATGAATGACAGGCATGACTCACAATACAGTTCTTTATCTACAATGTCAACAAAACTATTTCAGACTGTGGCATCATGTGCCTATAGAAGCTGGTGATCACTAATGCCAGATGTTTATTGCAACTATATTGGAAACTGTGATTTAAAAACTCCAAAGTTACTGTAAAAATGTATTTGGACATTGTCTGGATTTGTCTTGGTACAGCCAGCCATTTCCGAAATACCATTTGTTGTAGATTGAAGGAGACTGTATGGGAACATCAGCATGCTCTAGTAAAAGTCTGTTAAGCAAACTACATGTTGTAGTGAGCTCTGTATGTGGAGTGATTAATCTTAACCTGGTTAACAGTACTGTATTAACTTTCTGCACAGAAATTAAACAGCATGTTAGCAAGGATAGGCTTCCTGGTTTTCTTTCTGCAGGTTATACCTTCTGGGGCCTTTTCCCACTATACCCATGTTTCCACTTTACTGTCAGGCTGCATTTTATGGAATCCTGGATTTATAGTTTGGGGGGAGGCACTGGAACTCTCTGGCTGAGAATTTTATATGACTGTGCCTAAAGTACAAATCCCAGGAGTCCATAGGATGGAGCCATGGCAGTCAAGATGGAATCATAGTATTTAATTGTTGTAATGTGAAAAAGCCCATAATGGAGTTTAAAAGTGCCAATGTGCATATGAACTCACATGCACAAAATACCTGGAGCATGAAAATGTACACTAGTAAAAACATTTCTGCTTGATTCTGATTTGCATCTATTTTACGTCCTTCATCACTGCATTGCTGCCTATATGTGTTATCCTGACCTCTTCCTCCTCTCTTCTTTTTGACAATTACATTCTGTTTTGTTTCCTAGGTACTCAGATGAGCTGCTTTTCTCCAAGCTCGTTTTCTTGGCGCCAGGCTGCTTATGTGGACTCTTACTGCTGGGCAAGCTGTACAGCAAAAACAGCTTTCCCAGAGTGACTCGGGACACCTTCCACTCTGGCTTCACAAAGTTTGTATAATTAGATTTCTCATTCTTATTTCCTCTTAAGTGAAAATCCAGTTCAGAAATCTGAGGCCTGTAACGTGATCCTGTTATTGCTTGTCTCCTGTGGATATATGAGCTTTCTTCTCCATATATATACAGCATACTTTTCTTTAAATATATGCGCACCTGGTATTGCAAGAATGTATGGCTCAGATGTTTCTTAGTCCTGCCATTATAGTTATGCCAGTCCAAAGACAGTGACCGCAGGAAAATGAAAAAGGCAGTGCCAGAGGGAGAGAGGTAGCTGGAACCAAGCTTTCTATTTTTCAAGTGCCTGGGTGGTTGGAGGGTTGGATTCACAGACCCATGGGAGTAGGGTTGCCTAACCCAGTTGCAACCGGGTTTTTCCCGGTTTTGGCGGCACCTGCAGTCACGGCACGGATACCACCAAAAATCGGGAAAACCTGGTTGCAGCGGGGTTGCTAGGCAACCCTGGGGCCTCGCTGCCCTCCTCCTCCTCCTCCACAGCGCATGGCACGCGGAGGAAAAGGAGGGCAGCGAGGCCTGGGGCAGAGGAGGCTGCAGGGAGGCGGCGCCTCTTGGGCGCAGCCACGCCAACCTCCCCGCCTCCTGCAGCCTCCTGCCTCCTTCTGGTCCCCGCGGGGACCAGGAACGAGGCGAGGCCCTGGCGATCGCCGCCAGGCCTGCTCGCCTCCTTCTGGTCCCTGCGGGGGCAAGAAGGAGGTGAGGCCCCATCCTGGCCTCCGATTGCGGCGAGGCCCGGGCCCAGGTGGGGAGGGAAAGCCTCCTTAAGTGGAGGCTTTCCCTCGCCGCCTGGCCTCCGCGCTCCCGCCGCGATCAGCGAGGTAAAATGTAGGACATAATTTTCAAATGTAGGAACAGGGTTTTTTGTGTGTGTGTCCTACATTTGAAATTTGTCCTACATTTTTCCAGGTTTGGAGGTCCGGCACTATGGCAACCCTACATGGGAGGGGTGCTTGTGATAATCACCTTTGCCATGGGTGTGGTCCCAAAACTGTGCCCTTTAAGAGATTTTGGACTTATCTCCCGGAAACCTCGGCCACGTTGGCCAATAGTCTGGGATTCTGAGAGCTGAAATCCCAAAATCCCTTAAAAAGGACAGTTTGGGGACCACGTGGAATGATTGTTCCAAACCACATATCTCCAGATTGCCTTTACTCTATGGATCCCCATCTTTCAGAATAATCCTTTAGTGGACAGTTTCCTAATCCCTCACTATCACTGGCACCTCCTCTTCCCTCTATTTAAACAAAGACAGAGAGAGTAGAACAAGTCATGGCTCATTATTTGAGTGGTTTATTCCACAGGAGCCTGATGCATATTTGTTTAAAATATTTTAAAATATTTTTGGATCATGGAGAATAACTTATATAGCTATAAAATACAGTATGTATAACAGTATCAATAAAAAACATTAAAATAAAAGTAATGCAGTTGGTTTTTAAAAGAATAGTTATATAATAACATGACATTTTATTTAAAATATAAAATGGTTTCCCATCCACAACAATAAAAATAATTAAATGGCAGCATATCCAGCAAATTGTTGTTGTGTGCCTTCAAGTTGTTTCCAACTGATGGTTATCCTAGGGGAACCTATCACAGACTTTCTTGGCAAAATTTGTTTGGAGGGGTTTTGTCTTTGCCTTCCTCTGAAGCTGAGAGAATGTGACTGCCCAAGGTTGCCCAGTGGGTTTTCATGGCCAAGTGGGGAGGATTCGAACCTGGGTTCCAGCATTGTCATCAGTCTGCAAATGTTAGTTATAAACTATTTTTAAACAGGTATGTTTTTTTAAATTAAAAAAATCCTTGGAATATTGCTGCTTAAGGAGCTAGTCTTATGTTCTTGGGAAACAGTTCCATACTTTAGGCTTCTAAATAGAAGCTTCATACCTGACTTCTAACTGATTTTTAAAGAAGATTTATTTTTTTTAGGGATTTCCCCAGCATATAGCAATTTTGTCTGTTTGCTTTTATTTCCAAATTGCACAAAGGCAGATAGCAGAGGAGAAGTGTTCTGAATCTGTGCCATTTGAGGTGGCAGTAGGGCACTGTGTAATGAATACTCCCTAATAAAAATATGCAAATGAAAAGCATATGTCAAGAAAAGTTTAGGCTGACATACATATTCTCTTTTGCAGCATTTCTGCTCCCTTGCAATGTAGGAAATCAACAAAAGACACAATTTCCCCTTACCCATGCTAACTGACCTGGGCAATCCAGGAAGTTTTATGATAGCATCTGGGAGTTGTATAAAACAGGAGTAGGGACTGTGTAACCCTCCAGATATGAGCTATGTTGGCTAAGGCAATTGGAACTGCCATTCAGCAGCATCTCAAGAGCCATACAATTCTCACTCCTGTATGGATTGCACTTATTATAATTCTACATATAAAGACTCTGGCAGCACAAAAAAGGAAGAAAGAATCCTCTCTTTTTGTTACCTGCTTCCTGTGGATATCTGGCTGGAAAAGGAGTTATTAAAGCAATTGGTTTTTTTAAAAAAAATACATATTTTAAAATTATACATATAAATATATAGAATTTCTTATTTTGTGTATGGCTGTGAAATCTGGACAGTGATGAAAGCTGACTGAAAGCAAAAACAATACCTTTGAAATAGTACTGGAGGAAAGTTCTGCAAATAGCATGGACTGCTAAAAATACAAAGGAATGGATCCTAGAGCAAATTCGGTCTGAAATATCCTAGAGGCCAAGATGACTAAACTGAGGCTGTCATACCGGGACATTTAGGAGAAAATGTGAATCACTTGAAAAGATGATAATGCTCAGAGGAAGGCAAAGGCAGTACGAACAATGAGCACAGTACAGGTGGATTGATTAAGTCAATGAATCCATAACCCTAAGTCTGTAAGGCCAGAGAAAGGCAGTTTATGAGGTCTCCCATTCATAGAGTTACCATAAATTAAAATTGATATGACAGTAGATAACAACTCCTCCTCCAAAAAGTGGCAGTTATGGACAGAGTGGTTAGAATTGTAGTCATAGAACACATGGAGAGCTTAAGTAAATTCATAATCAAGGCCAAGGATAAGGACTTCAAGGAAGCAAAACGTTTTGTTTAACATGGTAGTGCAATGGAACCTGAAGCACTGCCTAATTTGGAAAGCATGCAGAAGATCACAAGTTGAATCCCTGGGATCTATTTGGTTTTTTTAAGGGATCACATGACTTGAAAGACTCTGGAGATCCCTTCTGGCCTATCAGAAGAAATTAGCTTTCTCTGATCTTTTGTCTTCCATATAAGTTGTACTACAACTCCTATCATCTTCACTAAGCACAGTGACTGGGATCAGGTGTCAAATCTGGAAAGTTGCAGTAGACTAACTGCATTGGGTGAACAAGTAGCCTGCCCTAATATAACTAAAGATGTTTCCTGCATTGCCAAACCTCACCCTCATTCCAGAGTTGTGGTGTCAGCAGCTCTTTAGGGAATTGGGAAGTGAGATTCACAACATGTATAATTCCTCTAATGAAGAGCCAGTAACTAAATGTGTGTGGGGAGGAAGCTATAGTTTGTCAGCAATCAACAGTTGTAGCTATGGGATTCTGATAGTTGTAGTCCAAAAAAGTAACTTTTCCTAGCTCTTTAGCCTACAGAAATGTCTGTCAGGCAACTCATGTATTAAAGCTGATTGTTTTCAATGGACATCCACACAGGAGATGACAAATTGATGGCCAGTATTCAGTATCAGCTACTTGCAGCTCCTCCACACTGGAAAAATAAAGTAGTACCACTTTAACCGTCATGGCTCCATCCTGTGGAACCCTGGGATTTGTACTTTGGTGAAGTATTCAGCCTTGTCTGTCAGAGAGCTCTTATGCCTCACCAAACTTCAGATCCTAGAATTCTGTAAGATAGAGTCATGGCAGTTAAGTGCTTTATTTTTGCAAAATGGATACACCTGCTAATAAACTGGGATACTCTAAACACTGGTGGAATTATCACCAGTAGAATGGTCCTCCTTCTTCTCAAGCATGATGCCTGCAAAGTAGGTTTTGTGAGGAGTTACGATTGTGGCAATAGCATCACAACTGTGGCTAAGAAGCTATTGTGAATCCAAAACAGTTACCTAGATTTTCTCATCCGTAACTGTTCTGTTAATGATCACTAGTTAGCCACAAATGGTACACGATTGCCAACTTTAGAAGTCCTCCCCCAACGTACTTTATAAGGCATCAGTTCTATGGGGAGAAGGAGGTCCATTCCACCTGCAGTCAGAGCACAGCTGATTGATACAAGAGTACTGGGCCACATTAGCAGTGCTTCATCATAGTGAAACAGAAAGTGCTCTTCTAGAAAAAAAGGAAAAACAAGAAATGCAGATATTTCTAAGGATAAAGCAAGCAAGTGGGGATTAGGGCCTCAGCTAGCTCACCTCCAGACCTACAAAAAATTGTGAGTTTTTTAAAAATAAAAGCAGGACTACTACTTGATCTGTTGTTTTGATTTTAAAATATTATTGGCAGTATGTGATCTCCAAGACTGCTTTAATTTCCTGGACACTGTAAAGATTGCTTAGCTCATTTCCCAGATACAGACTCATTTCTCAGGGGACTAAAGAATGCATGAATGAGCCAGCTAAGGCTGGCCTTTGCTCTTCTCTGGTGCTTTCCCTTTTGCAATCCTCTCCATCTAATGTTTCACTTTCCAGGCAGAGCACTGAAATCTCAGTTTTAAAGCACAGCTGAAGATTGAATTGGCACTTAATATTCACACTTGTGCATGGTCTGTCTGATCTTGCCAGTCTTGTCCTTTATCACAATATCATTGACAGCCCAAAGTGGCAGGAATATCATGTTGAGCCTACTTAAATTATCTGTCAACATGACACTAACATGTTCAAGCTCTTTGAACCTACAGTTTAATGTAGATTTTCTCAACTTTTTTATCCTGGAGGAACACTTCAAATTATGTTCAGGTCTCAGCGAATCCCTACATACAAATTATTATATCTCTAGCTCAGAAATGACCCTAACAGATTAGAGAATTTGACCAAAACTTAACAAAAAATACTTTCAACAGGGAGAACTCTAAGGTACTACATTTAGGCAGGAAAATGAAAGACTTGGATATAGGATGGGGATGATACCTACCTTAACAACAGTGCGTGTGAAAGCAATCTGGGAATCCGTAGACCAACAAGCTGAACGTGAATCAACAGTGTGATACGGTAGCTAAAAAGCCGATATGATCCTAGGCTTCATCACTAGGAGTATAGTGTCTAGACTGAAGGAAGTAATAGTACCACTCTATTCTGCTTTAGTCAGATGTCACCTGAAATACTGTGTCCTGTTCTGGACATACAGTTCAAGAACATGTTGAGAAGCTGGAGCATGTCCAGAGAAGGGAGACTAAAATGGTGAAAGGTCTGGAAACTGTGCCCAGTGAAGAGTGACTTAGGGAGCTGGGTATGTTTAGCTTGAAGAAGAGAAGGTTAATAGATGACATGATAGCCATGCTTAAATATCTGAAGGGATGTCATATTAAGAATGTTTTCTGCTGCTCCAGAGAACAGAGCAATGGGTGCAAACTACAGAGAAAGAGATTATCTTTAAACATTAGGAAGAACTGCCTAACAATAAGAGCTGTTTGAGAATGGAACACGCTCCCTCGGAGAGTGGTAGAAGTGATATGATAGCCCTGTTTAAATATTTGAAGGGATGTCAAATTGAGGAGGGAGCAAGCTTGGTTTCTGCTGCTCCAGAGAACAGGACCCGGAACAATGGATGCAAGCTACAGGAAAAGAGATTCCACCTCAACATTAGGAGGAACCTCCTGACAGTAAGGGCTGTTCGACAGTGGAACACACTCCCTCAGAGTGTAATTGCATCTCCTTCCATGGAGGTCTTTAAACAGAAGCTGGATGGCCATCTGTCAGGGATGCTTTGATTGAGAGTTCCTGCATGGCAGGAGGTTGTACTGGATGACCCTTGTGGTCTCTTCCAACTCTATGATTCTATGATTCTTCTTTGGAGGTTTTTAAAAAAGAGGGGGGATGGTCATCTGTTTAGGGGTCCTTTGATAGTGTCTTCATGCATGGCAGGGGTTTGGACTGGATGGCCCTTGTGGTCTCTTCCAACTCTATGATGCTATAAAATACTTTTTTGGTCCAATTGCAAACTTTCACAGAACTCTTAGCAAGCCATCCCGGACCCCTACGTTTCTAGGAAACTTTGGCTGAGAAACCTTAGTTGAGAGTGCTTAGACCTTTTCTTGGGCCTGCTACCTCCTGTAGCATATTCTGACAGGAGAAAAAGAGTTGACACTCTCCCATTACTTCGTCTCCAGGTCAAACTCCTTAATTTTTGCTCCAGAGAGGAGCAAGGTCAGCTCAGAAAGGTGTTCTTATTCCTATTTGTTATGTATATGTTATCAAATTGTTCTGTGGCACATTTTTGCAGGATTTGCGGGTCACTCTTTAATAGCTTTGAGTTGTGTCTGCAAAATCCACTTCAGCTGTCATGGCTCCATTCTGTGGAATACAGGAGTTTGTAGTTTCGGATTAGTATTTAAAATGTTCTGCTAGATAACTGCCATGCACTCCCCAAACTGCAGCACTAGAGCTCTTTAGCAGAGAATCCTAGGACCCTCACCAAACTATAAATCCTTGGATTCCAAAGGATGCAACTATGGCAGTTAAAGTAGTTTCAAATTGAAACAATTGCATAGTACATACATACTTTCTGTCTCTACCTTCCCCAAACCACAGTATAACAGATAATACTGACAAACTACAGGATTGCATGTTAATGCCTGTGATGGTATTAGAGTAATGGAAGTGTTCATTGTTAAGTATTAAACCTGAATTTTAAAAGCCAGCAAAAAAGCAGATTCTGGAGAAAGGCTAGGGAATCTGTGGCCCTCCAGATAATTATGGACAACTTACATCATTGCATTAGAAACTGTGTCTAGCTTTGATATGTGCTGCAGTTCAAGAACTAATTGTTCCCTTGACCTGTTCTATCATATTTTCAGATGTGACATTAACAGAATGGTCAGAATTTGATCTCGTTGTAAGTGTGCAGAGAACTGCAGCCTAAAATTATTGTTTTGCATTTCCCCAGTCTGCTTTGTGAAAATGAACTCTACATTAGTTGTTGGATGCATTCATTTTATGGGGGGGGGGATTTAAAATGTCACGGCAGTTCTGTTGTTAATAGATCTGATCTGACTTAACTTGGTGATTTTCTTTTCCCAGTTTTTCCCATACATCCTTCTACTAGTTGCAATCCTGCTGTACCTGCCGTGTCTCTTCTGGCGCTTCACATCAGCACCCCACCTTAGCTCAGACCTGAAATTTATTATGGAAGAACTTGACAAGGCCTATAACAGAGCAATCAAAGCTGCAAATAGCTGCTGTAATGCTGATGCGAGGGATCATGCTGGCTCCTCCATGCCAGTCCACAGCGAGAACATTACTCAGAGGTACTAACACAACCCTGGGTGGTCCCCTCCCCTCGTTTCTAGATTGTTTTATAATAAACATCACTGAAAAATACAGTACATAAACCACCCATATGCAGTTTAAAAGTAAGTGTAAAGTCATGGCAAGATAGCAAGAAACACAAACTTTTTTATCTTCTTTTTTTGCCAATGTTTAACATAGAATGTTCAACATGCAAACATAATATGGGAAATAGCAGATCTTGGAATAGGGTTTTTTTTTGGTGGTGGTGGTGGTTTTGGCGTTTTCTTGGATTACTGTTCTGGGGGATATGGCAAGTTCTAGTATAAAAATTCCAGGCTTTGAGGAAAAGGGCTAAAATCTAACACCTGCATTGCCACTAGATATCTGATTATTAGAGAGTGGAGTGAGGCAAGACAGATGTGATTGTTATATTATCATCATCATTTGATATAAGGAACATCACGCCAGTGTATGTATGTAATAGAACAAGCATCCATAGGTTTTTGGTATGCATGGGGGTCCTGGAATTAAACCCCAGCAGATACCAAGGGCCCACTGTACATCTTTTTGTGTTCGTTGTGGAGAGAGGAATTCACTACTGCCCTTGTGTAATCTCCCCTACCACCTAGGGACTCACCTTCCTCCTGCACACCCACCCTGAGATACAGTCAGTGGGGAAGCCAGGGAGTGACTAAGAAGTGTCCAATTGTGTCTCTATAGCAGGATGCATTATGAAGAAGACATTCTCTGGGATCTGCTTGATGTCCTCCAGAGGTCCCAGAGGATGACTATATGTCCATGTTGGGGAGACATAGGAGGAAGGAGTGATTCTTGCAGGATGGAAAATGAAGTAGAGGTCTGCCTACTTCCTCCATGCAGGAGCTTGGTCTTTGTTAGAGACCAGCTCTTTCAGAACTTATCTTAAACATATGACATTATTGCTTAGGAAATTTCAATCAGGCCTGTTACCTGGGTGTGTTTTTTATAGTTTCTTAGAGAAATGAAATCCCCATATAATAACTTAGGGTGTTGGCTTTTTCCAAATCCAGCTTCTGGGAAATATCTGACAGCTGCTTTAAATACCCCATTGTGGAACAATACCTGAAGACAAAGAGAGGCTCCAAGACCTTAATCATCAAGTACATATTTTGCCGTTTGCTGACACTGACAATTATTCTCCTGGCTTGTCTCTACCTGGGCTACTATATCAGTCTTTCCTCCCTGACTGATGAGTTTATCTGCAACATAAAAACGGGGATCTTAAAGAATGATTCGACTGTTCCAGAACGGTTTCAGTGCAAACTAGTTGCCGTTGGTGTCTTCCAGCTTCTCAGCTATATCAACTTCCTTGTCTACATCCTCCTCTTGCCCCTTGTAATCTATGCATTGTTGGTGCCATTGAGGCAGAGCACAGACATCCTCCAAGTATATGAGCTTCTGCCAACATTTGATGTTCTCAAAATCAAAACAAAGAGCTACAATGACTTAAGCCTCTACCTCCTCTTCCTGGAGGAGAATGTCAGTGAGTTGAAATCTTACAAGTGCCTCAAAGTTTTGGAGAACCTGAAAGGCAGTGGAGAAAGGTTTGACGCCATGCAACTCCTGATGAACCTTGGCTCAATTAAAGACACTGCAGATGGCAAGTCAGCCACTGCCAAAGGAGATGGAGGAAAGAAAACTGAAGCAGATACAGCAAAGAATGCAGAGGAATTACAGGGTAAGGCTACTTCTGCTTTACTTTACTTAATTTTTCAATTATTTATATACTGTTATTGATACAACATCTGACAGAAGTTTACAAAGATTTAAAATACCATACTTATTACAGTACAGTGGGCCCTTGGTATCCACTGGGGCTTGGTTCCTGTGGATACCAAAATCTGTGGATGCACAAGTCACATTAAATACAGTGCATAACCAAATGGCACCCATTATATTAAATGGCAAAATCAAGGATTTTTTTAAATTTATATTTTTTTGAATATTTAAAACTATGGATGGTTAAACCCATTGATAAAGAATCTATAGATAAGGAGGTTTGACTGTGAAATTAAAAAAGCAACGCAATGCTCAGCGTCTAAGTAAAATTTCCCCTAAATATTGTGTTAGATGTGGAAGTCCTGGATCAGACTTGCATGTGAACCAAATTTTCCTGATAGCCTACATGAGCCTGTGCAAGCATCAGCAGTATAGTCCCGTAAAAACATTTAGAAGTAGGTTCACTGAGTTTAGTCAACCTACTCCCAAGAAAAAGTGCAAAGGATTACAACTTTGAAGGGCTGGTTTCAAGCTTGGGCCTGAATCCTCTCCATTAATCCAAACTGGAGTAGACCTATTAAATCAGTTGTTGAATTGTGTGAATTTAGTGAGTTAACTCTAGTTCAGACTAATAAAAGGATTCAGGCCCATGTCATGCTTAGGATGGAGTCACTGAACTCAGTGGGCTTAAATTTGCTCATGAGTGAATTAAATACCATTAAGTTTAATGAGTCTTCCAAAGTACAGAGGATTCTCTATATCCACAGATTCTGCACCCATGGATTCAACCATCCACAACATGAAAATATTCAAAGCAAAATTCCAAAAAAGAAACCTTGATTTTGCCATTTGATATAAGGGACACCAATTTACTACACTACTGTATTTAATGGGACTTGATCATCCACAGATTTTGGTATCCACAAGGACCCAATGGATGCCCCATGTTTAATAGCAATAAGGATATTCATTAATATATGAAAATGAATAACGGGATATTCCCTTTCACCATTGTGTCTCAATTTTCAGATCTGACTGGAACGATAACACCAGCAGATGGAGTAAAACCAAGTAAAGAAGATGGCAAGCTTCGTCAGAGGCTTCTGGATTCTTCTTGCTGAAGGGCTCCATTGGAGTTTTGTTGATTATGACTGTTCTTCTCACATACTCTACTACAAGCTGTATTGAGCACTTGATTGCTTCCTTGTTGAATGAACAAAAACTGGGGCCTGTGGGTAAATAATTGTTTACAAACTTTTTATAGGGCTGTGTTTACATACCTATCTAGCCTCCTATCATCAAAGCAGCGATAAATAAGTATCCAAGATCGGGGGAACAAAAAGACCTCAGAGGACTACACCACTACACATACCCGCCTACTGATTTATTTATTTTTTCTTTCCATTTAAAAAAACACACAAAAAACAACACAGAATACCATCTTGACATCTCTAGGGGGCATGGCAGTAATTTTGCCATCCTGCACTGTTTTACACCCTGGTTTGTATTGTGTGCCTTCAGGTTGTTTCCAACTTATGGCGACTCTAAGGCAAATCTATCATGGTTTTCTTGGCAAGATTTGTTCAGAGAGGATTTGACTTTGTCTTCCTCTGATGCTGCAAGAATGTGACTGGCTCCAGGTCAACCAGTGGGCTTCCATGGCTGAGCAGGGATTTGAACCCTGGTCTCCAGAGTCCTAGTCCAAAGTTCAAACCACTGCACCACGCTGGTATATTCTCTGGTTTTAAGAAGGCTTCTTTTGGGTTTCTAAGAGTGAGGCAGTGGTGTGTGTGTGCTATGACAGAATTGCCTCCATGCCCACTAGAGGCACAAGGTACATTTTGGGTGTGGGGGCAATTAAGAGCCTCATAAATGACCTTGCAGGCTCTATGAGGCTTGTGTGTGTCACTTTCCCCATCTCTGATTTAAAGGCATAATAGTAAGAATGTGATTTATTAGAGAGAAAGCTAAAGTTTGTTGTTGTTAATTGCCATAAAACTGACTTTGACTTATGGTGACCCTATGAATGGGGGCCTGTAAGTCACCCTGTTAATAGCAGCACTGCTTAGATTTTAAAACCTCAAGATAGCAGTGGCTTCCTTGATTGAGTCCATCCACCTGTAATGTAGCCTTCCTCTTTTCCTACTGTCTTCTGCCTTACCAAGTATTTTTCTCTTTTCTGATGAGTCAAAACTTCTCATCATATATCCATATGTCTCTCTCTGCTAAGTACCCATAGTCCAGCACTATCTTGAAAACAGCTGACTGGCCCTATACTAATTACCGTGGTGGGGTGAAATAATTACAATTACACTTAATTACATTAGCAAGGAAAGGCAGGAAAAAACTTTGTGTTTCTCCAATGCCTCTCTACTAGGACATGGCCACATAGCCAGAAAAACTCACAAAAAAATATGGATGCCAGCCATGAAAGCCTTCGACATCAAGCCTCTCTTCTTTGTTATTAGTGCACCTGCAGCCTGCCATCACAGTGCCTTTGTCAGCTGAAATTATAACATTTTCAATGGCTCATATCAGTGCATGCAGAAAAAGATGTTAAAGCGGACTATACAGGTGGGGGTGGTGGGTGACCGCATCCACCCACACGCACATTCACAGTGCCTTTGTCTGCTGAAATTATAATAATTCATTGGATCAGATCAGTGCATGCAGAATAAAATCTTAGTCTGACTGTAGATGGAGTTGAATGTGCACTTGTTAAACTGTTGTGCAGTTATTCTATTATATTGCATGAGCATTGCAAAACCAACCTGAGCACATGTTTTCAATTGCTTACTGAAATAAATAGGTGCACCTGATAAATATATACCTGTTACACTTTCTAGAACATCCTTACTACCTTAGAGCACTACCATTGGGTTGTTGTAAACAGGACTGGTGCAATTATTCAGTTTACACAGTTCACTGTCCTCGAATTACACCTGCAGTCTACCTTATTTTGTTTCTAGTTGTATGGTCAGTGTTTCAGTACATGCAGTATAAATGCTATAGGATTTTTGCGTAATCTCTGTGAAAAGTTTCTCAACAGGTAAACTTACGATATGTTTTCAAACAAGAAAAAATATATATTTATGTGATACATGCCCTGTAATATATCTGAGTTTATGGACTGCTTGTTTGAATCAAGATTCAGGAGCCAAGGTACATTCTGTAGATGACATATCCATCATTTACAGAGCCATTAAAAAAAAAAAAAGGTTACAGTGTTAACTATCAGTGAATGTGCCACCAACAAAATAGCTGCTTTTAGGAGCACCTGGTTTGAAGAAAGGAGGTGGAAAACTAAACTTCCAATCAATCTTACTTTACCAGAAACAGATGACCGGTTTCAGATACAGGGGAGAAGCTCGGTAAAAACATGAGTGCATAGCTATCTGGTTACATTTTAGATATTTTAAAACTTTGGCAGTATTGTTGATAGTCATGTTAAGAACAAAGTGGCAAAGATGGCGAGAGACCTGGAGACCAAGTCCTAACATGAAAAGGTCAAAGATACTGGGTACGTTTAATTTGGAGATTAAAATGATGTGGTAGCCATGTTCAAACGGATAAAACGACTCACACATTTATGATGGAGCATGTTTATTCCCAGTAGCTCCATACAGTAATATTTGAACCAGTGTGTTCAGACCAGAAGAAAGGATATACCAGTGGGTTCAAACCAGAAGAAAGTATTTTGATTAAACTTTAGGAAGAACTTTCTGTCAGTACCAACTGTTTGACGGTGGAATAGAATTCCTCAGTACATGATGGGTTTTGTTTTCATTAGAGCAAGATGGGAACCATTTGGCCTTCCAGATGCTGGAACTGCACCTACCAACATCTTTCACAGTAGGTAGTGATGACTCAGGTTGCTGGGAGTTTCGATTCAGCAATACATTGGGAACCCACATAATTTCTACATCTGCATTGGACCTCCATCAGAGCTTTTTCAAAATATGCTGAATATTGTAATATAGTGGCAGAACAGTAGCACTTTACCTACAACAATTGGAGGTTCAGCTAAATCAAGGGTGCACAATCTCTTGGCTGTTGCTGTTGCAGCCTACAGAGCCATGGGGAGATCACACACTTTCCTCCACAGACCAGCAGATTGTCTGAATACAAAGAGATCACTGCGCTGCTGCAGTGATCTCACTTGTTCTTGCTGTGGATTGCAAAATGTCTGGATATGTTTCTCGCAGCTTCTAGTGAATCTTACCTGTAAGATGCCTGCAAGGTTCTTGGGGTGGAAAGAACATCTGAGGTCTCTTCCAGTTGTGTGATTCAATGAGCTTTGAGGATTTGGTTGACAGCTATAAGATTAAAATCTGCCTTAACTCTATCCTGCCTTCAACATTCTGTGATGATGGTCATTTTAAGTTAACAACCAATAAGTAATTTATTGGTGAAAAATATTTTTTTAAAAAATCCTTGCATATTTCCTCCTCAGAAAGAGAACAGTAGAGCACCTATATAGGTACTAGGCCCCAGCTTGCCATACCTCCAGTAAAATATCTCAGTAGTTACTGGGAAATAACCCTTGCTTGAGATGGAAGAGCAGTACTGCCAATCCAAGTAGGCAAGTCTGAATGAGAAGAACCAGTGCTCTCACTCAATGCTTGGAAATTTTGAGTTTATCCAAGCTCTTGTCTATGAGTAAGTTAGTTTTGTACACTCCTATATAACAGGGATGTATTTATTTAGTATATTAGAAATGTATGGAATCATTGCAGGAGGATATTGGGAGATGCTGATAATTCAAAGTATTATTGTGGTTATGTTTTAATAAAATGTCTAACAGTGCAACGTGACAATAGTAGGCATTAGCATGTGAATGTGTTATGGTATTAATTCTTCATTCTAAGTGAAACTGTGTTATATGAAATGTAATTTGTTACTTTCAGACCTGCCCATTTTTTGTCTGTAGTTTTCAGATTTTCTGTTCATAGCCACTTTCTGATTGTCTATCCTGCATGTTATGAATTTCAACAGTCTCTTGTTGCTATACTAAAAGCCTGGCAAGACTAGACAGGGCTTTTGGAAATTGTAGTCTACAGCATCTGGAGGGCACCAGGCTGGAAAAGAATGCAATTTCCCCATATTTTGTGTTAAGCTCTCGATTTCAGAGGATGATAGCACTAAAAAACCCAACAACATCTGAACTGTTACTAATTTATTACATGTTTTATTTGTTGAACTGACGTGACAGCCAGTATCTAACATTTGTATGAATAAAGTTTGCTTCTTTGTGATGAAAGTATCTGCAACTATTGTGAATCTGTGGCTGAGTAGGAAACAATTAGCAGAGGAAAATCTATCAGCAATATAAGTTGAGGCTCCCTCATTCGAAATGATTGGGACCAAAACTGTTTTGGATTTTGAATTTTTTCAGATTTTGGAATTCTGGAAAGGGGAGATTCAATCCCTCATAGCTGCTATACTGAAGACTGCTAGATTTTAATTTATTAAATGTGAACAGTGGGTGCATATTCCTGTTTCATCAGTTTCTGGATAAGCATAGATTCCATCATATCATTACAGTATAATACCTATTACCAGCAACACTTCGAAAAGAGAAATATCATTTTTGTTTTCTAAACCATTAAGTCTTCAAAACTTTATCACAGTATCCTAACACCAAAGCCCAATTCTTCTCAATACTTTCCATTGATTTATGGTTTACATATGCAATTAACTTATCAAATTCAAACATTTCTATTAACTTTAAACACCATCCTTCAATAGTTGGTAGCTGGTGTTTTCCATTTTTGGGCCAGCAGAATTCTAGCAGCTGTGATCATGTATAAAAGCAGTTTCTGATATTTACGTTCATTGTTTTTTGAAATCTTAGTTGTCGTATTTAGTAAGTAAATCTCTAGTTTCATTTGATAGTTAATATTTAACATTTTACATATAGGATTGTGGATTTCCCCCCAATATTTCTTTAACCTTGGGACAATTCCACCACGCATGAAATCAGGTTCCTTTGGCCTTGCTGCATTTCCCACAATTATTCTGTTTAGATTTACTGAAACTGGTAATACTTTGTGGTGTCAGATACTACATCTGTGTCATTTTTAAACAGCTTTCATGGGTCTTGTGAGCCAATGAATTTTAGGGTCAGCTAGTTCTTTTACTGTTTCCAATTTGAAACCTTCTTTTAATTCCATTCTTAGAATATTTCCATAGGTTAACCAGACACTATACAGCCAACAGGCTGTATTTTACCTGCCCCTAAGTTAGATTCTAACATCCTTGCATTGAGCAATAATGACTCTGCATAACATTTATTTATACATACACACACACAATTATATAGTATAGAAAAGTGTATATTCGTTAGACACTAAAGGGCCCTCAATGCTTTTGACTTTCCTTGTAAAAAATGACAAAGCCTTCTGGTGTTTGCTTTTGCTTTTTCCATCCCTGATCTAGTATTAAAGCACAGGGGATGTATCCCTGTAGATGTTTTAGGACTGCAGGTCCCATGATCCCTCTCCTTTGTTTCTGCCTGTTATAGCTGATGGGAGTTATAGGCCAAGAAAGATCAGATAACTTACAGCAGCGGTTCCCAACCTGTGCTCCATGGAGCCCTTAGCGTTCCCCAGGTGCTCCGCAGCCACTCCAAAAAAACCCGAAAGAAATAAAAATGAAATTAAAGAATAAGAAACAAAAAGTAGAATCAAAATAAGAAAATTAGAAACTTGTAAGACATAGAGTAGGCCTCTTAGAGGCTCCGTCATAGAAATTGGTTTTAAAAAGGGCTCTGCAAGTTGAAAATGTTGGGAACCCCTGACTTACAGCATCCCCATGCACCCTAAAAGATTTTTATTTTAAATAAGGGCATCAAGAAATGTTGCACAGTATTACAGAAACAAAGATACACTCCTGATTTCTATACAGACATTGAAATGTGGGCATTGTGTTTGTTTCAGCTCTCTCTTATTGATCATTATTGTGGAACGTGGGTTTCATCTTTCAAAGCCTGGTGCATATTGATTTGAGGCTCATGCCTGTTTCATACGGGGGGAAGTAACATGAGTCACTTTTTATGGTCGCAGGGAAATCATCATTTCTTCTGTTTCCGGCACTTAGGGTGTATTATGCTGTTTTTTTCTCTAGCCAAAACAACACTGTTCCTGAAGACTGAAGAATCAGCAGGCTCTGTGTTTTGCAGAAGTTACTGAAACATACTGAGAACTTCACCCATCAGATTCTGCTCATTGTTGTGATGTATTGGCTGACAGTTGCAAGGGTTGTAAAATCCGGAGAAGGAGAGGGGATGGAACGGAGCATCATGATGGAAGCTATGGTCAACAGTCTGAAACAATGAATAGAATCACTCCATATATTACATTTTGTTGCAGTTCCCACTTGTATATCTGAATTCTGACCTAATATTTCCCATATGCTTTCATGGGATCTGTGCCTGAGCCATTCTCCAATGGAAAAACCTGCCTAGATTAACACCACTCACTCAGACATGCATGCAAATTAGTAAGCCATTTTCATTATAATGTAATAGATAAATACCCCTCCCTCCAACAAGCTCAGAAGAAGAACACTTGTGAATGCAGACCTTGGGATCTACTTCACGCCAAATGTAACTAGTTTCTAAGGTAAGTTTCATAGCTAAGAACAGGGTTGCTGGGTTGGGCTGGTTTGCTTTTGACTTAAAACAAAATTCAAACTTTAGCTAGTTGAGAGCTAGACTTTATAAAGGGAAAGCATATACAACTATCCTTGGAAGTAAACCACATTAAGCATAATGGGAGCATTATGTTTTGAGCAAACATATCTAGGATCTGCCTGCACAGTTTATTATTTTACACTTTAGCATTCACAGTGTCTTGCAGACTTCCTCCTCAAGTAGGTAAGTGAAAGCTGTAACCCAGAGTCAAAGGGTGCATATACACATAGCATAATGAAAATGAAAGGGCAACTTTGCTGCTCTGCAAACAGAGTAAACGTCCTGATTTCTCCCCTCCTGTCCTGTGCCAGCAAATTTTAGAAAAACATTGCATTCTCAGTACAGGGGCACCAGCCTTGATCCAAAACATTTCACTTGCTGAAGCAGAACAACAAATAGCATGTACAGATGTGTATGTGTGTGTGAATAGTGTTGCCAGGTCTGGATGATTTCAAGTCCTGAGAGTTCCAGGTCAAAACGTACAACCAAGGATGGCCACTGGTAATGACATAAGAGCAGAGCCTTGTGTCTGGTAATACCATTAAGCATCATACACTAAGTACAAATCACAGTTGATCACAGCTAGTCAGTCAAAGACACATGCGCACATGGCAGACCATATTTTCCTGGTTGGAAATAAAGCGGCTTTGCAAATTGCAACACCTGATTTAATCGAATAATCTTTGCAAAGTTTCACAGCCAGCTAGAAGGCCTCTTGCCTGTCCAGAGACTTGCATAGAGTTTTTCCTTTTATCCAGAGCTGATTTAAATCTTACACTAAAAATGCTTTAAAACACAGCTCAAAACTGAACAATTGAAAACAGTACTGCACCCTCTTAAAGCTCTTTCCTTCAAAACTTTCTGTTCTAAATGGTTTCCAGAATAAACCATGGAAAGAAAGCAAAGGGGGGGGGAGCTATCCTAGCACAGGGTGACCAGACGCCCTCCTTTTCCAGGACATGTCCTACATTCCAGTCTTCTGTCCAGGAGAGATTCCAAAATGTCCTCCATTATGAGTTGAGTGGGAATTTGGACTCTGGTCAACATAATTCTATTCCAACATTCAAACCACTACACCATGCTGCCTCTCACTGATGACAGCAACCTTTTTTTCTTTTTGGCACACATTGGAACAAAATGTTGCTGTCATCAAGTGGTAAAAATGTATGTTGTTGCTCTTTGTTGTTGCCTGGTTTTGGCAAGTTATTTCTTATGATAGCTGCTCTCTTTAAGAAAAAAAAGCTATAGAGAAATGTCACTAACCTTTCCACCACTTGGAAGAAATTATGTCTGTGAGAAAGCAGAAGAAAGGTGCAAACAACACATACACACCCTGTCATTTCTCCACCGAAACTCAGTGGCCACTCACTCACAAACCACAAGGTTGTGAGTTCAATACCAACCAGGGGCTTCAGGTTGACTCAGGCTGCCATCCTTCCATAGGTCACTAAAACGAATACCCAGCTTCTTGAGGGCAATTAATTTACACTTTATAAACCACTTAGTACATCTGTAGGTGGTATAGAAATGTACTTGTGTTGCTATTTGCTATTAATTGTGAACCATCCCACATGCTGTGACTGAACAATAAAGACATGGAGTGGATGAGTAAATAGGATTTTATATTTTGGATTTCAACAAAACCTTGAACTTTCCATCACGCTTTATATAAGAGCCAAGTATTGTACAAGGTACTGTATATATACATGAGTTTTCAAAATTACACTCTGGCCATTAAGCAGGCAACTTGAACAATCAGAATTGGCCCATGTAACCACTCATTCTTTCATGCGGAACACATTAAGTTATCTTACAAAGCCATCTGGGATGTTCAGTGACATAAAGGCAGGCGTGAACATTTGACTGGAGCACGAAAATATGCCCAGCTTTTACACAAAGCATGAATAGCTTCAGTATGATGACTAGATGGAAGTGCTCCCCTTTAGCCTCTTGACTAAGGTACCAACAACCCAGTCTGCGCAATTTCAGCAGCACTTGAATTAAATTAAAAGTGATGATAATACCAACATGTTGTCAGAGTCATATACGGCATGTTAAATGCAAGCAAAGAACACAAAACCCACTGGACTCACTCTTCCATTTAAATAATCAAATAATATAGTACATTATTCTTCTGTGTAGAACAAAGCAGTTTTCTTGTTGAAAATAGTAAACCACAACTGTTATAGTATTACTATCCATTTTAACTGCTATGGCTGCCTCCTGTGGAATCCTGGGATTTGCAGTTTAGGAAGGGGCTTAGAATTATCACCCAGAGAGCTCTTAGGCCTCACTAAACTACAAACCCCAGAATTCCACGGGAAGCAGCTATAGCTATAAAAGTGGAGTGATAGCACTATAACAATGTAGTGTGGTATTGTAAAGAAATATTGATTAATATATGTTGAACTCCAAGTAGAACTCAAAGATATAGCCATTTTAGCCTGCAAAATCAGCACATAAAGAGATCTTTTATCACTCTTGAGACTAACTGAAAGAAAGAAATTGACAGCATGAGCTTTCGAAAACTTAAGTCTACTTCCTCAGGTGCATTTTGCTCCAAGTAGATCGATGTGTGTGTAGATATACATAAAATGTGTGTTTACACACACACACACACACACATGAGGAAGAATGAGAATTCCTTCCTGCTGCCTGGTATTTGCTCTTTCTTCTCTTCTTTAGCACAATGTATAATTCTGTTTTAAATGGGAGGAAAGGAGAGAAGAAATGGCATGCAGTTGAAAATCCCCTTTCAGAGACTGTTTTTTTCCTGACAGTTCTCTGTCCTGGGACTTCCCTGTGAATGGTTTGTTGCTGGAGCATTCTTGGATCTTCATGGTTTAAGTCCTGGATAAGCACAATGTGTCTGAAAATCTTCAGCATGATTGTGTGACTTTGCTGGGATTATGCCTTTTACTCCCAACTCCCCCCCCCCCCCCCCATTTGATAATCTTCATAGTTCCAGGGATCTGAAAACCATCTCAAGCAGAGGCCTTTTCCCATCAACAGTTACTAGGAATCTTGTTACCTAAAATGTCAGAGATTAAATTTTGGATCTTTGCACTCTGTCACTCTGGATTTTCTCCATCATTCAGGAAGTTTAATGACAGCACTCACACATCACTTCCAATCTGATTGAAAGGTACCGTTGCACTTCTTTCTTCTCTTCTTTCCTTCTTACACTTCACTTCTGATTCTCATCCTCCAATGTACATATGTATTTTTTCCATTGGTCATGTGAAATATAGGGCCAAACCAGATAGCCATCTAGCGGTGGCTTGATGCTGCCCCTTTGAGTGCCAGATCGGGGCCGTGGCAACCGCATGCTGTGGCCCCAATCTGGCTTTTTTTTTTTTTGGAGCAAAAGCAAGCAACAGCTTTTCCACCATGGCCACAGCTTTTAGCACTCCTGCTATAAACACCATGCCACTGGAGCACTGCAACATTGGGCAGGTGGGTGGGCAGGTGGGCAGCCGGGCGGCATGACACCAGCTTGGGAGTGGTGTTGGGGGCGTGCATCGTCCTAACTGTGCAAGTCTGTTTCACCTCATTGCAATGAGATGTGTGCAAGGGAAAGATCCATTTTTAAAAGTTGTGCAGAATACAAAGTTATGAACAAATCAATGGTTCCAAGAATTACACACCAAATTACAGAGAACATCAATTCATCTATATTTGCACTCTGTTGCATACATAAGTACACAAAGTGCCACAAGTGTTGCACACAAAGGGGAATGCATCTGATCCACAAGACCGCATGAACAAACAATCCTTGCTGTGGCAAGCAAGGCAAATCATCTCACTAATTTGAGCTGGCAAATTAGCAAGAGAAGAGGAAACTTGCCTAGATACAGTATAAACATCAATTGTCTTTGCAAAAGGAAGATTACCAGTGGTTTTAAAGTTTCAGTTATAAGCTAAAGAATTTCTAATGCAAGATAAATCATTTTTAGAAAAGGAGAATTATATCAATACAAACAAAACACTAACATAAAATTTGTTTTATTAACCATTAGTTTAAAAGGCTCTGGCAATAAGTGATGGATGAGTAGTAATAAAAATATATGTTAATAATGAGAAGGAGGATAATCTATAAGGTTGTAGCTGGAAGTTGGTAACGGGTAAAACAACACCGAGCTTCAACAAATTTGGGAATATCTATATTTAATTTAATTTATTGATTAATATGGTAAGAATTAGTTTGTGACAACGTCTAAATATGACGTTCACATTCTTTGAAATAATATAAGTCATATAAAAGATACAGAGATAAGAGAAGGAAATCAAGACAACAAGAAAGAAGAAGTCTGTAATAATCATGTATAACACAAGAACTTTTATAGGATGGAAGGGATAGAGGTGGAGAAAGATAGGTTGAGATAACAATGTATATACTGTACACAAGCTGTTTGTGTTGGTATTTTAAAATTTAATTTACAAAAGGCTCCATTACAACACTTTGGAACTAGCACAAAGATGTCACCAAACTAACCTCAGGTTCTATGGGGCCAAAAATAATTGAGTATTGCAAACACAATTGCACTTTAAATGTCAATATATATACTTAAGAACAAGACAACCAATTGTATATTCCATTTGACACATATGCACTGTCCCAAAAGTTCCATGCATCCAATGAGGTGTCAGTGTAGGACTCTTCCGTCTGTGTTGCACAGTAGTATTGTAACATTTTGGGTGCAATTTTAAAGCCCTAAATAAAAATACAAAATAGATGCATATGCAATACAGAAATGACACTACAAAGAATGTATCGTTCTGTTCCCTCCTATATACAGTGTACAGGACTGAAATACCACTACCTTCTTCAAGGTAAAAACGACCTACTTCTTAGCCCTGGCAATTACAGCATCTCTCCACCTCCATCTCTCCCTCTTTTTCTGAACTCAACCAGCAAGCACACCTTCCTTAGCTGCCACCCTCCCCCAACTGGGCCAGATCAATAATTCATAGCGGATACAGAGACAAATTGCCTTGTTTTGGGGGGGTCTGCACAACTGATACTACAGAAACACAACAGAGGAGCACATGGGCTGCTTCAAAAGACTCAGTCTAGTGAGCCAAGCCACATACAAATGGAGAAGCAAAATTTCATTCTCAATCACTCATTCGTTGGGACCTGAAAGATGATCCGCATGTGCAGAATTGACCTCCTTGCCACATCATTCAGCTCACAGCAACTGTAGGCTCAACGGAAAGTAGATTAGTTTTTCCGAAATGAAAACCAGAGGCCATTGGAAGGCCAAGAGAATTCTGTGCTCTTTTGAAGTCATCATCCTGTAGCCAGGTTTCTCTGTAGAATGGAACTGTAGAAGGCTGAAGTCTTTGCTCTCTTGGGCCAGTGGTTTTTCGACATACATTGAGAAAGGCCTTCAATTCTGCCCTGAAATTCTCATTAAGCCAGCAATAAATAAATGGGTTATAACAGGTGCTGCTCATGGCAAGCCAATGGAAAGCAAAATAGAGGCCATTGTTGGTGTGGATGACTTGGCTGGAGAGAAGGATGATGTAGCAGTTCAAAGGGAACCAACAGATGGCAAAGATCACCACCACCAGGAGTAGCATCTTAATAGTCATCTTCTTCTTCCTCTGAAGGGCACAGAACTGCTCTGCTGTCACAACCCCAATGGCAGTGCAGAACCAGAGTTTCTTGGCAATGGTCAGATAGGTGACAGAGGTAATGAGAAGAGGCAGAATGTAGAGGAGAATGAATGTTGCCAAATCTAGGTATTTCCAGAATAAATCGGCTGGCTCAGGAAAATCAGAAAGACACAAGTATCGGGTAATTTCTTTGCTGGAAGTGAAAGGCAGGACCAAAACAAGGAGAAGGAGAAGATTATTACTTAGTTACCACATTCAGAGCCTTATTTCATTAAAAACAAACCCAACCAGCAAATTGAGAAAAGCATCAATTGTTGTGGGTTTTCCAGGCTATGTGGCCATGTTCTAGAAAAGTTTATTCCTGACGTTTCACCAGCATCTGTGGCTGGCATCTTCAGATGCTGACCATGAAAGCCTTCAGCTTCACAGAGAGAAGCATATTTATATGTCTGTCACCACGTGACCTCAAAGCATTTTTTTCTCTTCCAGTCATAAAAGCATGGAAGAGGTTGGAAAAAATGTCCCTTGTGCCACATGGATTTTTCCAGCTTGGCAAAAGGGACACTTTTATTATCCTTTCCCACGCTTTTGCAACTGGTAGAGAACAAAAGTGCTTCCATGTCACATGGAGACAGATAGACAAATGTACTCCTCTACATTGCCTATCACATTTGTTTTCAATGCAGTAAGGCTCTCAGAGAATGATATATCTAGGGACATCTTCAGATGATGGGGGGGGGGGAGTCTGTGAAAGTCTTGAGAGATTCCAGTTCCTTTTGTCTTGATTATACTTGCTTATTCACAAGTCGCATCCCGTCTCTTTCTTAAAATATGAAAAAAAATCCTTCTCTCTCCCTTTCTTGTGTCTTTTTTGAAAAGTCCAGAAGAAATAGTGACTTTTTAAAATGCTGTTTAATGCCGCTTCTGGTCCCAAGCATTTCAGATAAGGCAGACTCAGGCTGTACTGCTTCTTAGACTTAGACTTAGGCTGCATCTGCACTGCAGAATTAATCCAGTTTGACACCACTTTAACTACCATGACTCAATGCTACAGAATTTTGGGGTTTGTAGTTTTGTGAGATATTTAGCCTTCTCTGCCAGAGAGCTCTGGTGCCACAACAAACTACAATTCCCAGAATTTGATAGCAATGGGCCATGGCAGTTAAAGTGGTGTTAAAGTGAATTATTGCTGCAGCATGGATGCAGCCTAGGAATAGTAAATAACTATGATTAGTAGCTGTTGATATTCTCATTCTCCATGAATTCATCCAAACATCTTTAAAAGCCATATTTTATTGATGTGCTTTTATTTTATGTTTTAAAATTCAAATTTATTTAAATGTATACAGGTTGAGTCTTCCAATCCAAAATGCTTGGGATCACAAGTGTATTTGGAGTTTGGATATTTATTTATTTATGGATTTTGGAATATTTACACACACACACATACGCACACACATAATAACATGTCTTGGAAAGAGACCCAAGTCTAAGCATGAAATTCATTCATGTTTTGTAGACATCTTATTGGTAATTTAGTCATAACTGAATATTTTATTTTTTTGTGTTTTTATCTTTACCTTTCCAGTGTATATCATGACCAAAGCTGAATCCCAGTTTTGAGAGATGGGGAGGATATAAATCAAAATGCTAAACAACCACATACATCTGTCCAAATTGGTGGCCATTTTTTAAAATTTATGTCAAGGATTTATATCCCGTCTTTCTCTCACAATGGGATTCACAATGGGAAATACCTCTTGTATCTGTCATTTAATCTGCACCCATTTACTATTTGTTGTTGTTGTTGTTGTTGTATGCCTTCATGTTGTTTCCAACTTATGGCAACCCTAAGGTGAAACCTATCATAGGGTTTTCTACATGTACCATATGAGCATCCCATCTAATATTATAACACAGAAAAACAAATCGTTTTTACAAATTGTGCAGCATCACAACGATGTGTCTAAGTCTTTAGGTGGTGTGGGAGTTGAAACCAGGCATTGCCAATTGAAGTCCAATATACTGCCCACTGAGCCAGAACTGCACAATAGAGTCTGACTGATGCTATAACAAGTAAGGACGTGGATATCAAAAAATATTCTATTAAAAAATAAAGAAATCAGTCTTACCTATATTCAAACCTGAACAGTTTCTGGTAGATGGCATGTGGAAGAGAGAAGCAAGCGGCTAATAACCATATGACGCAAATACAAGCGAGAGCTTTTGTGGCAGAAATCCGAGGCTTCAAAGGATGCAGAATGACCTATTTGCCAGGCACATCAATGCAATTACGTAATACAAAAACAAAACAGGTACTGTAAAACTATTTTATTTTTAAAAATACAACTGTGAGCCTTTTGTGGCATAGTTTTAATGGGGATAAGCTTCACATCAGTTCATCTATATATTAATATCTATAAATATACATAATCCAAATATTAATCTGTTTAATCATTAAGGCACCAGAGAACAATCACTACAATATTTTATAACGAAATGGATATGGAAGGAGGAGGAAGAGAAAAACGTGGACTAGACCTAGTGGGACTTTCATTTTTTTAATGGCTGTCCTCCCAACAGGGCTGAATTTGGCTCAAATGAAATATATGATGCACACTACACTACATCTGAAGGTTACAACATAGGGATAAGTAGTCTGCATGCAGGATGCCAGCGCAGCATGGTGGTTTGAGTGCTGGAATACAACTCTAGAGACCAGGGTTCAAGTCCCAGCATGGCCATGAAACCCACAGGGTGACTTTGGGCAAGTCACACTCTCTCAGCCTCGGGGGAAGGCAATGACAAACCTCCTCTGAACAATGCTTGACAAGAAAACCACATGATAGATTTGCCTTAGGGTCGTCATAAGTTGGAAACGACTGGAAGGTACACCACAACAAGTTTGCATGCATAGCTCCATACCTCCCGCTATGGCTCTAGTCCTTCCTCCTGCTGTTCCTTATCAGTGGAAGAGAAGGAGAAGTAAAGAGCCGTTGGGTAACCTTGTGGCTATCAGTTGTGATGATAACTTTCCATGTCAGAAATAGTATGAGTCCCACCAGTATATTGTCCCATACATTGCATGCATGTGTTAAGAACACCACATAAGTGGAAAGAAGCCATAATTGGTGGCAGCTTCCTGTACTTACAGTGAAAACAATACTGTCTGCATCAGTCACATGCAATAAGGTTGGGAGAGCTTTGGCCCAGATGTTTTGAACTTCAGCCCTCCTTACAATCTTTTAAGGTTATCCATGTTGGATACTGCTGATGTGAAGTGCTGGTGAAAGCATCTGGAGGATCAGACTACCCATCCCAGACATACAAACCAGACACGGCACTCATATAGACTCCCTGCCTGCAGGCAATTTGACACCACTAACTGCCTGACTGTACAAACTAAACCTGGCATTCATAAAAACTCCCTGCTGGCAAACAATTCCTGTACAGGAGTTCTGACTCACATGGAATAGTCCATAGAAATGTGAAAGATGAGAAACATCTCTTGAACAATATCTCGTGTTTCAACCATACTTTTACCGATCCTGCTTTTTAAACTGTTTCCTTCTTATATAGCATACAAAGAAAAGCATCACAAACCATTTGACAGAAATGATAAGAGCATCAAAGGGTGTAACCACGCTGTAGAATTAAGGAGTTGTTTGACATTACTTTACCGACCATGACAGAATCCTGGATTTTATAGTTTAGTGAGGAATTCAGCCTGGTCTGTCAGTTTGCTTCACCAAACTACAAATCCCTTGCCAGGATATAGCCAGGCAGTCAGTGGTGTCAAACTTCTTTAATTCTTCAGTATGGCTACGCCCAAAGACTAGAATCTGGAAATGTTTCTCTTTTTGAAAAGCAATTTTAATATCCCTCAGAGCACCATGGTTAGCTCTAGGGGATCCTGAATTTTTTGGTTAAAAAGGGAACGTCTGGCAAAGATACATTTGATCCAATTTCTTGTCCCTCCCAATGGGCAACCAAATGCTTCATGGGAAGCTCATAAGCAAAGCATGAGCCCAATAGCCCTCTCCTGCTCATGGTCCTCCGCAACTGGTATTCAGAGGCATACTGAACCATAGAATAGCTGGAAGAGACCTTAAATGTCATCCTTTGAGATGGAGAGGAGAGGCTCCAGGTTTTTGTTTCTTTTTTTAAAAAAATTAAAATTGCAAAATTTAATTTAAAAAAATTAATTTTCTAATTTTTTTTAAAAAATAACATTTTACCAAATTTTCCCTTTAACCACATGCAATTATGTATATGTAAATGCATATACCCTGCTTTCCAAACAACTGCCTTTGGGTAAAAATGGTCTGTGTGGCATTTTTAAAGAAAATTTAAATTTCAAAATTTAATTTTTTTCCAATTCTTTTTACATTTTCTTAAAAACATCACAGCTTACCAAATTTTGACATTAACCGCACAAAACTATGTACCTGTAAATGCATTTAGGCTGTGAGTATGCTATTGTAATTTAAAGGTATAATTTTAACTTTGCTAGTTGTTTATGTCACAACTATTGCCATTTCATTCAGTGATAAACAGGAATTATAATTTATGAATAACATTAGTACAAAAAAAAAATCACTAAGGATCCTATATGGTGTGGTATGAGAGAAGGTCACTGCAGGGGTGGCACCATGAGTTACCACACCGGGTGATGCCAGCCCTTGTGATGCCACTGGACTTCTCTCAAAGAAAAGCCTCAGTTTTGTATCCTTTCTGCCCGTAGGTCTTTCACAACATTCTCTGAGCTGTGTTGGGTGCTACCAACCAGGCTTGCCTCAGTCCTCCTTTCACATTCAAACATTGCCGTTCACAATATAAGAAAGTTCTCACCTGGCGTCTGTCCACAGCAATCACTGTCAGGGTCAAGGCAGAGACATGGAGAGAACAGTACTGTGCAAACCTACTGATGTGGCACATTGCTTTCCCAAATACCCACGTGCTGTTCACAAAGCGAACCTAAGAACAGAACAGATTTAACTTTCTTCAGTCACAAGAATGTCCAAATGCATCTGAGGAAGTAGGCTGAAGTCTAGGAAAGCTCATGCTGCCAACTTGTTTCTTTCAGTTAGTCTCAAAGGTACTACAAGACCTCTCTGCATAGTGATTCAGTCACAACAGGTGTGCAATTTTGGTTTTAATAAAAATTGGAGGGGGTGGCTTTGGTAGGAGTTAGTTTTACTGCCAATCCAAGTAGATTTTTGTTTTTCAATCTGCCATAAAACTCATTAAAATTTACTTTGTTTTACTTGTTCTTTGCAGTGTTAGCAACAGCAGAACAAGCTATTCTCTAGCAGCCAGACCTCCATTTAGAAAAGATATAATAATATTCACTGACTTTACAAGATTTGGGGAAATTATAGTAATAAATCCGAGGCACTTGGAACACTCTATATACAGCTATATAAAGTACTATATATTGTACTAATACTAATTATCATCATTAGTCAATTAATAAAAGAGTGAGAAGATGAGTTGGAATTGAACTGATTTGAATTGAATAAAGACTTCCATGCAATTATGATAGACATTTCTATTTGGTTTGGTTTTCATCTGACTTTCTAGTTGCAAACATAACAGATGGAGTTTAATTGAATGTGTCCCAAAACCAAACTGAATTTTTATTTCATCCCTGCCACCATTTGAATTGAACTTTTATTTCAATACTGCCACCAGTTGAACAAGATGAATCCATTTGACTCCCTGGTATGACAGAAATTTGCGACAGTGCCGCTGAAGTGCAGCTTATGATATGACAAAGAGCCTGCCAATAAAAGCAACTTGACCAAGCAATGTGAAACTGCATTAAGTGCATGATAACTAATTCAGCAATTAGAAGCTGTTCATGAAGAGTGGGAGCTTCCAATTTATTAAAATGGTTTTCTTCCAAATTAGGGAACTACGTATCTGCTAATGAATCCCAATACAATACTGTGTACTCATGATGAATTGACTGAAAGTGCCTTGCACATATTATCTTAGGCACTTCTGCACAGTCATGTTGAAAAAGGAAAACATTACTGATAGACTGTACCTAAACGTTCACAGTACTCTGGTGACAAGAACGTCCGACAGCACTTGACACCATAAAAGGTTTATCAACAGCATAAACAGCAGGAAATACCAGAACTTCCTAGTGCCTCTAAAATAAATGAATATGGAGCCTGTATCCCATCCCTATTGATAACATGAAAATTGAAAACTGCTACTTTGCTCTCTTACAAATTGAAAAATGAACCAATATTTATGAAAATAACTATTTTAGCAGGCAACCTTGAAAGAGTCGTATTCCCCCCCCCCACAAAAGAAGCTAAATAATAGATCCAATTACATACAGGTATTGTTTACTTGCTCATCTCAGAAAAGGGCATTCATCCAAAGTTCTTACCAGAGTAAAGGGAGTGTTGAGGAAGGTGATCATTAGGTCTGCGACAGCAAGATTCAGAATGAATAGGCTGGTGGCAAACTGCATCCGCTTGTTTTTGATCATGACATGGCACACCAAGACATTGCCAAAAAGAGAGAACACTATGATGAAGGAGTATGCCACAATGAGAAGTGTTTTTACGATACGTTTTTGGGAGCCTATCCCATATCTTTTTTCATCCAGAAAACTCATCCAATCTGCAAGCGTATAGTTTGTCCAAGAAAAGAAAGTAGAGTTACTGGAGAATTCGAAGGATGCTCCTAAGCTTCCATTGAGTGGAAGCTTTTCCGATTTTGCAACAGCATTAACCAAGTAAGGAAAGCAAAACCACATGGAACAAACAATCATTTCTGGTTGACTTGGGAGTTGACTTCAGCCCACTTCACTCTTCAGGCTCAAAAATAGATCCTTGGCAGTATTGTGTGCTCAGTCAATATGACATATAAAAAACACAGCTATAGGGAAGAGGCAGCCTTTATGATTGTAAAGAAGATGCAGAAAACAATATGCCAGTGGAATCTCCCAGTAAATTGTACCTTTCCAAGTCTCTCCCACTATCAAGGCATCAGCTTGTCAATGCATTAACTCTTAGGAAGATGAGTACTAGAAACACCATGTATTTCTATATCTACTCTGACATGCCAATTTTGTGTATGCTCAGCTCACCTCTATGTCTATTTTCTGCTTTCATTATTCCTTAAGAACCAGAGGTACACAAAGGGAGAAGGAGGGAAGGAGGAGAATAAAAAGATCTTTACATAATACCAGAGTGCCTTCTTATGCCATTGTTACATAGCAGTAGCTGCTACCTTGTATCAGTAATTATATTGTTATGTTCCAGGAAATAAATTAATGCATCTGGTTCAAGTAAATTGTAGGCTACTTTCTTTTCTTTTCTTTCCCCCCCAGACAAATTCAAGCTTCTCTGCATACAGTGAAAACCAACCTCAGGGAGTGAAAGTGAATTGGTTTGTATTTCAATGTTTGTATAAATTATCTAGTGCTGACAATTGCTCGTTTATGTGAAGTCAAAGGCTTTCACAGCTGGCATCCATAGTTTTTTGTGGGGTTTTCAGGCTCGTGGCCACGCTCTGGAAGAATTCATTTCTGATATTTCGCCTGCATCTATGGCTGCCATCTTCAGAGAATGGTGGCATGGAGATGGGGCGGGGGGTATATATACTGTACATACACTGTTCATTTATGTTTTCTCTTTTAAGAATACAAACACCTCTCACATACAAAAATGTGTTATGATGGACATCTTCTCTAACCCGGTTATCAAAGGCACATGGTGCCATTTTGAATGTGTATACAATGGGCCTTTTGTAGTTGCTGGGGATTGGTTCCAGGACCCTCCCATGGATACCAACATCTGTGGATACTCAAGTCCCATTATATACAGTGGGGTAGTAAAATGGTATCCTTTATATAAAATGGCAAAATCAAGCTTTGCTTTATGGAATTTATTTTCAAAAATATTTTCAAGCTGTTGATTGCTGATTCTATGAATGCAGAATCTATGGATACAGATGTCTGTGTATTCCTTGTTGCTTTCTAGGGTATTTATTTAGAAGAGTTCTAAGAGAAAGTGCCTGGCTTTGCACCAGTTAAAAAAACATTATCTCCACATTCACTCTAATGCTCTCACTCTTTGCTCTTGCAAAATCACTGCTGGTCCTTCTCTCTTTCCCCTGGTACACATTCATTGTATACCAGTTGTACCTGGATTACAAAGCCTGTTGGTCCCTTTGCTCTGTGCTTCTCCTTTCTTCTCTCATGCCCTTTCTTACTCTGTGGTGTTTCTCTCCACATTTGTTGAATCTTTTCATCTCCTTCCACATATCTCACCATCTTCTAGCACCTTTTCGTAATGTGTGCAGTGTACTAGGAAACCATTATTTCCCACACTGCATATAATATAATACTAGTTAACCCTACCATCTCATGGGGGACTCTCCTGGCCAGTTCATCATATCTGATTTTTTCGTTCCCACACTACATCCCTGTATTTATTCATATGGTTATCCACTCATTTTGGCTTTAGGCAACATCCTCCTGCCTTTCCCCCAACAACCATCATTAAAACTGAACTTGTCACCTCATCTCCACATCCACAGTTTTGCATTCCTATGGACATTCCTACACAGAGACTAATATATATGTCTGTCCCTGGACTTTCCACTCTACCCTGTACATCTGAGGAAGGAGGCTCAAGTCTATGAAAGCTCATGATACCAACTTCTCTCTTTCAGTTAGTTTACAAGATCCTGTTGCATACTGGTTTTCCAGACCAACATGGCTATATCTTAGCAACTAAAAGGTATACTTTTCTTAGAATCTTTGCATACAATAGCTTTGGCCCAGCTTTCTAGTCTATTCAGGTCATTTTGAATTTTGATCCTGTCCTCTGGGGTATTAGCTGTTCCTCCTAATTTGGTGTCATCTGCAAATTTGATAAGTATGCTCCCAATTCTGTCATCCAGGTCACTGATAAAAATGTTGAATAGCACTGGGCCCAGAACAGAGCCCTGTGGGACCCCACTGGTCACTTCTCTCCAGGATGAAAAGGAGCCATTGTTGAGCACCCTTTGCGTTCGGCTGGTCAACCAGTTACAAATCCATGTAACAGTTACCTTGTCTAGTCCACATTTTACAAGCTTGTTTGCAAGAATGTCATGGGAAACCTTGTCAAAGGCCTTACTGAAATCAAGATATACTATATCCACAGCATTCCCTTCATCTACCAAGCTGGTAATTTTATCAAAGAAAGAGATTAGATTTGTCTGGCATGACTTGTTTCTCTGAAACCCATGTTGACTTTTTGTGATTATGGCATTGCCTTCTAGATGTTCACAGACTCTCTGTTTAATGATCTGCTCCAGAATCTTTCCTAGTACTGATGTCAGACTAACTGGACGATAATTGTTGGGATCCTCTTTTTCCCCCTTTTTGAAGATGGGGACAACGTTTGTCCTCCTCCATCTGCTGGGATTTCTCCTCTTCTCCAGGAATCCTCAAAGACTATTATTGCCAATGGCTCCGATATTACATTTGCCAGTTCTTTTAATACTCTTGGATGTAGTTCATCTGGTCCTGGAGACTTATATTCATTTAGATTAACAAGGTATTCCTCAATCTCTTTACTTATTCTGTACTGAAATTCCCCTATTCTGTCCTCTGCTCCATTATCCTCAGGTTGAGCACCCTTTTCCTTTTCTGAGAAGACTGAGGCAAAGAAGGTGTTGAGTAATTCTGCCTTTTCTCTGTCTTCTGTTAGCATTTTGCCATCCTCTCGACGCAGTGGCCCTACTGTTTCCTTCTTCTTCCTTTTGCTGCGGACATATCCAAAAAAGCCCTTTTTATTGTTCTTAACCTCTCTGGCAAGCCTGAGTTCATTCTGCGCTTTAGCTTTTCTGACTTTACCCCTACACATGCCTGCTATTTCTTTGCATTCCTTTTTTGTGATTTCCCCTTTTTCCATTTCTTATACATGTTCCATTTCAAACTTAGCTCGGTTGAAAGTTCCTTAGTCATCCATCCTGGTTTCTTGAGACACCTCCTATTTTTCTTTCTCACTGCAACTGTTTGAGATTGTTCCTTCAGTATCTCCCTTTTGAGAAAGTCCCATCCGTCCTGAACTCATTTCCCTTTTAGTATTTCTGACCACTGGATCACCCTCAATACTTCTCTAAGTTTACTGAAATTCGCTCTCCTAAAGTTGTATGTCTTTTTTTTTCTTCTGCTTCTATTTTTTTCTTCTGTTTCTTTATCTTTGATGGTATATTATTTTGATTGTAAATTAGACTGTTTTGCTAAAAACATAAAAATTAATCAAAAAAATTAAATATAAATGAAGGATTCTGTAACTTGGTCTTCCATAACACCATCTAAAACCAGCTGAAAGCATCTGAACCAAACCCGGAGGCCTTTGACTCTTCAGGAGGACCATTATTTCTGAGGAGCTCTTACACCTGAGTAAGCTGGTACCTGCCATTTAGTGGCCAAGTTTCTAAATGTCATCTAGTAATGTAATGTGGCAGTGCAGCATGACCAGTTTACTTGTCTCCTCCAAAAACAAAATGTTCCCAACATGTCTGCCCTCAGTGTCCCCTAAGTATACCATGTCTAGACCCATCAAGAGTCTCAGTTTCATGGCTTTGGAGCTATGTCAACCATTTTTATACATATTGCTTTCCCTTGTTATAGATGTGTTTTCCACATGCTTGATCAGTCACCAAACTGGATGTTATCGGATATGACCAAAACAAAGGCCACAGCAAGGTTTTGGTCCTGAGCCATTAACTCTTTTGGGTTATCTCCAGAACACTTCAGGTTTTTGTATTGATTCCTCTATAGCTTTATGAACCAATTTTCACTAAACTTGATATTTTACAATTAAATTGATTAAAATATATTCAAGCCTGATTAGGAAACTCTGGCTTTTTGGGGTAAACTTAGGCCCGATACAGACAGGAAAAAGCACTGTCCTGGAGCCAATTTTAGGACTCACAAGAGCAGAGCGTCCCCATGCTCCTGAGCCCTACCACGCCATAATGGCTCACCTGCATCCACACAGGGGGCTGCCATGATGACATATGCACGGTGCAGCATCCAAACAGCGCCACACCATGCAGACGTCATCAGCGTGCACAAGGGTGCTAATGGTGCTGTGTGCATGCCCTAAGAAGAACCTACAAGGAGTGGGTTCTTTTTAGGGCTCCCAGAGGCCATGCCGTTTGGTTTCTGTGGCCTCTGTTGGGAGCAAAAAGGGGTGGCATCTCACTGTCCCTTTCTCCCCATCCATATCCCCTCTCAGTCTATTTGCACAAAACATGGTGTGAAACAAATTTTATAGACTGTAAGTGGTACCAGCCAAAGGTTTATTTCATTCAAATCACAAGTGAAATTATTAACATCAACAGTACATACATTTCCCATTAAGGAAATACACTAAGTATGCCCAGAATACACTCAGTCCTAGGTATTCAATGGATTGGGCATTTTATTTTGAATAGCCACCTCATGTAATTGATGGAAAAATCACTGAGAGATGCTCAAAAATACTGGAAAGATGACACGATGGTTCTCAATTTAAGAAATACCAATTTTCCAATAGGCACATGCAAGCCCTTGAATACGTTTAATGTGGCTTGTTGTATCCAGAGCAATATATATCTTAATTAGTATTCCTGTTATTACACTACATACATTCACGTCTGGACTGTCATTGTTAAAATCTTTGCAATCTGAGATTGACAAGTATGCTCCATTATGTTAGCATGTTTTACAAATTAACTGAATGTGAGAATATACGTATTTGCAATAATAAATTTTATTCATATAATAACAAGTCACAGAGTTGAATTTCATAAGCTAGACCATTTTACATACACAAGCTGACATGCAGCATCCACAAACTACAGCCCACCTGCCACAACAGTAGGCTTGCCTTCCTCGGATTTGAGCACCCATGGATGGCAAGCCCCATTGGCCCTAATGCTGGTGCGCACGCCACCATTAAAGATCACAGGACTTGAAGTCTAACAGTTTTTGGCATCCACAGGAGGTCTGGAATGGAACCCCCACAGATACTGTATTGTCTTTAGAAGTGAAGTAAGTTTTAAAATCACAGCTAGTAAACCATAAAAGTTAATACTTATGAATCTGCTTTCTCTTAGGCAAGGGAAAGTTCAATAAATCAGGAGGATAATAGGTTTGTTTGTTTGTTTAAATAATCCATCCATCTCTTTGGTAACACAATATGGCAGGGTTTTGTTTTGTTTTTTTGTTTTGAAAAGTGGTACAAAATTAAATTTTCTCTATTCTACAGCTGATGAATATGCATCCCTAGCTGTGTCACTGCCAACAACGGTTTCTCTATGTAGGCAGGTTTCTGTGTTTGAATGCTTAGAGGGCTTCCTATTTCTTGCCAAGTCTATGACATATTTATGAAGGGTTTTTTTATTCTTTTACTTCTGCTTTCTGTGATCTCAATTCTGTCTGTAAACATCTGGTGTGTAATGTAAATCAAACAAAGGACTCATGTTTTAAAAGATAGGTTAAGGTTTTATAGGCTGAAAAGCAATCCATTCCCTTTCTATTTAAAAAATGGCTGTGCACAGCAATAACTAAGTACAGTCCAATCGGTAGGTAGATTAAGGTGACCCAAATAAGTTTGATTCTCACTGAGAATCTGAAGCTTCAGATGGAGAGGTTAAACATATTGTGAAGGGTCATTCTGGGATGGCAGGGCAGAAGAATCCACTGAGGCTGGGTTCCACCTCACGCGATGATCGCGAGGCAGGAGTCCAAAGTTCGAATCTGTTAACTTTTTCCATTGGCCTCAACTCCCCTTCTCTTCAGTTTGTTTCCTAGCCCTAAGAATGTATAATTCCTTGCACTATTTTGGGAGGATGTAGATTGTTCTGCTCTCCATCCCAGAATGATAGGATGTTGTACGCCGCTTTGATTGCCTGGCAAAAAGCGAGATAGAAATTTAAAAAATATTATTTATTATTAATGACCCTTCACGGTAAGTATAACCTCTCATTCTCAGGATGGCAGGGCAGACCAATCCACCAATGCTGGGATATGCCCAACACATTTGATAATAGCGATGGGTTTAATGTTCCTGAACCACTGCTTGCAGCACAGTTCTGCCAAACACTGCTTGTGCCGATTTGTATTTGTCGTAACCTATTATCGTTAATGAAAATATTAGGCTCAGTCTATCCAGCGGCTTTGCATATGTCCTGCAAAGAAGACGACACTGAATGAGCCATGTTGCTTGCCACTGATCTTGTGGAGTGAGTGCATACATTTGCTGATCTTGTCTTGCCGCCTAAGTCGTAACAATGTAGTATGCATGCTTTTATGCATTTTGCTATTATGTTTCTAGATGCTTTGTGTCCTAGTGTTCTCAGATTGAATGACAAAAATAACGCTTCTGTTTTCCTTCTTGAATCTGTTCTATTCTTATAGTTCTTTACAGCACAGCTGACATCTAAAAGGTACCACCATTTCTCTTTTGGATGTGTTGGATTCGGACTGAATGTTGTTAAGTATATTCTATCATTATAGCCTTTCTTTGTTACACATTTACGTAGAAATGTTCCATTTACGTAAGTACCTATCAGTTTTCTTCAAAATGATGGAAGTTAGGATTCACCGATAATGCCGAGTTCAGAAACTCATCTTGCCAATGTTATTGCCACCAGAAAACATACTTTATATGTTAAATGTTTCAATGATGTTGATCTTTTTTAAAAAATTAAATATAATTTTAATGTAATTGCAAGAAAAAAGTAACTACTTTTGTACCACTTGCATATTTCAAAAGAAATATCAAATGTGAAGTCAAAGGCTTTCATGGCCGGCATCCATAGTTTTTTGTTGGTTTTTCGAGCTATGTGACCATGTTCTAGAAGAGTTCCTTCCTGACGTTTTGCCAGCATCTGTGGCTGGCGAAACATCAGGAAGAAACTCTTCTAGAACATGGCCACATAGCCCTAAAAACCCACAAAAAACTATAGAAATATCAAAGATAAGGCACAGTGACAAAAAGAACCTCATGGCAATAAGCCATTCCCTAGTCCATACAACAAGAAATTTTTTGGCTGGCAAAAGTTACAGACTTGGTCAATCGTAGTATTTAATTGTCATGCCTTAGTAGGTTTTGTATCCTATGCAGAGATTTGAACACATGCTTGCTATAATGGACATTTGCTAGCTGAAATTAACATCATTCTCTAATCCAAAGTGGAAGCAGAAAAACAACAACCACGTTCTCCGTGGTTTTAGTTAAAGCTTATCTAAAAACCTTTATTAATCAAATGGGAAAAGGAGCTGAGCCCTGAGACTTTTCTTTCTACCCACGTCTGACAAGAAAGGCAAGCATGTGCACATGTTCTCTGTGTTTTTCTTGCTAGTGCTGTCACAAGTTTCCTTCCCTGTGGATACTGTAATGATGTTGATCTTAAGGACTGGAATGGAGTTTGCATCAGCCTATTGAATACCAAGGGTAAACTCCATGTAGAAAATCTGTTTAGTTGGGTGTGATATTAACGTTTCTCGTGTCAGAAAATGTTGTATGTCTTCCTGCATGGATAGCCTAGCCCTAGCCTCATCACAATGGAGTACTACTGATAAGGCCACAATTTGTCTCTTTAATGTTTGGTCTTAAAACTTTTGTGAGTCCATCCTACAAGAGATCTAATACGTGTTTTGTTAATGTATATTGAAGGTGAAAATGTTCAGATGTGGCAATGGCTGCAGAAGCCTAAATTGGCTACAGCTGGAGTCCAGAACAGCAGCCAGATGTTCAAGGTCAACTGAACAGGACTAAATGTAAACATGCTATGTCTTCAGTCTGAAGAGGGATTGGTGTCTGTGGCACATAGCAACTTGTGTATGAAGAGGCTGGACTTAGTGGTCGCCTCATGGTAATATTGTATATAAGGAAAACGCTGTTCTGATGAATTGTGGGAGTTTGGGAGCTGGAGATAGTGTGGTGTGACAGTAAGAGTTTTTGTATAGTAGTAACTAGCTTGTGTTTATCTGAAACAAAGTAATAAAGCCCTCTAAGGAGTGAAATCCTACTGGAGAGTGATTCTTTGATTTAGCAAGCTGAAAGCCTGTTAGGAGTTTTGCTCTGTTCCTGAGTTGGAGAGATAACCGGCATCTTCATCCATTTGGCACCAGACCGGGACCATGGGCAAGGTTCATCACCCAAAATATCATGTTTAATTTCCAAATCTTCCAATTTTATTTCATATCACACCATTCTGTAAAATACCTTCCTTGTCTTGTTGTAAATTTGTTGCATTGAGAGGCGGTGTGATGTTACTATCATTCAATTACTTGAGGTGAATAATCGTGGTCTTTCAATCTTAGCCTTGCAATTACCATGTAGTTTGTTTGAGCCAATTTGGATCCTTGTGTAGTATTGGTCCTTGTATCCTTGTGTCAAGATGTCTGGACGTTTCAGGAGCTGTATTGGCTCCCTCCCCATCAATTGCAATGGTGATGGGAACTAAAGTTTTCTTGGCCATTATGGGGCTATTAATATCACATGTGCTTCTTCCTGTTCAATGTATTACTTTCTGGATTATTTTTATTGGCAGGAAGGCATCCAGTACACCTCATGGCCATGGAGCATGCAGAGCAGCTGTGCCTTACGCATTCATATCCTTCTGTAATGTGTAGTACATACTTAGTTTTCGATTCTCCTTTGATGCCAATAGATCTATCTGAAATGGGCCTCATAATTGATTCAATTAGTTGAGTATTTCTATGTGTAAAGGCCACTCTCCTGGGTGTATGTAGTGATAACTGAGGTAGTCCACCTTTGCATTCATCTTCCCTGGTATGTATTGAGCGGTTATTGATGAGACATGTTTTTCTGCCCAATGAAAGAGTTTGGTTGCTTCTTCCATTAGGGGGTACAATCTTAGTCTGAACAATCACTGTTTGTTCAGATAAGATCTCACAGTGATGTTGTCTATTAACTGTTCAACAAACTTGCAACTAGTGTTAATGAAAGGAATATTAAAAAGTACTACTGAGGGAAAATGTGAAGATCCAGAAACAAACAAGCCAAAAAATGATGAGTTTGGAATATGGACTGTTCCAAATAATCAATAAGACCAACAGTAATAACATACACACCCCTAATATAATAAAGTTATGGCATCAACTTGAAAAAGCTGTCATAATCCTAAGAATACACAAATGGATTATAAAGCTTGATATGAGTCATTTCAATGTATCTGGTTATAAGCCTCAGCGTATAAAATATGTAAACCCTTTATTAGAAACAACGAAGAAAAGAGAGGGATTTTGGAAAAGAAATAAGAGACTTGTTAGATACCATTTTAGGGGGCATTGGTGCTGGAGTTGGGGTGGCAAATTCATGGTATACTGAAACCAATGCTAACAAATGATCTGTTCAAGGAGATTTACAATGGAAAGTGTTAAAATGACTGGAGATGACACTGAAACATGTTTTAGGTTACATATAATATCAGCAACCTTGGGAAAAGAAATGTTTGCTCAATTGAATAAAACATTGTTTGCAATAAAAGAAACCCAAGGATAGACACTAAATGAAGTTTCTGAAGTACTGTCATGTTTGACTATAAAAATGTTATTACAAAGATGGAAAGATGAAATGATTATGTCTTTGTGGGAGAATCATGGGAAAATGTTTGTTAAAATTCTAGCTCTAGAAAATTGGATTCATACAGACTTTCCAGGATGGGTTGAAATAACAGATACTAAATTAGAAGAAAAAGAATGGAAAATCACTTTGTTGACAATAGAAAAACAAAAAGTACAGAAGATATACTATTATGTGACATAGAAGCAATACCAACAAAAACTGGGGGAAATTATTAGGGGCCCTATTTATTATGAAATAAAACTGTTTGTATAAATTCAAGGTGGTATCATGGTAATGAAACCATAGTTACAGTGAGAAAAATGGGAAGAAGGATTTGTTTGTCGAATTGGAATAAAGCAAACTGAGCCCTTTGCTTTTTCTGTGGAAGATTCTATTTGCAGATTACAAAAGATGCCTGTACAAACTTTAATTTTTGATAATGGTTTGCAATGTATGTGTGTGATAACAGAATGATCTGTATATTGGTCAGATGGAGAAATACAGGAAAATGGAAAAGGATAACCTTTGTACAAAGCATGTGTTTTGTTTTCTTGGTATGTCTTCCCATGGTTTGTTCTTCCTTATCCAATTCCATAGGACATTTTTTATTGTCTTTGTTTGTAATCATACTTCTCTTTTCCGTCTGCAGCAAAGTGGCATCTATATTTAACATGCTTGCTAATTCCTGTGTCTTGTACCATATTAGCAATCTCTAATGACATTGAGTTCTTAACACATTAAATAGGTCATTTACTTGGAAGCCACTATTTTGCTTAGTAGTTCTGGTAATTTTTTGCTCTGCCTGGTGAACATTGCTCACATTAGGTGTGATGGCTATCAGGCTTGAAAGCAATGCTGATTGATCCTTTGCATGAACTTCATTGTGTTCCTCACACCTCAGTTCCTGAGTGTCTTTGCCTGTTATATTGTTATGCTTTTCAATGCTTTGTTTCTACTGCTTCCTAATTGGGTTTACAGTACTTTGCCTTTGTCTTTACTTGTCATGGCCAGCCAAGAGCAGGATGAGGAGGATGCCGTGGCTCCTCAAGTGCAAGAGGAGAGTGAGGCTATACCAGGCCCTATCCTGCCCTGCCAGACCCCAGCCCTGATCTCCCAGCCCCAGGGGTTGAAGCTCAGCCAGGTCCTAGCTCTGTAGGGATCCCTCCTGAGGCTCAGCAGCCTAGTGGTGTCTCTGGGGAAGAACCAAGCCTGGAGGTTTCTTCCTTTAGGCAGCGAAGAGCTGAGAGTTCTTGCGTGCATCGATCCAGGAGGCTCGCAGAGGCAGGCTGCTGATAAGCCACAGCTGGCACAAGGGAGGGCGTCTTGCATTCAAGCAGCTGAGGAACACCGACCCTTTCCCAGCAATTATTGCAGAATCCTTCTTGGTGATTGCTGTCAGCACTGGCTTCTTGTTTCCTTGAACCCTTATTTGTCTTGGACCCTCGACTTTGGAACGAACTGGACTCTTGCTACCTTCTGGCTGCCCTGACCTTGGACCGAACTGACTTCTGTGAACTCTGGTATCCTGACCTTGGCTTTGTTTGTGACTTGTCTGTAGACTGTCTCCCATCTCCTTCCATGCTGAGCCATCATTATCAGTGTTGGTGTGTGTGTGTGCTGGCTGCACTCCAGGACATTACTTTACAAAGCATAGGTTTATGAATCAGACCTGTCTCATGTGATGCTGACTTATCCCCCACCTCTGACAATGTCAAGAGGATGGTCCGGACTGTTTTTCACCATTTCTTCAAAATGGTAACTGCCCTCAGAATCGGCAGTAATTGCTGCTGCAGCTGATGTGTTTCGCAGTACCGGTAAGCTTTTTACTTCCTTTGCCATCTTTATTGCCTGTTTGTCTTCAGCATCATTTCATAGAATCACAGAATACTAATCATGGGCGGGATACAAACCGCCATTTAGTACGTATAGGATACGTACTAGGGTTAGGAAGGGGCGGTGCTTCCGCACCCCCCTAACCCTAGTACGTATCCTATACGTACAAGATGGCGGCGCACCTTCTACATGGGCGCCGCCATCTTTACGTACTGGACACATAGCGTCCAGACGTGTCGCGGCGCCTATGACGTCGCGAGTCCGCGCCAGGCGCCTCGCGACGTCATAGAGGCGCCGCAAGAAGAAGCTCCGAAATGGAGCTTCTTTTTTGCTCCGCGCGGGAGTCGCGTGGTTTGGCTGCTGCGGCTCCCGCACGGAGCAAATGGCGGCGGCGGGGGAGCGCCGCAAAGCGGCGGTTTGTACCCCGCCATAGAATCATAGAGTTGGAAGAGACCACAAGGGCCATCCAGTCCAACCTCATTCTGCCATACAAGCAATCTAAATCAAAGCATCCCCAACAGATGGTTATCCAGCCTCTGTTTAAAGACCTCCAAGGAAGGAGACTCCACCACACTCCAAGGGAGTGTGTTCCACTGTCGAACAGCTCTTACAGTCAGGAAGTTCCTCCTAATGTTAAGGTGCAATCTCTTTTCCTGGAGCGTGCATCCATTGTTCCGGGTCCTAGTCTCTGGAACAGCAGAAAACAAGCTTGCTCCCTCCTCAACATGACATCCCTTCAAGTATTTAAACAGGGCTATCATATCACCTCTTAACCTTCTCTTCTCCAAGCTAAACATACCCAGCTCCCTTAGTTGTTCCTGATAGGGCATGGCTTCCAGACCCTTCACCATTTTAGTCGCCCTCCTTTGGACATGCTCCAGTTTCTCCACATCCTTTTTAAATTGTGGGGCCCAGAACTGGACACAATATTCCAGGTGGGGCCTGACCAGAGCAGAATAGAGTGGCACTATTACTTCCCTTGATCTAGACACTATATTTCTATTGATGCAGCCTAGAATTGCATTAGCCTTTTTGGCTGCCGCATCACACTGTTGACTCATGTTCAACTTGTGGTCTCCTAGGACTCCTAGATCCCTTTCACACGTAGTTTCATTCAGCCAGGTGTCACCCATCCTACATCTGTGGATTTCATTTTTCCGCCCTAAGTGCAGTACCTTACATTTCTCTGTGTTGGAATTCATTTTGTTAGCTTTGGCCCAGCTTTCTGTGGACTGATCTGCCCTGCCATCCTCAGAATATGAGCCATAAAAAAACATGACTTCCCCCACTGCAATGCAGCCTGTCTGTGTAGATACTGTAGTTCCCATACCCCTTCTTAATTGCAGCCTGAATTTATTTCCAAATAAACACAAGAAATGTTGATAAAAATATGAGGAAGAGAATACTTAATATATAATTTTTCTGTATCATATATTTAACATCTTTGGGTCTCCTGTTTCCCCAAGTGACAAAAGATGTATAAATTATAGTAATTATATTACATATGGACTTTTTGTGTGAAAAAATATTGTACCATTTAACATTTACCAAGACCAACTTAATTTTTAAGACACATACTCTTTATGAGTAAAAATTATTTTCAAAATGATTTTTTTTAATTCAAAGAAACAATGGCTTTAATTTGGGAATAGAAATGAACTTAAGTAAGGAAACTACAAAATTCATTATGGACCAAAGGCACCATATAGGTGCAGATTTTTCAAAGGTTGGGGGAAGGAGGAACTGGACAAAACTGCCCTGCCTCTTTTGTTGCGAATGTGCCATGAATACTGTTCTCTTCATACAAACTCTCAGTCCAACACAATAAATATGTACAGGTACTTCAAAGTATTTCATATACAAAGATTAAACCTTTAGGAAGCAAAACATTTCAAGGTAAGGTCCAATAAACAGTGCAATGGTTAGGGAAAAGATTGCATACTTCTTAACATTCCTTTACAGAGATTCAGGAGTTTTCCCCCCTTCTGCAGCAAGTATCTTTCCATGCAATGGTTTCTGAAAACATCATCTATTTCTTCTTGAAACAGTAGTATTCTTGAATAAGTCTTCCTGTAAATTAATGATAGATATTGCATTCATACAGTAACAGTGCAATATTTTAAAGGACGTCAAACCTATTTGAATACAGTGGTACCTCGGGTTACGAAATACCCAGGTTACGAAATTTTCGGGATACGAAAAAATCCCATAGGGAATCATTGTTTCGGGTTACGAATGTTTTTTCGGGTTACGAAAAAACTTTTGGTGCTTTTTTCGGCTTTTTCGCACGGAATCGCGGCTTTTCCCCATTAACGCCTATGGCAATTCGGCTTACGAAGGCTTTTCGGGTTACGAAAGCGGCCGCGGAACGAATTATTTTCGTAACCCGAGGCACCACTGTATATGGATAAAAACCCCACTCAAGCTTGTGAACCAACTGAGCTGTATTCATCAGCACCCAAGTACCTAATCCAGTTTTGTTCTTTTACATACGTTACTTCAGCACCTATGAGTAGAGAATGAAGATATGGCTTCTGACCTTCAAAAAGTGTTGGCTTTCTACATTCTCAAAAATCTTTCACCAGATTCTTCTGGTTTGCCTCCACTATAAGTTGTGAATTTCTTATAGATTTTGCAGGCTTGTATACACAGCCCTGGGCACCTTTGACAATAGTATAGCTTGCTTCCATCTAAATGTCATCAGCCTGCTGTCCTTTCCATTGATTTCTCAGATTTTGCTACATACTTGTCAGTGAAAATGTGCTCACCTACTGTGATACTTATTAACTTGAGCCCTGGGCTTACAGAACATGCTTCTATAACTCTGTATTTCATTTAGACTTCAAACTGTGAGCACTTTTAACTTTGAAGCCAGAAAAACAGGTGGGGACACATTCTGGAAAAGCAGAATCAAGCTAACTCTCACCACAGTGTACATCTGAATGTCTTCCACTGTGCCTAATAGTAGTTTCCAATGAGTTTTTGGTTTGCTTTGGTTTGTTTTTGCCAGCTACTGGACAACTTTCAGGATTCAACCAAATTAACCATCACAACTTAAGTTAATGTCTTTCTAGACTTGTGTTTCACCTTCTTATCTTCCTGGCTTGCAAACAAAGAGAAACCTAGGCTGAACTATACTGAAGGAGTAGAGCAAAACAGATTAGCTGCTACTCACTTGGGAGGCAGGAGACTTTAGGGAGGAAAAGCAGAAAAGACCTCCTTTTCCACACACCTGTCTTCTATGACAAAAAGATAGTGCACTAATGTTTTAGAACACTAGGAAGTAACAAGTAAGGAGACATTTGTGTCTACTGGAACTGAAACAAAAGAATTTAAGCAGATGAATTTAAAACATTTCTCTTATACAGGGTTTTTCTCACCATCTTCTTTGTTATTTGCCTATAAGCTGACTCCAACTTATGATGAATTTAATATTAGGCTTTCTTGGCAAGGTTTAATAACAGGTTTGCCAGTGCCTTCCTCAGGCTGACAGTGACACTTGTTCAAGGTTATCCAGTGGGTTTCCACAGCTGAGCAGGGATTTGAATCCTGATCTCACAGTGTCCTAGTCTAACATTCAAACTATTACAATATGCTGTCTCTGATGTGAAGTCAAAGGCTTTCACGGCCAGAATCCATAGGTTTTTTGTAGGTTTTTCAGGCTATGTGCCAATGTTCTGGAAGAGTTTATTCCTGACGTTTGAAACGTCAGAAATAAACTCTTCTAGACCACGGCCACACAGCCCGAAAAACCCACTAAAACCTATGCTGGCTCTGATGCTATAATCTAATGTGTTCTATTAATCCTTTTCAGAGACAACTGATACAGTGAACCAAGGAGCTGGTATACCAGTTCTTAAGACAAACCTGAGGAGCTACTGTATGTATTCATATATAAGTCAACCCCATGTATACGTTGAGGGCATGTTTGGGGCCAAAATCATGGATTTTGATATGACCTGTGGATAAGTCAAGGGTCAAAATCAGGGGCATGTAACAAAGGATCTAAAGGGGGGGAAACACCCCTCCCTCCTCCTACCTCTCTGGACCTCTCCCAAAAGTCACAGTCTTGGCATGGAAAATGGGAAGACAAACCTCCAATTTCTCTCCCTTTCTCTCTCTCCTTCCTCCCTTCCCCACCAACCTTCCCAAGGCCCATGGCTTGCAAAAATAGGACACAAACCTCCAGTTTCTCTCTCTCTGTTCCCTCTTTTGCCACCAGCTTTCCCAAGGCTCACAGCTTGCAAAAATGGGGACATAAACCTCTGTTTTCTCTCTTTATTGCTCTCTCTCCTCCCTCCCCTTCTCACCTGCTTTCCCAAGGCTCATGGCTTGCAAAAAGGGGACACCAACCTCCAATTTCTCTCCCTTTCTCTCTCTCCTCCCTCCCTCTCCCACCAGCTTTTCCAAGGCTCACGGTCTCTGCATTGGAGCAGTATTACCATATTGAGACATATACTAATCAACTCAGGATTTTGGAGCCCATTTTGGAGCTTAAATTTTTCAACTTATGTACGAGAATATATGGTAATCAAATTACATATTCAACTGTTTCCTTTCTTAGCACACAAAAGCACTGTTCAGTGATGTTTCAGAGAGAGAAGAAACAAAAAACATTAAGGGGAAGACAATTTTTCATACCTCATCTGATTCAAAATCTACTCCTCTTAATGCCTGGCTCTGTGAGCTGATTTTGCTGGATGCTGATGTGCTTGATAATCTAAAGATTATAACAAGGGAAGTTGTCATCATCAGTGAAAGCATAACATCAACAACTATTAGTCTTATAACCACTGCACTGGCTGCCAACTTGTTTCTGTATTCAATTTATAATACTGATTGTTATCTATAAAGCCGTAATAGGCTGCTGCCAAGATACATAACAGGATGCTTACTTCCACAGGAACATGCCTACAATTTATAACCTTATTCAGAGGTCTTGCGGTATTTCTGGCTGCATCCCAACTGTACAAGTCCCTCCTTTCAGATGCTTTAAAAGTACACTTTTGTTCCATTTGGCTCATTGCACAGTTTTGAAAAAATTGTTCTCTTGCTTGTTTTAAGGATTTTGTTAGTGTTTAAACTATCATTTGTCTACCTATATACCACTGTTTGAAAGTTGTACTTTACCTTGTCACATTTACAATTGTTTCATCAGTATCTCAGTATATGAAAAAGTAACAATTAATTAACTCCTCTAGCACTTAATAACTTCCTGCTTTTGTTATTTGTACGAATGAATTTCCATCTCCAAAGCAAACCATACAGTCACAGAAACAACTGCACTAACCTTTGATTGACAGTAGAAGAAGGAGTAAAGGACACTTCTTCCGGATCAGAGTCATCATCTTCAATTGTCTGTTTGGGATAATAATAATGGCATATAATGACATTTTCAATACAAACACAAAATTCTTCTTCTCAATTTGTTACTGTTTTCTGTAGCTTTTAGATAGAGTAATAGATTTCTTTTGATATTCTTTTATAGTGCATTATGAGCATCTCCTGAAGGAAAAGCGAACAACAGCATAAAGAACCACAAATGACACACCATTCCCTAAACAGACTAAGGAGCTTATACCATAGTGTTTTAATTCGCCTTACCTTTATCCAGATTAAATCTTAATTCAGGCAGCATCCTGATCTTATCAGTTTTTGCCATCTAATTTGCTGCTCAAATATGTCCTGGGTCCATCACCGCTTCCAGAGCTGCTCCTCCCAGCTCTTTTCGGATCTGGGAGTTTTCCTGCTTGAGAAAATGGCCGGCGGAGCGCTCCTGGAAGTGGCGATGGACCTGGGCTGTATTTGGGCGGCAAATTAGGTGGCAAAAAAGAAATCTGATATTATTAGGATATTACCCAAAGTAAGGTTTAAACCAGATAGAGGTACGCCAAATTAAAACACTATGGGATAAGCTCCTTAGTAAGCCAAAACAAATGAAACATGTATAGTGAGAATACAGGCATGAATATAATCAATAATATCAAATTTTGACTACAAAAACATGTCAATATTCAGTAGAAATATAAAAAAAACCACATTAATAAGTTACAACATAAATAAGGAAAGAAGCACAAGACATGTAGAATTTAGCTTCCACAAGACTGTGTTATTGTTACAGTTACCTTTCACTGAGTTTCTTATTTTCTCTGTTAATTTATACTGCACTGGTGCATATTTTGATTTTAACTCTGACAATTTTTCACTTGGCTTTGCCCATTAATTGTGTTGGCTGCCTTATGTTTGGCTTTCACAGACTTTGATACTGGTGATTATATAAACTTATCACCAAAGCCATGCTGTGTGTGTGTGGCATCCCATAACTGAACTCCATTTATTGCTTCCCTGCCTCTCGTATTTAGGTTGGCTGCTTGGCAATTGGTTGGTTTGTCATTACAGAATGTATTCACTGAGCTGGATTTATGAACTGTACCCTGAGCAAACTTTCCTCATTTGTATTGTGCATACAGTGTCATTAGTGGTCCTTTCTGTTATGGTTTCTGGCTTCTGAGATCCTTCCTTTGTGTTTTGGAGAAAGGCAAACCATACACCTTTGAAATGATGAAGATTGCAATTCTTGTCTGGCTTAAATACTTTCATCAGCAATTTCCCCATCCTATCTCAGTTAGCCATCTCAAGTGGAACAATGTAGCTTGGGTACTATAGCTTGAATGTACTGTACCACCAATTCTGTCACAATGCAATGTCCATACCCACTCCTCTTGGCATTTCTAGAAGAAAAGACCAGGTCTGTGGAAGAAGTCCAAATATGTTTGGTATCACTGTTATAAAGAGTTCTGTCATGCCTCCAGAGCATCTTTGATACTCTTGAGACATATATTTAGTTGACATTATATTAGCTTTTCTATGTATTAGTTTAGAAGGGGAAATAGAGATCTACAGCTTTAAGAAAGACAAGGATTGTGGGAAATCCCAGGGTCTCTTACTGTCTCCCTCTAGTTATTTTCAGTGTGTAGTAAGATTTCAGCCAAGTCAGACCTGGAGAGAGTATTTTCCTTTGACAAAGATAAGTCCACAAAAGATGAAAGATAGTCCTCAGAAGAAGAAAGATAAAACCCACAAAAAAGAGAGAACAAGGTATTTAAGAAAGACTATTGAGAGAGAAGAGATCAGTTTCATGTTATTTGTGTTTGTAACCAGTAAAACCTTTGAAAATTTAAGAAATATGTGGACAAGTCTTTTGTTCTGGCTGTGTTCCTGAGAGCCAGAGGCCTTACTACACCTAAAGTCCATAGCATTGTTCTTGGGACAAAACAGTCAAAGGAAATCTCTCTCTCGGGTCCAGTCAAAGGAAAAGAAAGCTCTGCTAACGGAGCCAGTCAAAGGAAATCTCTTTCCTGGGTCCAGATAAAGAAAGCTCTGCTAACAGAGCCAGCCAAGAAGGGGAGTTTTCCTAGCCTACAGTTTGGAAGCCTAGATAGCAAAGGCCAGAGTAATTAAAGCCCTTTGCAACCCTTCCTGTGCATTCCAAGCAACACAAAACAAGTTCTCAACAATTTCCGGAAGCAGAACCTAATAAACCGTCCTTCCTCAGTGCCCTTTCCTTCTTTGGAAAGATAGTGTGAGTTGCTTTACTCTTTAGATCTATGGCAAGACTCTCTAACCTTGGTCATATGTATGTCTAACAATCAACAACCTTTCCCTGAATCTTACACACAAAAGGGGAAAAGGTTCATCATGCAAATGCCAGAATGATCTCTGACTACCTCTGTAACTTCAAAGGTGAATGGTTAGCTCTTTGCTGGAGGATAGTGTTTCAAGAGCCACTGCAAAGAAAATTGTTCAAGCCTAAGTACATGTATATGATACCTATGCTTGCACTATGTAGAAGAGAAGATCACAGTTTAATGGTAGAGCATATACTTGATTTGCAGAAACTCTCAGGTTCAACCTTGTTATTCCCCTAAAGAACTGTTACCAGTTAATGGAAATGGAAATGGATTAGATCAGTGGTGGCGAACCTATGGCATGCGTACCAGAGGTGGCACTCAGAGCCCTCTCTGTGGGCACATGCACCATCGTCCCAACACAGAGTTCACTAGTTTGTCACTAGAAATCCAGAGGGATTTATCACTTTGTGATAAATAAGTAGGTTTTAGGTTGTAGTTTGGGCACTTGGTCTCTAAAAGGTTCTCCATCACTGAACTAGATGGACAAATGGACCTTATAGTAAGGAAATTTACAATGGTCCTATATATTATACACAAAGGAATCAGTGAGATCATAAAGTAGTTCCTCACCTCTGAATAACTCTTAGAAGGCATATTCCGGGAGGGCTGCTGCCTTGATGACTTAAATGCTAGAATTAAACAAAATGAGAAGTATTAATGCCGGAAATATGTGTGTATGTACAAGACAGAGTGAGCAAGAAGGGGAGAGAGGGAAGCTTTTTGAAGAGTTTACAGAAATATCACTGTATGAAAAGCCTCAAATGGAATAATTCATATTATCAATAGGTTTGAAACAGGTGACAATAAAAAACACACTAACTTTGAAAATATGCTTAATGCAACAAAGATTGGAATTCTGATATATACTGAGTAAAATGTATTGATAGTGGAAAATTACAGGTCAGACAAAAAAGATACCCTGAAATGGACAGCATATGTAGTTTTTTTAAAATCCAGTAATTTGTTTATATTTCACCTTTCTCCGCATGGAGACTCATAAAAATAACTTAGCAAAGATAACTTATCAATCACTGAGGTAAACAAAATAAAAATTACTGACACACAGAATTGGAAAGAATCCTAGAGACCACCTAGTTCAGGTCCCACCAGTACAGGAATCCACATCTAAAGCATCCTTGAGGGGTGTTAATCTAACTTCTCTTGATGTCTCTGAGGTATTTAAACCTATACAAGTATACCTCAGTTAATTAAGTAGCTGTCTTCCTGGGCATTAATTCCTTAACAGAAACTCTTGTTATCAGAAGTAGAAATAACATGGACCATTGACAAGGTCTCCCATGGTATTATTGCAAAACAGCTAGTACAATGTGGACTACACAATGCCACTGTTAGGTGGATATGTAGTTGGTTGACAAGTAAACCAAAAAGGTGCTCAACAATGACTTCTCCTTATTTTGCAGAAGAGTGACCAGTGGGACCACAGGGTTCTGTCTTGGGCCCTGTGCAATTCAGCATCTTTACCAATGTCTTGTGTGATAGAATAGGGGGCATGCTTTGCAGATGACACCAAATTAGGAGGGGTAAGTAATACCCTAGAGGACAGGATCAAAATTTAAAATGTCCTTAACAGATTAGAAAGCTGGGCCAAAACTAACAAAATTAATTTCAACAAGGAGAAATGTAAGGTACAACACTCAGGCAGTAAAAACGAAACAGTATACTGTATGTGAAATGGATCTAGGAGTAGACCACAAACTGAACATGAGCCAAAAGTGTTAATGCATCAGCTAAAAAGGTAATGCGATTCTCGGCTGCATCATTAGAAATGTTGTGTCTAGATCAAGGGAAGTAATGGTACTACTGTATACTACTTTGGTTAGACCTTACCTGGAATACTGTGTCCAGGTCTGGCTATCACAATTCAGAAAGGATGTTGACAAGCTGGAGTGTGTCCAGAGGAGGGTGATCAAAATGGTAAAAGCTCTGGAAAACAGCCCTATTAAGAGCAACCTAAAGTGCTTGGTATGTTTTTGTATGTGCCTGGAGAAGAGAAGGTTAAGAGGTGATATGACAGCCCTGTTTAAATATTTGAAGGGATATCATATTGAGGCTGAAGCAAACTTGTTTTCTGCTGCTCCAAAGACTAGAACATGGAGCAAAAGATTCAAGCTACCAGAAAAGAGATTCCACCTAAACATTAGGAAGAACTTTCTCACAGTAAGAGTCGATCAACAGTGGAATATGCTGCCTGGGAGTGTGGTGGAGTCTCCTTCTCTGGAGGTTTTAAACAGAGGCTGGATAGCCATCTGTCAGGCTTTGATTGTATATACCCGCATAGCAAGGGGGTTGGACTGGATGGTTTTTGGAGTCTTTTCCAATTCTGTAATTCTATGAATAGGGATAGGTTCCTACTCCACAGAAAACAAAACCAAGTTCAACATATTTCAGCAAACTTTTTATTCAGAACTTAGCAAATACATAACATGCCTTTAGATACAAAGGCAATCAGGAGGTGAAGCAAGCTAACTTTCATATAGTGAAAGCATCCTCAGATGAGTAAACAGCTAGAAGAAAGGAGAACATAATAGGGAACAGCACACTGTGTAGCCATTTACTGTACTGTAGTAATTTGCTAAACTTCACAGTACAGCAAATTATTACAGTGGCCCACATTGTGCATTGCAAACTCCCTACTGTATTCTCTTTTCTTCTTGCTGCTTACAGGCTTCACTCTCTATTGCTACCTGCAATAGTATCATTAAGTCTTTAAATTTGTCAGGAAAAAATGTTGCTTTTGTATTCACTTTTGGCACATGTATCCCCATAGAAATGCTCCCTTTTCAATATTAAAATGCTACTAAAAAAGTATAATAATCTCAGATATTCATGTTTGTGTGTATAATGATTCATCTGAATTCTGAACATACCATCCATAATTGACATGTTTTTTGCAGGAGAAGATACAGGCTTGTACATTCTGCTCCTGTTCATTTGGCCTTGACCAGCACTTCCTGTAGAAAAATAAAAGATACTCAGATATTTAGATTTTTTCCTCTTATCTATCCATTAGCAAGCCAGTATATACAGGTAAAATGTCTTCTGCCTCAGTTGAGGTCATTACATTTCATTTCAGATGTAACACACAATGGTCTTCTAACCCTGAAGCTGTGCTTTAGATCCTCAAACTAGGATCTAAAAACTGTTTGTGCTAACTCTGGTTTGTTACCATAAATTAATTCACAAATCACTGATAAGCCATACTCAGGGCTGCTACTCTGCCTTCAACAGGTTGCTGTTCCACTGCAGACAAGAGTAAACCTATGAAGGCATATCCTGAAATGAGGGAATCAAATAGCTGAAAATCATGGCCTGAAAAGTTATAAATCTGCACACATTTATTTGCATTTGTTGAGTCTTCATCTTGCTATTTTTCAGGACTGATAACCAAACCTTGTTTACTTTAAGGGTTTCCTCTTAACTGTTGAAATTGTCCAAGTGTTTGTGGATTTCAATGGCTTCCCTGTGCATCCCGACATGGTAGTTGTTGGCATGGTCCAGAATTTCAGTGTTTTCACTGGGCATAAAATACTAAAGCTCATGGGTATGTCACTACATTTGATAGTACTGATGAGAAATCTGTACCTAGGACAAGGAGCTACTGTTAGAAGAAAATATGGAGAAACAGACTGTTCCCAGTTGGCATGGGGGTCAGGCAAGATTGCATTCTATCACCCTATTTGTTCAATTTATATGTAGAAAATATAAGAAAAGCAGAATTAGAATTAGGATGAGGAGGAGTGAAGATAGGAAGGAAGGAACAACAACAATCTTAGATATACAGACACACCATATTATTAGCAGAAAACATCACAGAATTGGAACAAATACTGAAAAAGATCAAAGATGAAAGGTCAAAGGTAGGCTTAATGTTGAACATAAAGAAAACAAAAATAATGACTACAGAAGAAATAGAGAAATTCAGCCTACACAAAGAACAAACTGAAATAGTTAAAGGGCTCCTGTACCAAGGATCAAACTGATCAGAATGGTGACTGCAGCCAAGAAATAAGAAGACTGGGAATGGGAAGGGCAGCAATGAAAGATCTAGGTAAGAGCCTAAAGAGAAAAGACTTCATTCAACTAATCACCAAAGTCAGAATTGTCCAAGCCATAGTATCCCTCATCACCATGTACAGATGTAAGAGCTGGATATTAGATATTGTGGACAGCTAAAAAGACAAACAAATGGGTCCTCCAATAGATCAAACCAGAACTCTCTGTGGAAGCCAACATGACAAAACTGAGGCTGTCGTACTTTGGCCACAGCATGAGAAGGCATGACTCACTCAAAAAGACAATAATTCTAGGAAAGGTAGAGGGCAGCAGAAAGAGAGGAAGACCACACACCAGATGGCTAGACTCAAGACTTAAGCAGAGCAGTGGAGCAAAGGGGGGCTTATCCACAGGGTCACCATGAGTCGGGGGAGACTCGAGAGTCATTAACAACAACCAATATTGCCCTTGGTATGAGAATATACATATACACATTCAAATATGTATATGTAAATATATAAATAAATATATTGTCACATGAAACTGTGAATACTGACAGTTCTCTGAGAAAGTGGTTGATTAATAGAATGTAAGGTACTGGCCTCTTCCTCTTCGAGATGCTCCTTGCGCTGTGGTGTTCTGGCCTCTTCCACCTCTTACTCGACCTCTCCCTCTGCCTCTTCCCTGGGTAGGCACAGAAGAATCATCTGAATCCATGAGGTCATCGTCACTGATGACAGGAGCATGGTCATCACTTTGAGATCTGTGGGCTTTAGCCCTGTTTATAGCCTAAGTGAAATGAAACAAACCATGTTAATGGGATGCACTCACTAGAACAAAGCACAGAGTTTACTATCTGTCTGATAGGACTGAAGCAAATTTGGCCTGGAAGAGAAAAAGTGAAACCTAGAGATATACAGTAGTTAATCCTGAAGACATGAGATATCAGAAGAAAGAAATATGACAAAAGGAAAACAAATGGAAGTGAAAGTGAAATAAAAAGCATTGTAATATTAATTTTGGAAACTGTTGAGTATTGAATTTTTCTCTCTCTCTTCATGAATTTTTAGTGAATTAGGCAAATATATCTGTTGGCCCAACCCACTTCATCAGAAATTACCTCACGAACTTCTTCATCCTCTTCAACTGTATTCTGTTTTCTTGACTCTCTAAAGCGCTGCACCTATATCAAAGTAGTAAAAGTAAAGGTGTTTTTTTTCTAGTTAAATCACTGGTCCTCAAACAGAAGGCTAGACCAGCCCACCCTCTGATTTCCTCCTGCTAACAGAAAAATGCCTTTATAATTATACTTTCCTGCTATTCACTGGTTGCAAATAAACAGTGCTGTATCTTTATCCTTACTTTTAATTTTTAAAAATGCTTTTATACAGTTATATTAGTGCTTTTAACAGAATAAGTTGTTTAATTCTTTTAAAAATCTCTTTGTTATCTTGTTTAGTTTTTAGATGCATTTTATTTAATTTGTTTTGGGCCCCCTTGGGTCCCATACCGGAAGTGTGGGAGATAAACAAGTAAAAACAAATGTGTGTTTTGGACCAAAAAAACCACCCATGTTCAAGTGATATGCCTTTGGCTTAAGAACACAGGGTACGTGCAAACTTTATAAAACCACTTTACTTCAACTTTGCTTTGCTATAAACAGGGAAACAAACCATGAAGATACATGTTACCTGCATCTACATTGTACAGTCTGGAACAGGGGACTGTAAAATGGCTTTCAAACAATGCAGGATTCAGAAACCACCCTTAAACCAAGACTTCCAGAAAGTAATTTATCTGAAAACCATTAACTTGTTGTTGCTGTGTGCCTCCAAGCTGACTCTGACTTATGGTAATGCAGTCACAGCATTGTCTGTTAAGTTTTATTTAGAGGCAGTCTAGTATGGTCTTAATGTAAGGCTGACCTAGGTCAAAAACACACTGCAGAAATAATCCCGTTTGAGATTGCTTTAACTGCCCTGGCTCATGCTAGGGAATTCTGGGAACTATAGTTTTGTGAGACATCTAGCCTTCTCAGAGAGCTCTGGGGCTACAATAAACTACAATTCCCATGGTTCCACAGCATTGAGCCAGGGCAGTTAGAGGTTTTGAACTGGATCATTTCTGCAGTGTTTTGGACCTGTGTGTGACTTACCCAAGATCGCTCAGTGGATTTCTATGGCTGAGGTAGGATTTGAAACCTGGAGTCCTAATCAGACATAATGGCAAGGTATAATTAGTTGCAGTTTCCTCGCTTCTAATGTTTCCCCCCTTGCCTGTGAAAAGGTATGATGGATTCTTTGATTTGATAATGTGAAATACACCAAAGCCATCCAAAAGAAAATTGGATGATGTTGTGCCAAACTTTTCCAGGTTGTTAACAGTTGTAAAATTCAGTGTCTTTCCATCTCCTATGTTCCCACTGACATTACAAGAAAGAGAATTCATTCCCTACAAACCTCTTCATCAATTTTTGCTTCCTCTGCATCAATATGTCGTTCCTTCAGAAACCTCTGTGTCTTTTCTAGTTGGAATTTCACTAACTCTTCAATGGCATCCTTTTCTTCCTTGTCTACAAACTCCTGTACTGCTTCTCCCATGCCCCGTTCAGTCAGCAGGGATAGCTGCACTTTCTTGGAGAGACAAAGACATATTACGAGATGGTTTTGGGGAATAGTATTCAGTGGTAGCAACTAGCTAATTAAAAACAATGAAGTTAGACATTTTCTAACAAAAGGGTAATTTAATAAAAATTATGTTTAACTTGATTGATTTAAGTTGGATTTTCAGCATCAACTTAATTCCAGAATTAAGCAATTAAATTTAGTTATTAAATAACTAAATGTGAGACTATGGCCTGTTACAGACTGCCAAAATAAAGCTGCTTCGGGTCTCTTTGGAGGCATGCTATTTAAATGATGCATGCATCCTAAGAATCTGGAAGCTGCACCAAAGCTGCACCCCAGTGCTTAGGAATGGAGTGTGGCTTTGGCGCGACCTCCGGACTCTTAGGAACCATGCATCATTTAAATAGCATGCCCCGAAGCAGCTTTATTTTGGCAGTCTGTAACAGGCCTATGCTAAAAATGTAAAAAGTCTTACCTTTCCAAACTGGTTCTTAAATAAATATAAATGGCTATAGAAATCTTTTAGTTACATGATTATTATATTATATTTAAGAGTTAAAAGCTAAGAAGAAATGTTTAGATGTGTGGTGACCATGAACAATCAACAGCCAGAGGATGAAGCTGATGAGCTTCAGCTGCTGAGCATAGCAACACAGAGTGTACAAGGTCATTCTACTGCCAGCGTGCAGGAAGCCTGTAATACTAATGACAAAAGAGCCAGATGGAAGGGGAAATTGATATATACAGTCCGGGTCATCAATGAAAAGGGGTAAGAGAAGATTTTTCACGGTGGGAAGGCTTGGGAAAAGAAATACGTCTTCAGATTCTTTTTAAAAAGAGCTAAGGATGTGGTGGAGCGAAGCTCATCTGGGAGACTATTCCAAGATCTCGGGGCCACGATAGAGAATGCCCTCTGTGAGGGCCTCACATAGCGTGTCGCTGGGACCTCCAACAATTTCATCCCTGTTGATCTGAGTGTGCAGGGCGGATTATATGGGGAGAGGCGGTCCTCCAAGTACTCTGGGCCCAAGCCATTTAGGGCTTTATAGGTCATTACCAACACCTTGTATTGAGCCCAGAAGCGAATAGGCAGCCAATGAAGATCTTTCAAGATGGATGTTATATGGTCAGACCTGGAACAACCAGCGACCAATCTCGCTGCCATATTCTGGACTAACTGTAGCTTCCGGGTTTGGTACAAGGGTTGCCCCATGTAGAGCGCATTATAGAAATCCAATCAAGAGGTTACCAGAGCATGTACTACAGTTTCAAGGTCTCTCCGGTCCAGATAGGGACACAGCTGGCGTATCAGCCGAAGCTGATAACAAGAGCTCCTGACTGCGGCATCCACCTGAGATGTCAGCTGGAGCGACGAGTCCAGGAGCACTCCCAAGCTGCGGACCGAGTCCTTCAAGGGGAGCGTGACCCCGTTCAGGACCGGATGGCAAATCTCACCACCCAGACCCGGGGAACCTATCGCCAGTACTTCCGTTTTCTCTGGATTCAGACTGAGTTTGTTTTCCCTCATCCAGCCCATTACCGACTCCAAGCAGGCATTTAGAGGAGAGATGCCATCCCTAGTTACTGCATCAGTCGGGGACACAGAGAAACATATTTGGGTGTCATCAGCGTACTGATAACACCACGCCCTGTGTCTCCGAATTATCTCTCCCAGCGGTTTCATGTAAATGTTAAATAGCATGGGGGACAGAATCGCTCCTTGAGGGACGCCAGATGTAAGCGCCCTCTTATCGGAGCAAACGTCCCCCAGCTGCACCATCTGGAATCTACCAGAGAGGTAGGAACGGAACCACTGGAGTGCAGTGCCCCCGATACCTAACTCCCTCAGGCGTTCCAGAAGGATACCATGGTCAATGGTATTGAAAGCCAGTGAGATGTCCAAAAGCACTAACAGGGACACGCTTCCCCTGTCCATGCCCAGACGGAGATCGTCGACTAAGGCGACCATGGCAGTCTCAACTCCATAGCCCGCCCGGAATCCGGTTTGAAATGGGTCCAGAAAATCCGTCTCATCCAAGATTGATTAAAGCTGGGAAGCTAGAATCCAACACCAAAAATGTTTGTTTTTTCAGCCCTCTTTCACCATCCTCCCAATGCTGATGCTGCTAAAAAGTATCCATCTAGGCAGATGACAAAAAGGAGAGGAGCTATCTATGCAAAAAAAAAAAAGTCTCCATAAAGGAGCTTCTTTGTTAGAGGCTTTGTTAACTGATTTACTGTTCTTCAGGATTCCTCTCACTCCTATGCAATTTCAAATCCTCTCAGATTGAAGAAGCAGTGCACAAAAGACTTTGAGGAACACATTGAAACTGTTACATTTATACTTGAAAAATAAAAAAAGAAATGACACCTTAAAACAAGTGATAATAAGTGACAATTTAAGTTTACCTTTTCTGCTGTCTGGAAATACTGCTTCACTAGATCCTCTACCCTCAAAGTTGTTCCTTCTGATGTGGGCTTGTGAACCAGCTTTCCAAAGTTAATCTCATCTTCTAAGAAATCAGAAAAAAAGCAAATTTTGGTATATTTTAAGAAAACACTTGTTACTCCGACTGACCTCTTCAATAGATAATAGTTAAAACTTTTGAACATTTAAGCAAAACAGGAAGTTCTTCATTTCAAAAACACAAGAGAGCAAAGAGTTAAAAGGGGAGAATTATTTAACCATTTGTAACAATTTCATTTTAAAAAATAAATAGCACTTTGCAGAGCTTGAACATTCAAATACTTAATCTTGCTTCACGTGGTCTTCACATACAGTAGCTGCCTAAACATTTTGCACTGCTAAACAATCCTCAAGAAGCAGACAATTGCTTCATCAAAATGAAAATTCCAGGCAACTTTCAGTTTGTAAACATTTAAAAAGCAGGGCATATATAGGGTGGGATTTGGAAAATTCTATAAAAGCCTCCCCAAAAAACTTGGTGGAAAGCAACTTTAACATCGTTCTTCTTCATTTAAAAATGCATTTTGAGGGGGGAACCCTAAATGGCCCATTAAATTACAGATTGTCAGGCTTTCTTACCACCATTTATGACTGTGTCAACAACTACTGTATTTTTGAAATAGTTATACCTCTTAGCTTTACAGTATTTAAAAGGGTATTATTGTGACACATCAGTCCCTGACTGAAAATATTTTAATTACTGGTGATACATGCAGGTCACACATCTAGGCCATACTATTTAGATCAATTATTGCTTTAAAATGTTCATTTTTAAAGGCAGATATAATTGCACCTTTTCACAATGGAGTTTTAATCTCTGGTTCTCTAATTTTTAATAAAGGCATGTGAAAGGCTGCCCTCTAAAAGAGTAGGGCCTCATAAACCTGATCAAATAAATCTATACACAGAGAAAATACAGTGGTACCTTGGGATACGAAATACCCAGGTTACGAAATTTTCGGGATACGAAAAAATCCCATTGGAAATCATTGTTCCGGGTTACGAATGTTTTTTCGGGTTACGAATAAAATTTTTGGTGCTTTTTTCGGCTTTTTCGCACGAAACGCGGCTTTTCCCCATTAGCGCCTATGGCAATTCGGCTTACGAAGGCTTTTCGGGTTACGAAAGCGGCCGCGGAACGAATTACTTTCGTAACCCGAGGCACCACTGTAATCTATTTAGTAACACCCTCCAAGGCAATTCAATATATTCCTAACCAAAACTGCCTTTTTAGATCAAAGGGAACCTGTCATTCCTGTTTAATAATAATGAATGATGTAGGGTCCGGGGAAGAAAAATGTGCATTATGATGTCACTCAACAGAAAATAATATTACTAGGTACTGAACACCAACTGCTACCACTAATCCCAAATACCTAGCACTGATCCTAAATGCAGGAAGCACAGCCATCACCCTCACTTTAAAAAGTTACAGTGTGGATCATATTACAGTCAAAATATTCTTTATACAGTACTATCTACTGTATCTCTGCTAGGTACCAGTTATCATATTTTCTGTATCTTTGACTCTAACTGTATTTTTTGGATATGTTGTTAGTTACCTTCAGTCCCATTGTTAAGAGAAAGACAAGATATAAATGAATAAAATAAAATCATCATCATCATCCCACAGAAAATATGATGTCCCAATGAAGACACACAGAGAATGTGTTACGTCAGTACTACCCACAGTAGTCATCTGCAGATCATTCCTGGTCCGTGAGCTATTAGCTAATCTTGTCCACAGCAAGGTTTTTAGGAAACCTTGAGAACAGGATAATAACACAACACAATAAAATGTGTAGTATTCAGTCCCTGCCACACTAGGGGAAAAATCCAGACCCAGCACATCAGATGGCTTGTTAAACACTGTTATATAGTTCTATGCAATGCAAAAATGAAACCAAAAAAACTGCAATTATGAGAGGTTAACTGGTACAGATTTGCCACTAGAAATATGAATAAGCTACAAATGTCTGCTAGGGCAACATTTCGTACAAACAACTTTTTAAAACGTTTAAATAGAATGTAGAGATTTATTCCTACAGATTTTCAGACATTTCTCTTCATTAATTTTCTATCACCCTTGTCCTTGAGGTCCAGTTTTTGGACATTCCAGTGAGCAATTACAATCAGCCTCCATATCCACATATGCAAGCATCCACGGTTTGAAAATATTTAAAAAATACATAAATTCCAAAATGCAAACCTTCATTTTGTGAAGTCGAAGGCTTTCATGGCTGGCATTCAGATAACATGGCCACATAGCCTGAAAAACCCACCAAAAAACTTAATTTTGCCATTTTATATAAGGGATACTATTTTATTATGCCACGTTATTTAATGGGACTTGAACACCTACAGGCAAGCAATAGCTTATCTTTGGCACGTTACAGACAGCCCAGAAGGGGCAGTCTTGTGCTGCGGCTGGTTGCTGCGTCCGGGAACCGCAGCATCCAAACCGCATGGTTCCCGGACGCAACAAAGAAGGAGCGCAAAATCGCGGTCCTTCCTCGGCCCCGGAAGAGACACCACGAGGCGCTAATCGCACACTTGCGGTGTCACTTCTGCCGCGCAACGTGTGGACACAGAGCGTCACCTACTTTAAATTGGCGGCAGCCATGTGGAATGGCCGCCGCCATTTTGACGTAGTCATTATGCATGAGGGGCAAGGCGCGTCAGGAAGTGCCGCCCCTCGCGCATAATGACGGCGCAATGACGGCGCCTCATGGGCCTGTCTGTAATGCGCCTTTGAATCCACAGATTCTGTTATCCATGGGTGGTGATAGTCCTGGAACCAAATCCGAGAGGATACCAAGGGCCCACTATAAAAAGCAACTGAGGAAGGTAGCAGAACTTAAAGAAATTGCTGGAAACAATGTTTAAGGGAATATGTCTATGGAGACAATACTCCAAAGATTAAAAATCTACTAGTAAGTGCTATTGTCCCTATGAACAATATTTTTTAATTACAAGTCTGAAGAATGTATAGAGGTTATTTTTGTTTACCGTTTTTCTCTTTTTGTTCCCGATGCCTGAAAAAATGGATGATGTCTTTTGGATTAGCTACCCTATCCATGTATTTTTGACTGAAACGAACAGCGCTAAATGGTTCGAAGCCTCCACTGTAATCTACCTTCAAAAAAGAAAAAAAAAGAGTGAGCAGTAGGATCTGCATTAGACATCTTTAAAACTCAAAGCCCATCATTTAGTTGAATAGATTGGTAAATTTCTGCCCATAAAGGCAGGAAGAACCTACTGATGGTTAAAAGCTATTCAGCAATGGAATGGACTGCTTTGGAGAGTCGTGGGCTCCCTCCTTCTCTGGAGATCTGGCCATTTCTCAGGAGTGCTTTAGCATAATAATAATAATAATAATAATAATAATAATAATAATTTATTTCTATCCCACTTTTCCGCAATGATCAAAGCGGCGTACAGATTAAAATTCCAACATCAAAGTGCATACTTAGCGATAAAAACAATGCATAAAAATAGCATATTAAAAACAATTACACAGCCAGCTGAGTTGAGGAACCATAAAACCTTACAAAAATCAATTACAAAATTGGGGAAAGGACATGATGTCACATCTCATGGGGGGAAAGCTTGGCAAAAGAAAAAGGTCTTAAGATTCTGATTCAACCCATCACCCTTCTGAGATGTTCAAAACTGAAAAAAATTAAGGATTTGACTTTAAAAAGAACGAATTTGAAGAACACTTGCTGAAAGGATTTAAGTATCTGACTGGTAACTTGTACAGAATGTTGTTACTTATAATTTAGAGGAAGGATTAGTTAAGGACTGCATGGTGAAATGGACTAGAGAAATAGATGATAATATAGACTTGGACAACTGAAAGAAATTATGGGAGAACAACATTTGTAATACTAAATGTTTTTATTTAAAAGAAAATTTCTGGTAGATGATGCACAGATGGCATTTCTCTCCTCACAAATTTGCAAAGATTTAAGGGCACCAATAATTTATGTTGGAAGTATGGCAAAGAAAATGAATCATTCCACTATATGTGCTGGAGGTATAAGAAAGTAAAAAAATTCTAGCTTATGATAAGATCAAAAATGCAGGTTACTTTAAAGAAAATTAACTTGATTCTACTAGGTCTATTTCATTTTGAAAGGAGTGCCAAGAAAGAGATTGATAGACTTTGTTGGCACATGGTAACAGCAGCAAGAATTCTTTTGTTCAAATATTAGGGAATACTTACCATATTGGTAAATTTATCAGAGATTGGGAACAACTTCAGATTATCTACAATATGGATTTGATAAATTAACCTAGATTTGTAGACATATGATTTGGCTATTACTTGTTCATGGGAGACATGATTATGTAGTGCTTATGTTAATTCTAAAAAGATTGGAATAGTAAAAATGGTACGATTTAACCACTAATTCTCTTTATGTTTTAACAGAAAGATCTATTAATGTCTATCTGAATACAATGACTTGAGCTGATCTCTCATCATTTGGGAAGCTTTTTAGCAAATTGTTGATGTGTATTTTTGTGTAATTGTGTATTTGATGTGTAATATGTAATATTTTGTTTTCAGTTATGAATTATGTGATATAATTAATAAAAATATTAGACAAACATTAGGCATATCAAGATATGTTTTCACTACCTATACCCATATGTATTTTCCTTTCTAAATAGCTAAGTGGATTTTTAATTCATCATTACTTCACACAAGAGCCACAATTTTATCCCACCTCACAAAGCATGCACTCAAGTTCACTTGCTGTCAGTCCACTAAGCAAGAAACAAACCATAAAAGGTATGCTGAGCTTTGAAATTATTCAAGACCATGGCTGGCATTGTATTAGTAAATTACAAATGTTTAAGTTAGATAATACACCATTGTAACTCACTTTCATGATCACTGTTGAGGTCAGAATTTTGCTCAAACAATGTAATGATCAAAACCCACCCCCAAATCTACCTTGTAAACAGTGTAGTTCCTTTCTCTAATGCAGCCATTTTCATGGTGTCAGAGAATTTGGGGGGGGGGGGGCTGAGCAGGGACAAGACTGACTATTTTTTTTGTAGCTGGACACCTTGCAAGGATATTCGAAGCTTGCAGGATACTCAAAAGTCTGTTCAAATGCTTATCACAGGGTATATCAATGCCTATCAGAGAATCATCCCAGAGCTCTCTGGCCATGTTGGGGAGGGCTACCCCGAGTGGCAGATGAGTAGCTTTAGAAGACACAGCTATGGAAATGCAACTATGTGGTAAGGGGTACCCATGTCTCCCAATGCAGGATCTTTTCTCACAACCCACTAACCAGATGGTTGGTATATAAATTATATAAACTATTTAATACATAGTGATATATTAGCCCAATCTTACTCGCAATCTTATTAGAGGCTTCTCTGGTTGTTGGGGATTTCCAAGATGTTCTCTTTCTGAATTGTCCAGCATAGTTTCAACCTTTAAAAAAACAAACAAAACAAAACAAAACAAAAACTGAAGTGGATTGATACAAACATACTATTCTAGCCAATTAGCATCTCTTATGTGAATAATGGTTAAGGCTATTATTTTTTAAAATGAGATTAAATGTAGTTATTTGAAGGAAGGAAGGAAGGAAGGAAGGAAGGAAGGAATAAAGGTTAATAATAATAATATACCTCCGTTCCTTCGATCACGGCGGTTTACAACATAGTAAAAATACAAAGTACAAAGATACCAGATATAAAATATACCAACAACAATCCCCAAATTAAAAACAGTACAATACATCGATTAAAATCCATCATTCAATCATATAATTAAAACCAGTAAAAAAAAAGCAATAAAACGATTCCAATCAAACAAATCACACAATACATAGGAGAGAATATCGATTAGGACATGTGAGGAAAAGCTTGGTGGAAGAGGTAAGTCTTGAGATTTTTCTTAAAAGACTCGAGGGAGGGGGCCATGCGGAGCTCGTCAGGGAGAGAGTTCCAAGTCCGCAGGGCCGAGACAGAAAAAGCCCTATGCGCAGACGCTATATATCTCACCTTAGGAACTCTCAAAAGTTGTCTCCCACCTGAGTGGGAGTGCAGGGCGGATTATATGGGGAGAGGCGGTCCTCCAAGTACTCTGGGCCCAAGCCATTTAATCTGGCTCCTTTCTTTTTGGTACAGAGCTTTGATCAAAAACCAACAGTGCTCTACCTGGGCACTATATTATAAACTGAGAAATCAAATTTAAAATAATTTATTTATATTTATGCTCTACAGGAAACCAAATCAGGTAAAATTAATCTTAACATTAAATTAGAACAAAAATGCATGCTACATTAGGGACATGAGTCCAAAACACACTGCAGAAATAATCCATCTTGAGATCGCTTTAACTGCCCTGGCTCAGTACTAGGGAATCCTGGGAACTGTATTTTATTATGGCCCCAGAGCTCTCTGACAGGGAAGACTAAGTGTCTCACAACACTACAGTTCCCAGAATTCCCTAGCATTAAGCCAGGGCAATTAAAGGGGTCTCAAACTGGATTATTTCTGATGTGTGTTTTGGAAATAAATTCATTAAAAAGAATACCTTCTCCATGCAGTAAGCTTGTATTGCTTGTGTTACTTTAGGATTGTCAGGGTTAAAGATGTCTGGATGGTCTGCAAGAACAATATCTTCAATGTAGAAAGGCCGAACTGTCTGCAAAGGAATCTTCTGCATATTCATTTTTTTCCCTTTAATGCGCAGCAAACCAACATGCCTGGAATGCATTAAATAAATCACTTTATGAACATGGGGAATGTAAAGAAGTAAGCAAGCCCCATGCTAACAGTGCATAAAAACACAAATCAATATGTAAAAGCAATGAACATACTTTTTGGCAGCTTCTCCTGGTGACAGTGATGTAACTACTGAACTTCCTGGCTGAGAAACATAGAAAAGCTGCTGCTCATTTCGTGTTGGAGATATTTTGCATTCGTGCTCATGACCCCAAATCACAAGATCAATAAAATCATCCAGAAACTGTTCTGGAATATAATTTGTAGCTCCATGTTTACTCCTGCACCAAAGGAAATAAGCAATCCAAGTGAAACAAAAAAAATGAAGTCTTGCATGCTACCCTAAAGAACCCAAATTAAAAAATATAGCATATTCCTACAATGTTCAAATTTCACTATCACTTTGTCAAAAATATCTGTCCCAAATGAATTTTAAGAAAGGACCAATGAAAACATAGTTTCAGTGTTTAAAGCTACAATCCTAGCTAAGCTGTAAATAGATGCTTTACACAGAAGATGGTCATACTATTCCTATGATTTAATTCTGTTCCTGTGCAGAAATGAAAACTGCTGAATGCAGAATCAGTGCAGATAGTGACTACTTGGGGTCCAAGTAAATTAAAGTTCAAAGGACAACAGGGTGAACAGCATGACCAAAGAAAAACCTGTCTGTGCCAGGTTCCCAAATAGACAAGAGATTAAGAGCAAGCTTTGGTCATGGGCTATCTACTGGATCAAGGAAAATATGTGAGCCTGTGTTATTCAGTGGTGCAACATGCTGCTCAGATGGAACAATTTAGAAAAACACAGAAAAACCACATCTTTATAATCTGGATGCTGCCCATGTCCGTACACCACAGTACATGACACCTCTGAGTTTGTGGCATGTTTCAAAAGTAGTTTGGAAACTGGGGTAGTGTGCCATGCATCTTTACTGTTCCAACAAAACAATCTATCACCTTAATGAGCAGCAGCTGTACCTGTTCTGGTGAATTACAAATAGATTAAACCAACTATCTCCATCTTCCTTTGGCCTCAGCATGGTTACTTGCTTATTCACAAACATCCGGTATAGCCTTTCATCTGGAATAGACCCTGGAACAGATGTGATTGAAGAATTATCAGGCAATGGATTTTTAATGATCAATCATTTTGAGAACAGCATAGTTTTGCAGAAAAGTTACCAGCTGGTCAACACAGTTTGGAACAAAAGCATTGTAATTTGTCACTTGCTCATTCACTTGGAAGATGTACAACTGTCACTGGGCAAGCAGCCAAGTCACGTGTCACCACTTTCATCATATGGCTGCATCACACTCACACAACAGAGCAGCACAACAAAAGTGAAAAACCACAAATAAGTGGAGGAAGGTGGGAGGGCCATGCGCACCTGCATACCCCTCCCGCCTTCCTCCGCATATTCCCTCAAAGCATTCCAGACAAAGTATGGGGGGGAGAGTAGTGCATACGCTCGCCCGTCCAGCCTCCCTCCATTCTTTGGCCTAAGGAGAGCACACATAGATGTGAATAATCAAATCCACGAATGTTAAACCTGTGAAAGTGCAGGGCTGACTGTATATACTGTCCTCTGAAGACCTCAGATAGGCATACAATTGTACATCTAATGTACTTACAATCTATTTTTCATGGTCATGCTTGAGCTGACTTTTATTTTGCTTTTACAGACAAAAGCCAAGGAAATAAATGGTTCAATTGTAAGCTGTTGAGGTACCATTTGAATTCATTATTTGGTAGAAACTAAAAATGAATTTCAATTCAAGAAACCACTGCAATGGCTCAGATCAAGCTCTGCTACCTTCACTCCAGATCACTCATACAAATAAATATATTTCATAATCATTAGCATTAGTATTATTACATTAATGTCTAGTCTTCTTTCTGAAATATACTCCAACTGTTTCCATTTATGTGCTCTCTAGGTGTGCTGGGTAACAACTTTTATAATCCCACAATCGCAAATTGTAATCCAGCACATCTGGAAAACATCCCATTTGAGAAAACTGCTGTATACTCTGTTTTTGAAAGACCAGTCAAGTTCTTTCTTTTAAGATATCACACCTTTATTAAATCTTTTTTTAAAAGCCTACCTAATCCATACAGAGCAATTTTTGAACTGCCTTTCTGAAGCAAAACAGGACTAATGTCTATCTTCTCTACAGACTGGGATCGTCCAAAATGATTCACAAGCCCTGCGCAACTCAGAATGTCCAAAGCACAAAGAGCATCTGCCTATAAGATAGATAAAACAGAGTAATGACAATCAATGTGCATTTCTCATAGGGTGGTTTATTCATCCATTAGATTAATTTAATTCTTGAATACTCAAAACATTAAAGAAAAAGCCCTTATATGTTTTCAAGCCAACTGAACCCATCTTTTACAGTCACAGGTTGCCAACAGCCTGCACTCAACTAGGTAAAAAATTTTCATCTAGAAAAATTTATCATTTTCCTCACCAGATCATTCAGTGAATAACAAAGATATATGTACATGTACAATGCAGTAAAATATCTTGTGTGCTAGTAAATCTGTGGATCTATTAAATAGAGTAAACTAAATCCAACTAAAAAGCTTATATACTAGTTTTTAGGAAATCATGCTTCATGCTATGTTTAAAAAAGGAACTGAATTATTCAGCCACAATTTTATTTTCAGTCTCTTAATAAGAATGTACCTTGACAATAATAAATCACTTTTTAAAAAATCCAATGTTTGAAATTTCTAGTGGAAGCCCTAAATCTTTTACTGAATGTATTCTACTTAAACATCAACGCTGCAAGTACATGCTTAATCTCATTTAGGGACTTGAGTATACATTTGCTGGGCTGTACATTTTACACTCCTGGCTATACAGGTTTATCAGTGTATCCAATAACTTATTGTCTTGTTTCTTTTAACATCCTTACCCCTGTGGGATCATCGTGGTTTCCATGAATGCTAAACACAGGTATGGAGATGTTGAGATTTCCATCTTGGTAGTTCACCCATGGGAACCTGAATAGTAAAGCAAAATTTAACATCTGTATGTGAACAAAAATGTAAGCCCTGTACAAATGAACATGAAGTGTTTTTATTATGCTTAAACACACTACAAGTTAAATTCAGAGTCCCATGAGCAGAACTTGAATCGCAAAACTAGTGATCTTAGTAGAGGAAGGAAGAGATACAATTCCCCCTCCTTCATTTTTCCTTTGAAAAATCTACTCCAGAGGACCATACAACCTTTGACAATGTGTGGGAGTTGTTGCCAGAAGCTTCAGGAGGAATTAACAAAAGTTACTCCCACGCTCCAAGAACTCTTGGCTGAACCTGTCCCTTCCACAAAGGGGGGGGGGGGTAGCTTAGCACTTTTTAAAACAATGCATAACCATCTAAAGAGTGCTCTGTTCCATCAGTATGTCCGGCATCCAAAATCACTAAAAGTACCACTGACTGCAGCAGAAATTTTATTTATTTAATTAAAACGCTTACGTCCTGACTGATCGTGGGCTTTCATGATATTGGACAATAAAAATAATTTAGCCAATTTAAAGTAGACTAACAAAAAAATTAAGCAATTTGAAAAGTCAAAGCAAGGTAATTTAAAACCAATTAAAATAATGTGAAAAAATTAAAACTATGAACATGCAGATTTTGCTGAATTCAATTAGGCCTGAAAGGCTTAAATTAAGAGCCATATTTCTACTAGCTGCCAGAATGAAATTGATGTCAACACCAGTTAAGCCTCTGAATGTATTCAACAACTAGCAGGAGACAGCAAAAAAGGTCCTCTTCCATAGCCTCCACAGTGGAACATAGAGGAGCCTCCCTTCACAGACTTCATGTTCTGCATTCAACCTTATTTAGAAATTATTGAAGTGACTGGGACTTTCAAAGGAAATACACTTACTTGCTAAATCCAAAGTTAACTGACTGGTCACTCAGAATTTCAAACTGGACAGGACGGTCACCCATACAGTTTTTCCTTAATAGTTCTAAGCAGGTGTATAATGTTTTCCGGGAAGGTTTGTTTTCATGAAAGAGATCTCCTCCTAACAAAATAAAATCCACCTATAGATATATAAAAAGACACTCCTTGAAATGGCTGTTCATATCCAACACTAAACATACAAATTGCTCAGAATGAAGTAATTTAGGTTACAATAAAACAAGTTATAATAAAAACAACTCCCAAGTGCTAATAAGTTACCTACTTAGTATTACTTGTAATTTTAGTGTAAACATATTGCTCTCTATGTTATAGGGCTAATTGACAGTGGGAGTTTTAAAGAGTTTTACTTATTTTTGTAATTTGATGGCTATAACCTGTATTTGGTTGTCAAAAATAAACTGTACATTCATGTACCTTCTTAGTATTACACAAACCTCCCAAAAGCCCTTTGATGATGATCTGAGAAGTACAAAGACCATAAAAAGGGATGGCAAGCTTAACCAGGAATTTGCAGCCGTACTTTTCAAATGAATCCTCTCTCACTGAACACAAAACAAAGCTGGTGCTTTCTGATCTGCTGTTTATGTCTGCCTCTTCCTGAAAGTGGTTAAACACACTGGACAGCTTCTGTCCATGACTTGTTTATCATTTTATGTGAACAGGGATCTCTGGCTTGGTTCTTCTTCAACAAGCCAGTCATAAACTGTATTTGTTCTGGGTTTACTCCTCTGCCTTGTCAGGGAAAATACAAGCTACAACTCCTGATTCAGATATAATGATAAACAAACAACATATGGAAAATTAATGGTTTGTTTAACTGTTCCCACTTGTGTGAGCAACTGGGCAGCACATCTGAAGACAAGCCCCACAATCCTGGCTTATTGTTGTGTCTGAACCAGGCCATTGAAGTGTCCCCTCTGTAAAATGAGTAACTATTCAGTTTAAAAAAAATATCTACTCTATGTATGCATTACAATGAAATTTTAAAAAATGAACCAAACTGTCTCAATAAACTCAAACATTTTGAGCACTGTGGCATCTATCTGAAACCAATTAACAGGCAAAACAGACCACCCCGATAGAGCGGGGTCCCAGTGCGCTTTTCAGCACCGGATCGGGGCAGAAGCAACTGTATGCGGCAGCCCCAATCCAGCAGTCTGCTGCCCTAAAAAGAACTGGCAAAATGCCACTCCTTTTTAGAGTGCCAAAAAGTCACCCTTGCTGTAGCGGCGGTGGCTTTTCACCGATTCTTTGGCATAGCACAATGCTAGTATCAGGGAGGAGTCGGGTGGCAGGCATGCGGTCACAATGCCCCCACTCCAACCCAATGCCAGCATTTAGTGCTGGTCTATTTAGCCCCTACATTGTATGACAATATAAGTTAATACTTCATTACAAACCCAGTCCTCACTGAGAGCAGAAGTCTCTCAGGATAGCTGTGACCAAAAAGGGCTACAGATATCAAATATAATATAACATATATATGTAATGCTTGTTTAACAGACTAAAATATTTATTTCTGAGAAATATCTTGACTTCCATTGCAAACTTTGCTAAATGGTATAAAAACAGCTTGCCTCATGATCTTGAGCAAGTTTCAAGATTTCACCAAAAGTTACAAATGTATCATTTCCACGTGCAGCATCCTTCTCCATATACCCAAGATGAATGTCAGTAGCAACTAAAATTTTAAATGTGTCTTTTTCTTCTTGATCCCTAAAGTGAGCATGAAAAGGGGAAAATAATATTCTTACTGCATTATCTATTATATTACCAACACCTACTACAACAAGCTATTTCGTAACATAATAGGTTTCAGAACTCTGTAAATGTACAGTACAGTCTTCTCATTTCAAGCAATTTATAGAATTGAGAGTAACAGAACAAGATTCTGCCTTCCTGCACACCACAGAAAAGCCTCAAGATGGAGCTATTAACAGTCCCATCCACTATATTTCAACAGGCAATCAAAGCTATACATTCCTTACTGCACAGGACATTTTTACACTGTACAAAAATATATGTATTTTATCTTGTGGAGCTCTGTTTTATAATGCTTCCTTGGAAGACAGCACTGCTGAGTCCAAGGAGGCATATTCCCAAATAAATGTACACAGAACAGCAGAATTAGAGATGGCCAGCCTGTGAGACTGAATAGACCCTGCTGTATGGCTATACAATCAGCTATGAAGTTAACATAGCAATAGCAAGTACATTTCTATACTGCTTATCAGTGAATAAGCACTTCCTAAGAGGTTGACAATGTGTAAGCCAATTACCCTCAACAAGCTTTTACCAATTTACGAAAGGATGGAAGGCTGAGGGGACCTTGGAGCCCTCCTCTAGGATCGAACATACAATGTTGTGGCTGCACTCCAGGTTAGACCATAGATGCCCCGAGTCATTTTAAGTACTGCAGTACCAGCACTTAACTACAGTATAGGGAAATCTTTCCTGTACATGCTGAGAGATTCTTCCTACGTGCTGAAAGACCATGACTGTGCAACCATGAAAACATATTTGTCTCTGTCTATAAAAGGGATGGACTTGCCTAGTTCATGGTCAATTAAATTGGCCAAGTGTCAATTCAGTTGATCAGGATCAATTAAACTGTTCATACTAGATGGCTGGTCTTGTCTGATTTCTCTACACTTAACCACTGTGACCCTGGGCCATTTGATCTCATCCTATCTCACTTTACAGGACTATTGTGAGGTTAAACAAGGAGAAACTGTGAGGATGCTGGCTTGAGTTCCATGCAAAAAGTGTAACATATAAATCTTAAAATAAATTGTCGTTTTCATGTGCTTTCAAATAACTCCAGCTTATAAACTCCTCTCACAGGATTTTCTTGGCAAAATTTATTTAGAGGTTTGCCACTGCCCTACTTTTAAGGCTGAAAGAGTAAGATTTGCCCAAGGACACCCAGTGAATTACCTTGGGTTTGCATGATCTTAACCCTGGTCTACCAGAGTCCTAGGCTACCACTCAAACCACTACACCATGATGTCTCTCCTAATAATAAAAAGAAGGTACCAAACACAGTAAAAGCACCAGGCAACATCTGATCATAGAAGCTAAACAGGGTCAGCCCTAGTTAGAACTTGGATGGAAGACAATCAATGAATTCTAGGTGCTGTGGGCTATATTTCATGGGACAGAACAAATAAAACCACCTGAGTGTTCTTTGTCTAAGTAAGCCCTATGAAAATTCGTGGGGTCACCATAAGTTCACATGTGCAGCAAGAAAAAAACTGCATCTAAGGCAGAAAACACAACAGAGCAAGGAGAACAAGAGAGGATTACTACTAGTTTACACAGAAAGCTTATTGTTTATCTGAAATGTTTTTATGATTTTATAGTGAAAGGCATATGCTGGGTTTAGGACACTTAAAGACTCTGAAAATAATTAGCAGTATGCAGACAGAGCAAGGAAGGTTCAAAACACACTACAGAAATAATCCAATTTGAGACCTCATTAACTGCCCTGGCTCAGTGCTAGGAAATCCTGGGAATTGTATACCGTGGACCTGGCATACGAAATACCCGCTTACGAATTTTTCGGGATACGAAAAAATCCCATAGGGATTTTTTGTTTCGGGTTACGAACGTTTTTTCGGGTTACGAAAAAACTCCGGCGCTGTTTAAATGGAGCCGCGGCAGAGCCGCGGCTTTTTTCCCCATTAGCGCCTATGGCAATTCGGGTTACGAAGGTTTTTCGGGTTACGAAATTAGCCGCGGAACGAATTAATTTCGTAACCCGAGGCACCACTGTATATTGTGGCACCATAGCTCTCTGACAGAGAAGACTGAATGTCTCACAAAACTACAGTTGCCAGAATTCCCTAGCATTGAGCCAAGGTGGTTAAAGTAGTCTCAAAGAGTTTTTTGGAACGTAGTGGTATGGGCACTGGACTATGTCTTTGGATATCAGGGTGCGAATCCCTGCTCAACCATGAAAACCTGTTAAGGGATCTTGGGTAAGTCACACTCTCAGCCTCAGAGGAAGGCCATGGCAAATCCTCTCTGAAAAATCTTGTCAAGAAAAGCCTATGGTGGGTTCAGTTTAGGATTGCCATAATTCATAAATGACTTGAAGGCACACTGAAAAACAATAACATTGAAGAAAGCTTTTTTAGCTGCCACATTACTCTGCTGACTCATGTTCAGCTTATGGTCTATTATGAGATATGTACTTATGTATAGTCGAATGATTTCATGGCCAACATCCATAGGGTTTTTTTTGTTTTGGGGGGGGGGTTGGCTTATGTGGCCATGTTCTAGAAGAGTTTATTCCTGACATTTTGCCAGCATCTGGGGCTGGCATCTTCACACTCTGAAGATGCCAGCCACAGATGCTGGTGAAACATCAGGAATAAACCCTTCTAGAACATGGCCACATAGGCCAAAAACTCAACAAAAAACTATGTACGAATGTACTTATCGATAAGCAACACTTGTACTCTGCCACCTTCCTTCTTCAACTACCACAAGTACCTACTGTATTGTGCAGACTGCATGCAGGTGCATCTCAATCACAGTTTGACCCGTTTTCATTTGCTTGACTTTCCAGAAAGTGTTACGGGTTTACAAGTTCTTTACAAAGGCCTTTTTCCCCCACTGCTTATATGCATTTAAGTTATTCACAGCAAAGATTAATATGGGAGGGGGGAAACAGACCTCCTCCCATATACTTTATGGAGAACATCTTGAATGCAGTATAAATAACAAAAAGCCTTCAAAAGATACCAATGTTACCAGAATAAGGCTAAAATAGATGATCTCCAAAAGGAGATTGTAGGAGAACTTACATGGAGGTTGGAGGACTCATTTCCACAACTACACCGGCAATCCCAGGTTGTCTCACCAGGGAGCTCTGCTGTATCGTCAAATGCGGAGAGATCAAAAAGCAGATCTGAAGTCAATACCTAAGAATCAGAGCATAAAAAAGGAAATAAGTATTAGGGTGACCTTGTGTCCCAAAATCTGAACTACTATTTATTTAAAATACATAATCTGCCGATTTGTTCACCAAAAAGCTCAGTATTACAAAAAGTCAATGAAAAACTAAAGCACACCTGTGATTGTGCTTTCAGCCTTTCAAACGGTCACACTGACTTTTTCAGAAAGCATGAGGAGTGCTATGTTGCTACCAGCACAGTAATAAAACTATCCAAAAGGAAAAGGAAAGGAAAGACAGCCCCATATAATTTATAACCAAAAGTGTCAAGGTACTGCTTTTGTAGTTTTTTGTGGGTTTTTCAGTCTATGTGGCCATGTTCTAGAAGAGGTTTCGCCAGCATCTGTGGCTGGCATCCTGAGAGAATAAACTCTTCTAGAACATGGCCACATAGCATGAAAAACCCACAAAAAACTATGGATGCCAGCCATGAAAACCTTTGACTTCGTACTGCTTTTGCTTTCTGCAAACTTCCAATGGACCGGAGAGAATCAGCTCCCTTTTGCCTCTCCTTTCCCATTTTTCCATAGAAGAATGGATTACTAGCTGCTGAGATCTTGCATAAAAACAACAGGGGCAAGCTTGCTAGTTCCATTTTCTGTAAAGAAAAATAAAACTTTGGAGTCACAAACGTATCTTCTGTCTAGAAAAAAATGGCTGACAGCCAAATAATGCACGAGACTAGTACAGCAGGCACAGCGGACTACACAGCAAGCCAGTTTTTAAATGGTTGTTACGTATTCATTGGGGCTGAATGAACCCAATGAAATGACAGAGGCAATTTCTCCTGGGTTGCATCCACATTGGAGAAATAACCCGGTCTGGCTCTGCTTTAACTCTTTTTGGCTCAATGCTATGGAATTCTTGGATTTGTCGTTTTGTGAGATATCCTTCTCTGTCAAGAGATCTTTGGGGCTGCAACAAACTACAAATCCTAGCCATGATGGTTAACTGAATTATTGCTGCAGCGTAGCTCAGACCTGGTCTCCAGCGTCATCAAAGGGTGCATCTACACATCATCATCATCATCATCATCAATGTATATACTCATGTATAAGTCTAGAAATGTTAGTCAAAAAATTGATCTCAAAAACCTAAGTCGACTTATCCATGGGCCAATGTAAATCCTATGCTTTAACTCTCATTTAAAAAGGAACCACAAGAGTGCAATCTGTCTTGGAAGCACTGGCCTCCCTCTACTCTCTCTTCCATCCAGCCTTTAGTCTGAGCCAAAACAGTTATGCCTGCCGTGATTTTGTAGGTTCTTTGGCACTGCTTTCCTTTGCTTCATCATTGAGATCCTTTGTTTCATGCCCCTAAGTTTTACCTTTGGTTTATCCAAGGGTCATATCAAAACCCAAAACCTGCCCTCGATTTACACATGAGGTTGACTTATAGTATATAGAGTATATATGGTATATGTATTTATTATACCCTGCCTTCCTCTTGGTCCAGGACTCAAGGCGGCTAACAGAATTTAAAATAGTCCAAGCTGAAAAGCAGTACAAAACAATAAAAATACAGAGTTTAAACCAACAGTTAAAGGGTTTCAAAAACACTGTAGAAATCATAGTCTGACACTGCTTTTAAATACTGCAGCTCCATCCTATGGAATCGTGGGATTTGTAGTTTTTACAAGGCCTTCTCTGCCAGAGAGTGCTGGTGCCTCACAAAACTACAAGTCCCAGGATTCTGTGCGACGGAGCCATGGCAGTTAAAAGGGGTGTCAAACTGCATTATTCCTGCAGTGTGCACTGGATCCACTCTGCATCAGCACTGCAGAAATAATCCAGTATGACACCACTTTAACTGCCAAGGCTCAACGCTACGGAATCCTGGGGCTTGTGGTTTTGTGAGATAACTATCCTTCTCTGTCAGAGTGCTCTGGCGCCACAACAAACTACAAATCCCAGGAGTCTGTAAAACGGAGACATAGCAGTTGAGAATAGACCCACACTGGCGAAATAAATGCAGTCTGACACCACTTAAAGTGCCGTAGTCCCTTCCCCTGGAGTCCTGGGATTTGTAGTTTCATGAGGTCTGCCAAAAAAGGTGCCGGAGACTCACAGAACTACAAATCCCAGGACTCCGTAGGATCCAGCTACGCAAATCCAAGAAACGATGCAGTCTGACGCCACTTAAAGCGCTGCAGAGCCTCTTCCGGGGGGTTCCTAGGATTTGTGGTTCCGCAGGTTTTCCCCAAGATTCCACAGAATGGAGCCTTGGCCGTTAAAGCGATGTAAAACCGCATTATTCCAACAGTGCAGATGCATCCCTAGGTTGACATGACCTTTTTCCTTTTAAGTAAGACGACGTTTACAAGGGCGGCCAAGGAGCCCTCTGCCTCCGAAGCCCAGCCACCGAACTGGCTCAGTCTCTCCTTCACCGAGAAAAGACGCTTCATCCCACGTCGGGCCACGCCCCCTCCGGGCCCACGCGCCGCTCAGCTCTTCTCGCGAGACTTCCGCCCCAAATCCCGACACGAACCCGTTCCAAACTCCCACAGTGCTGCAAAGGGAGAGCCCCACTGCGCATGCGCAATAGAGTGCACGAAGCGGAGACTTGAGTCTTTTCGGCTACAGAGAGGGATGTAAGTCCGACTAGTGGGGTTCCGGGTTGGTCACTCCTTGACCCCGCCCACTACTCCCTTGTGGTTAGAGCAAGGAGGGGGCGGGGCTTAGCGGGGAACCCTCAGAGCAGGCAGGGCTCTCTACTCCACTCGTCCCCAGGGCTACATCCGGGTCTTCTGGGGAGGCGCAGGAGGGGGCGCGCGCCAGGTGGAGTAGAAGAGTTCTTAATGCGCCTGCGCAGGAGGAGCACGCAAGGTATGCAGCCTCTCCATACACCGGCCATATATCTATCTATCTATCTATCTATATATATGTACTATATTGTGCATAATACTATATGCATGCCTTGCAAATGATGCTATGTATAATACTATATATCTATATATGTATATAGTAGATATAATATATATGATACTGTATATGTGTGTGCGTATATATATATAATGCTATGCGTCTAATTTATATAAGGCTTCCAGTGTATCTAATGACTCTTGGAAACGAATGCCTCTGCTTTTAATGTAATATATATATACAGTAATACTGTCTATCGATATGAGATATAATATTGTCTCTGTGTTATGTATATATATATATGTGTGTGTGTGTGTATGTATATGTATATATATATATAAAATAGTCAGTGTATGCATTCTAAATTATTTATGTGTAATGCTATATGTCTAGTTTGTATATGGCTCCCAGTGTATGTAATATGCAACTGGCATTTGTGTGCATAATACTGACTCTTGAAACTAATGCCTCTATGTGTGTGTGTGTGTGTGTGTAATAGTGTGTGTGTGTGTATTACAATATATTTATATATAATGGTATAGGTCTAGTTTGTATATGGCTTCCAATGTATCTAATATGCCACTAGCACTTGTATTCCTAATAGTGACTCTTGGAAACTGATTCCTCTCCTCTTAAAAGATATAATACTCTGTGTGTGTGTGTATGTACACACACACACACACACACACACACACATATATATAATACTATATGTATATATAATACTATATACTAGTCTACAAAAACTCATGCTGCTAACCTCTGTGTTTCAGTTAGACCAGTGATGGCAAATGTTTTAGAGACTGTGTGCCCAAACTGCAACCCAAAACCCACTTGTTTATTGCAAAGTGCCCTGTCCTTCTGACTTTCTAGTAACAAACTCTGGCGAACTCTGTGCTGATGGTGTGTGTGCCCACAGAGAGGGCTCTGAGTGTCACATCTGGCACTTGTGCCATAGGTTCGCCACCACTGAGTTAGACTCAAAAGGGCTACAAGATCTCTCTACATACTGATTCTACAGAATAACACGGCTATATCTTTGAATTCTCTCATTGTGTGTGTGTGTATTACAATATATTTGTACTGTATATAATGCTATATGTCTAGTTTCTATATGGCTTCCAGTGTATCTAATATGCCACCAACATTTGTGTACATAATAATGACTCTTGGAAACTGATAGTTCTGCTCTCCCAAGGAGACCCAGAGGAATCATTTGCAGATGATGCTGCAGCACCAATATGAGAAGAAAGGGAAGACCACAACCCAAAGCCCTTTGTAGGAGACCTTGGAGCTGCTATTGTTACTGTTCAGGTAAGGCTTGAGAACCAACATGGTATAGTGGTTTGAGGGTTGGAACTAGAACTCTGGAGACCAGGTTTTGAATCCCAGCTTGGCCATGGGAACCCACTGGGTGACCCTGGGCAAGTCACACACTCAGAGGATGGCATGGCAAAACCCCTCTGAATAAACTTGCTAAGAAAACCCCATGATAGGCTCACCTTAGGGTCTCCATAAGTCTGAAACTACTTGAAGGCACACAACAACAACAAGTTGTGTACATCCTAGAGTTCTATACATGTGTGTGTGTGTATATATATATATATATGTGTGTATGTATGTATGTATGATCTATTTGGAATAGCGGTTTATAAATAAAACGTATTATATTATTATTATTATTATTATTATTATTATTATTATTATAAAATCTCTAGCCCAGTCATGTCTGTCTTTATCTGAAGCCCTACTGAGTTCAGTAGGAGTTTGTTGTTGTTAACGGCCCTCGAGTCGACTTCAGCTCATGGTGAACTGTGGATGAGACTCCTCCAAGACCCCTGTCAACCTGCTCAGATCCTGCAGGCCCAGGCCCATGACCTCCCTGACCGGGTATAACCATCTGGCATGTGGTCTTCCTCTCTTTCTATTGCCATCCACCCTTCCTAGCATCATTCCCTTTTTTAATTGTTCATTTTTTCCCCATGATGGCCTAAAGTGCAACAACCTCACTTTGATAATCTAGGGATAGTTTGGGCTTTGCCTGTTTTAGAACCCATTTGTTTGTCTTCTTGGCTGTCCATGATATCCTCAGCACTCTTTTCCAGCACCACATCTCAAATGAGTTGACTGTCTTCTTTTTTTTCTTCTTGTCTGTTTTATTTTTTTACTGTACAGCTCTCGTATCAGTACATGGTGATGGGGAATACAGTGGCTTGGACAATTCTAACTTTTGTGCTCAGTTGTATATCTTTACTGTTTAGGATCGTATCTAGTTCTTTCCTAGCTACCCTTTCCAATTCTAGTCTTCTTCTGATTTCTTGACTGCAGTCTCAATTATTCCTGAGTAATATTATAAATAATATAATTAATACTATAATTAATACTATAAATCCTTCATAGTATTGGGAATGGTTTCCAATGGGAAAGGGGGTCAGGAAAGGCTGATCACCCTAACTTTATGCAAAGGGATTTTGTAGCACCTTTGGGACTAACTGAAAGAAAGAAGCTATGATACCACTGTCTTTCTTTCATTTAGTCTCAAAGGGGCTAAAAGATATCTTTGCATACGATTTTCCAGACGAACATTGCTGTGCCTTTGAATATTACTCTATCTATTTAATGTGTATGCTGAGAACAATCATGTATTTATTTAATTTCTATGCCGCCTTTCTCCCAGAAAGGGACCCAAGGTGGCTTACAAATAAAACACTTAAAATGTAATCCAAAAAAATAATTAAAACATCACATAAAAACAATATAAAATTACAAACATTAAAATCCCAATAAAACCATGATACCCACCCCATATAACAAACACCCAATATAAAAAAGCCATCCCATGATTACATATTAAAAGCCTGCTTGAATAAAACTGTTTTTGCTTGCTGACAGAAGGCAAGCAGGGAGGGGGCCAGCCTTGCTTCCCATGGAAAAGTATTCCAGAGAGTGGGAGCAGCTACTGAGAAGACTCTCTTGTGTCCTCACCAGATGAGCCTGTGATGGTGGTGGGACCGAAAGAAAGCCTTCTGACGATCCTAGGGCTATGGTAGGTTCATACGAAAATCATACGAAAAGCAGGATTGGAATCAGAGGAGAAAGATGTGGAAAATGAAGGAGCATAGACAATCTAAGATACACAGATGACACCATAATACTAGCAGAAAATATCAGAGATATGGAAAGATTATTGAAAAAATCAAGGCAGGAGGTGCAAAGGCAAGTTTACAGCTGAACATCAAGAAAACAAAAATTACAATCACTGACGATCTATTTAACATTAAGGTAGACAATGAAGAGATGAAAAGAGTTCAAAATTTTTTCATATTCGGGCTCAATCAGAGCAGAGAATGCAGTCAAGGAATCAGAAGAAGACTAGGACTTGGAAGGGCAGCTATGAAGGAACTAGACAAGATCCTGAATTGTAAAGATACGACATTAAATACCAAAGCTGGGATTGTCCATGCTATTGTATTTCCCATTTTTATGTATGGTTGTGAAAGTTGGACAGTGAAGAAAACTGCTAGGGAAAAAATCAACTCATTTCAGATGTTGTGCTGGAGAAGAGAATACTGTGGGCTACTCAAGACCAATGGATGTGTCCTAGAGCAGATCAGGCCTGAACCCTCCCTAGGAACAAGAATCACTAAACTGAGGTGGTCATATTTTGGCCATATCTTGAGAAAAAAGGACTCACTAGGAAAGACTATAATGCTTGGTAAAGTGGAGCTCAATAGGAAAAGAGGAAGACCACATTCAAGGTGGATAGACTCAATCAGAGAAGCCACGACCATGGATCTGCAGGAGCTCAGCACGGCAGTTGAGGATAGGGTGACTTGGAGGTCTGTCATAGAGTTGCCATGGGTCGAAGTTGACTCAAAGGCAATTAACAGTAAAAACCCCTTGTGGATGTCCCTTTGACTTTTAGGAGTTCATCCCAAAGCTATTGATCCTTCTTGCTTAGTGTAGTCTACTTTAATTTATAGTGCCTCTCCAGGTTTTCACATAGGTCTTTCCTAGCCATATCTGGAGAAGGCAGAGGTTGAACCTGGAATCTTATGCCTGTAAAGCATGTTTTTTTGTGACACCCCTCTACAGGTGCACATGTAGAGCACAGGTAATAAGACAGATGGTGGTTGTCATGCCTCCAGAGCATCTTTGATGCTCTTGAGACATATATTTAGTTGAGATTATATTAGCTTTTCTATGTATTAGTTTAGAAGGGAAAATAGAGATGTACAGCTTTAAGAAAGACAAGGATTGTGGGAAATCCCAGGGTCTCTTACTGTCTCCCTCTAGTTATTTTTAGTGTGTAGTAAGATTTCAGCCAAGTCAGACCTGGAGAGAGTATTTTCCTTTGACAAAAAGATAAGTCCACAAAAGAAGAAAGATAGTCCTCAAAAGAAGAAAGATAGAATCCACCAAGAAGAGAGAGTAAGGTATTTAGGAAGGACTATTGAGAGAAGAAATCAGTTTCATGTTTTTGTGTTATAACCAGTAAAGCTTTTGAAACTTAAGAAATTTGTGGACAAGACTTTTGTTCTGGCTGTGATCCCAAGAGCCAGAGGCCTTACTACACCCAAAGTCCATAGTATTGCTCTTGGGACAAAACAGTGGTGGTTCGTACCAGGTTGAACCAACTAGTTCAGCACTGTCTATACTGATTGAAAAGAGCAATCCAGGTTTTCAGTGGAATGCTTTTAGAGATCTAGTTCAAGATGACAGAAACTGAATCTGGTACCTTTTGTAATACGCTTTGTGTACACTGCTACAGAGTTACAGCTTTTTCTCAAAATATTTATAAGATGAGGAGGAATTATGTTGAAGAATCAGTAATAGTAATTTCATCAGAAATTCAGAGTCTACTTGAGTATTGGGGGTCTTTTTTAAACAGAATGTTGGGAACTCTCCAGGGTTTTAGGCAGAAGCCTTTCCAAACCCCATGTGGAGATGCTGAGAACAGAACCAGAGACTTTTTGCATGCTGAACATGTTCTCTTTCACTTAGTTATGTAACAACACACCAGGTGCTATTGTTCTTTTACTGTTGCTACATTTATTGTTATTGATCATGAATTTTAACTGAAAAGCTATGGTAGGATGCTGTTAGTTGGTTACAGTGAACATATAACCCCCTTGTTTCAACAGTTTCACTGATTATTAGTTCATTGCTTAGCACAATTCAGAGTGCTGATTGTGATGTAGAAAACCCTATAAGGCTTGGGTGTAGACTGTCTAAAAGACAGTATTTTTGTGCAAGGGAAATATCTCCCTGCATGATGTCTAAGACCTTTGAGGAAAGGCTCTTTCTTGGTCCCAACATGTCACACACACACCTGGTGAGGGCCTATGATAGAACCTTCTTTGTGGTTTATTCCAGGCTATGGACTCCTCTTCCACAGGAGACTAGGCTGGTCCCTTCTGCTCTCCTTCCAGAAGCAAAATAAGACTTTTTAAAAAATATAAACAGTGTTTGGCAATTAATTAGTTGTGCAGAACAATATTTTAATGGTGTCTATTTGTATTGGGGGTTTTTCCATTATTGTTACTGTTTTTCAGTTCTACTTTGTTTTAACTTTTGCTGTGAACAACCTTATGTCCCATGTTGAGAGAAAAGCATAATATAAATTAAATAAAAATACAGTGTTTTCCCTGAACAATGACAATCCAAAGTTACACTGCTTTTCAATGTAGGGATGGAATAGGGCATGGAAGTGGGAGTCTCCTGATTTCTCTATATTATGGCTGGGGTGAGAAGACTTTGGACTTGCAGAAACTAGTATACTTTCGACTTCACATAGAAACTGGTATACTTTCACTAGAATACTGAGTGTGCTTTCTTTTTTCTTATTCTTTCTTCCACATCTCCTGTGTTATTGCTACATTTTAATCTTGCCCATCTTTTCAAAGAATCCAGGACAGTATAGAAATCTCCCACCCTATCCAGTATCCACTTGAATTTCATATCCACTCTGTTAGGTTAGGCTAGAGGTAGGCAATTCATGACCCTCCATATGTTGTTGGATCACAAATCCCTACAGTCCTAATTACTGTCTTTTTTGGGGTTGGTAGAAGCTGCAATCCTACCAAGTATACTAGTCCAGCAACTTATGCTTGCTGCTGGATACCTTGCCTAAGATGAGGCTAAAAGATAGTGCCCAAGACTACCAAAAGATTTTCACCCTTTGACTTCTTAGTCCATTTCTAACCCAGTATACCATGTTGTTTCTCACTGGCTCTTTTAACACTGAGCTTATGAAAATTATACAGATGAAATTTATCTTCCCTCTTCCTCCATAGAAGGAAAAACATCACCAGCTATATTTTGGCATGTCAGATATCTGCTGGAATCAGAGACCAGTGAAAAGTTGATAATACAATTCTGGTGGTATTTGCCTTTAGTTATGCTCTTTCTCTCCCAACATGTAATCTTACGGTGAGGGTTATTTGGTCTTATCAATTAGTGTCACTTGTCACTTATTCTAAAGTGTAATGTGTTTTGAATTATTTTTCTCCCACCTGCCCTTTTTGCAGGAAAGGTACTATTGATCTGTTGCACTCTTTTCACATTTTGGCAAAGTCATATTCTTTCTAGAAAGCAACTTTTTGTTTCTTATGATGATACTTTTCTTACTAATTTGGCATGGGATGTGGCAACTAAAGTTAACTTACACTTTTTCAGAATACTGAGTTTAAAAGAAAGGGTCGATGTTCACTTCACAGTCATCTCTCAAACCAGATTTTACATTTCTTCAAAACCTACCACAGCACTTTGGCCAAACCCAGAAGCAAGGCAGAATTAGGAAGCTTGACTGGCAATTTTACCAAGATTTGACCATTCTTTGAATCAGAACCTACAAAGGCCAGTACAGCAGCATGAAAAGTCAGTAGACAAGGGGAGAACGTCATATTGGTTTCAGTATATTTTTGGTACAGTTTGGTTCTAGAAGTCTTCAGATCAGCCTATAAGAAAAATCAGCACATTCATTTCAGAGGTGTTTGTTTAGGTCTTACCACTCACCATGCTGGCTGGGTTATTTTGGTTATTGTTGTCCAAACAACTTTTGCAAGCTCTGTCTCCTTGTTTTCTGTCTTGGGGTTATAGACAGTATTTTAATTGTTTTATGTTATAGTAATACCTCTTCGTAAATAATCCCATGTTTCAAAAAAGAGTGGGACATAAATCAATCAGTAGTAATAATATTTGGGGAGTTAATAGGCTGAGATGAGAGGTAATAGCCACAATATTTCCACATTCTTCAGTACAGTAGTTGAGAGACTAATTGAAATGACTATGTGTAATACAAGAAAAAATGTTTTATTTTTCATTTCATTTTAGCTTTTGTAGGACATGTAAGGCTCTTACATTAGCCAAACCAGAGAAAGAGAGACTAATTTACTCCTTTTTTAAGAAGCTTTAGTACCCATGTTTTTCTACCAAACTTTTCTCTTCTTTTAATCTAGTTGGGTATTAATCTGTTCTCACCTTTCTTCCTCACAGGTTCTCATGATGTTGCGATGCTGCTCTTCATTAGCTGCTGTTAGCAGTTTTGTGTGTGTTTGAACTCCACTAGAGAAAAGAGATTGAAATGAGCTAGAGAAAGTGGACATAACTTTGCTGTATTAGGCACCTGAATACTTATGTCTGCAAAATGAATGAAGGTGACAAATCTTCTGACAAGAACACAGAGGAGGAAGCAAAAGATTTTAAAGACTTTCCTGAGAGCTTTAACCAGCTTGAATTGTTAGAAACCCATAGACATCTAATTCCCACAGGAACACAGAGTCTCTGGTCCGGAGATTCTGACGAAGAAGACCAGGAAGAGAAAACAGAGGAATGGTACCAAGCTCAGGAGAAAAAACTGGAAAGCAACCCTGATAAACTTCTGCTTTGGGCAGCTGAAAAAAATAGGGTAAGATGTTGATAACTGTTGTTAAGTTAAAACAGTAATTCAGGCTGTTTTATGTGATATAGTGTAGAACAGGAATACCTACAATTCTCACAGTCCATTATCTTTGGCTATCTAGGCTAGGATTTCTGGGATTTGAGCTCCCAAACATATGGAAGACTAAAGGTTGCACACCCTCTGACCTTGAAAAATTATGTTGGAAGTTTTATAAAAATAAAAATTTTAAAAAATATATGTTGGAAGTAGAGTTAATGGTGAAACAGTAGATTCAATGCTTTGAGCCCATCAGTGTTCAAATTAATCTCCAAAACAACTAGAGCAATGCTACTTTTGAATGTTATGCACAGAAACCAAGAGTAATAAAACTTTGGCTTTGTGTCTTCTGAGCACCACAATAAAAACAATATTGGTAATTGCTTTTTTAAAAAGGTTTTAATATAAGCCTTGTTCTTAGACTGGGGAAAGCAAAGGTGTTGTAATGTTCAGTGTGTCAAATCAGGGTTGCAGAAGACCGGCTTCATTTCCCCATTCAGCTCTGAAACTTGCTGGGTAACCTTAAGCAATTGCTATATGTCTCAGAAAAAACTTAACCTAGTTCATAGTATTGTAAAGATAAAAATGGGCCAGTGTGTATATTGCCTTCAGTTCCAAGAGGAAAGGTGGGTTAAATATAATAAACTGCTTAAACTGGGAAGAGATAAACACAGGCAATAAACAGTGAACCTTATATGCAAGCAAGGTTTTGGGGTAAAGCATTAATAAGAAACTCATCGATGTACTTACCATAAAGCAGTGTGTTTGTCTCTCCAATCCTGACAGCTTAATACAGTACAAAGGCTCCTGTCTCAGAATCTTGCTCCAGTCAATGTCCAGGATGAAGACCAATATACCCCTCTCCACCGCGCTGCCTATAATGGACACTTGGAAATCGTACGTGAGCTGATTGCCCATGGTGCTGATGTTCATGCGTTGACAGTGGACAGTTGGACCCCACTGCATAGTGCCTGTAAGTGGAATAACACAAAGATAGCATCATTCTTGCTTCAGCATGGTGCAGATATTAATGCTCAGACCAATGGTTTGCTGACACCGCTGCACCTTGCAGCAGGAAACAGGGAAAGCAAGGAAACTCTTGAACTCTTGCTCATGAATCGCTATTTAAAGCCACATCTTAAAAACAACTTGGATGAAACAGCATATGATATTGCTCGAAGGACTGATATATATCACTACCTGTTTGAAATTGTTGAAAATTGCACAAATTCAGTGTCAGATTCTTAGAAATTATGAACATTTGAATGTTGGAAACACTGTCTGCGCCTTTGTAAAAACACTTTGTAACTGTACTCAAATTTGGTGCTTTCAACCCCACCACTTTGCCATAGCTTTACTCTGTGAGATGTTGAAATGACATCTCATTTTGTTAAAATGCCATTATTTTTATAATATAAACCATACTACTCTTATACTTGTGAAACATTTCCATTTTTACTTGAAAAGTTTGGAGGAATCCTCAGTATAATGGTTTTTGGTTTTTTTACACTCACCCACTTAACAGGATGGGAATATTCCCGTAAGCCATTTCTCGAAAAGGCATGGAATTGCCCACATGGAGAGGTGAAACTACTTCAAAAACTGGCTGCTGCTTTTTAAATTGTTGAAGAACTAATGAGTTCTAATTGATGGCAACCTTGAGCAGAAAAAGAACAGTAGAGACAAACTTCCAAAATACAGTCTCCAGGTAGTATTAAGATTAGCACCCACCAATCAACAGACGACAATAACATCGTCTCAGCTGTTAAAACATAACCAAGATAAGGATAGTAGTACAATGGGATCATCAGATATCAATGGCATTCTCCAATGCAATACAGTATATCCAGTCTTGGATTACCTGCCTACCTTCAAAATATACAACTTTTGTGCTGCCAGTTTTTGATTTTTTAAAAATGTCTCAACATGAATGCTTATACTTGGAAATATTATGCAGGATCTATTTAAGGTGAGTCCATTATTAGAGTTCTATAATCCACTAGTGGCTTCAGTTTTTTAAATTTAGGTGGATTTCTTATGTACCATTGCCACAGGTAGGCATTTTATAGTCATAGTATTTAGAAAATAATTCCAGAAGCACAAAATTGCAGAATTGAAGTAATCCAAAGACGTGGATGCTGTCACAGTCTAAGAGTATGAACCTGAGGTCATACATATGTGGCTTCGTGAAATTCTCATATACAGAAGTGAATTTTGGAAACCATTGCACGTGATTCATCAACATAAGCAGCCTGTTGCTATACCTATTGGTTTACCACTTCTGAAGAAACGTTGGGCTTGTTCACATAATACATTTAACATAACTGCGGTTCAAAAAATCATTTATACAAAGTCTGTCTGAGAAAATCTATACATATTTTCCCATGTCATTTGGAAAGTTTGTACCAGGCAGAATTTAGATGCAAACATGATCATCTACATGTAGGGCAGCCTTTCTCAAATAGTGGGGCGGGCCCCCCAGGGGGGGCGCGAGGCTCTGTTATGCAGAGGTGTACTTATAACAATTTTATAGACAAATGATACTATTTACAGTCGCGCGGGGGGTGCGAAATGTTTTCTTCTTCCTAGGGGGGGCATGACAGAAAATAATTGAGAAGCACTGATGTAGGGTAATGGCATACATGCCTGTTCCTGTATAGTTAGACATTCAGAATGTGCTGAGTATGGAACTACAATTGCAGAAGTGAGTCTTAATGCCTGCAGAGATGATGAAACCAGGATCATTGTGTACTGTGCTGCAGCTCAAATGTGTTATATACACTTTGTTCACTGCTTTGAGCTTCTTGTGTAAACCAGGACTACGTTAAACATAAATCCCACTAAAATGGGATTGTTCAGCGTGGTCCAGTATAATGCTGCTTCATTACAATAGATTAAAGTGGACAACTTGTGGCCCTGCAAATGTCAGTCCTAGCCAGCATAGCCAACAGCATGGAGTGGTGGGAGTACCAACAACAATATCTGCAAGATAACAAGTTAACCATCCCTGAAACAGACTTAGAATCATTCCTCCTGTTTACTGTAGCTTGGAGGCTACAACATTCCAGAACTATAAACTAAAACTCATTGAGGTCTGAGTACACTGGAACTTTAAATACACCGGAACGTGGGTTGTGTCCTAAGCCACTAATAATATGATCAGAGATTCCTGTTCTAATTTGTACTTAAAAGCATGAAAATCATTTGAAGTCAGTGGAACTTTCTTGAATGTAAATGTGGTGATCTGTGAAGTATTACAGTGTGGTCCATAAACCTCTTAAATTGGCATACCTAAGTTTACTACTATGTGGTTTTGTTTACTTATCAGCAGTCTTTGCTTCTATAAAAATATTTATTTATATGTGTTACAGTCTTGGTAAAAACAGTAAAATACTATTTTTTTAACCATATTATTAGAAGTTAATAATTTAAATAAGAAAATAATAACCAATTTCAATGGGTCGTAATTTATTAATGAAATCCTCAGCATAAGGCTGAACATAATGAACATAATGCCTTTTAAGCATTAATCTACCAACTTAAGTGGCTGGCAGATTACTGTCTTAAGGTCATACAACAAATTTAAACCAGCTTTAACTGTCACAGTGTCCTCCCAAATGAACACCGAGAATTGTAGTTTTGCAAACACACTGAAGCTTCCTCACAAAAATTACTTTGCTGTACTGCAGAATATATAGCAAGAATAAAGTTCCCAGGATACCTTGGTTGGGGGCCATGAAAAGGAAGCAGCTTGGTCACTATTTGGAATGTGTAGTGCAGAGATAGTGAAAACTAGCAAAGATGTACTGCAGAACTGGGACAAAGCACAATGCTTTAGATGGTGAAAGGAGGCTTAACTAGTAACCAGCAGTGAAGAATGCTGGAAGATGATGTCCAACAAAATCTGGAGGCACATTTTGGGTTAGGCAATCCATTTTTAAAAGCTATAAAGCACTGGTGCATTGTTATGGAGGAAAAATTAGTATTATTGTATGAAATGACAAACAGATGCAGTCAAAATTCACTTCAAAGTGTGTTAATCCTTTGTGAGATACATGTTCACTTTTGAAAGCTGCATGAAAAGTGAAACTGAATGTAACTGAACGTATACAGGTAAAACTTGAAAAAAAGTATACTGTAATTCTGCTGTGAGTCTTATTTAAAAATAAAATATTTAACACACTGTAATTTGATCGGGTCTTCTATTGCAACACATCTCTGGGATGAGATAAGAGCCATACTCAGTATGCAAATGGGGGCTTCAGACATTCTTAAACTGTGTTTTAAGCCACCTTGGGCTTACTCTCAGTTTTTATTCGTAGCTATGCCAAAGTACAGAACTATTTCAGTGTCTACAGCAGGGGTAGGCAACCATTTTGAGCCGGGGGCCGGGTTGCTGTCCCTCAGACAACTGGGGGGCCGAAGCCAAAAAATAAATAATTAAATATTTTTTAAAGAATTTAAATAAATAAATAAACTAGGACAAATGTAGGACAACATTTTCAAATGGTGGACACTTATTTTAAAAAAGTGGAGGACACGCAAAAAAATTTGCTGATTTTTTAAAAAAATGTTAATATAAATGCATGTTTCTGAGGCGTCTATAGACAATTGCCCCCCTTGCCCCTGCGCACGAGAGGCCAAGGGCCCCAGCGGCAATCGGTGGCAGGAGTGGGCTGGGGCCAATCCCAAGGCCTCACCGGGCCGCATCCGGGCCGCAGGCCGCAGGTTGCCTACCCCTGGTCTACATCATCCACTTTAATTTACATGAATAATCTGTGGCCATTTGTCTTATCTCAATGTTCAGCTGTAACGCTGCTTTTGCACTTGGTGCTATATCTGTAGTCTTTGCTATTTTCTGCTTGTAATGTTATGTTGCATGAATACCTGCAATTATTAGTGATGCTTCCCTCACTTTTCATGCCTCCTTCCTCTTGTGTCAAATCCCACTTTCAGTATATGTTCTGCATATGAATTAAACAGAGAGCATGATCTTGTCCGACATCCCTGCCAAATGGAAACCATTCTGTTTCTCTGTGTTCTGTCATGTCAGTCAGAACAAACATTTGGTGGCACATCCATTTCTTTTAGACAAAATCGTTTTTTCATGATTTACACAAAAAGTTTGCTTTAATTTATAAAGTCTGCAGAAGAAACCAGAGATGCTTCTCTATATTGAGGTATTGTTCACATTTTTCTTTTTGTCTTGTAAATGGTATGAGTTTCAGCTTCAGAAATTTCTGATATTGAGCTTCCAATAGGTATATTCAAGTCACAGGCAGTGTACAAATGTAATAATTATTTAATATGATGCTATATATTATGTATTAATGTGTTCTCTTTCTATTATTTTATATAGACCCTGAACAAGGGCATTGAGAGTATATACAGGCCAAAACATGTTGGGTTTTTTACTAATAAAAATACCCATCAATTGAGCAGTTTGAGATATGTCTCTGGTTCCTTCTGCGGATGTTATTGAGTGCTCCCAATCTATAATCACACCTGATTTTTTTCTGAAATTCTTTTATGCACTCCACTAATCAATGCACATTTGCAATATGATCTGAATGGTCTTTCCCATGTTCAGTTAGATTTTGACACAGCCTGGTGGCCCTCCAGATACAGGCCAAATTTCAAAAGCAGTTTATCATTCTGGGAATTTAATTGAATGCAGATACCTGATTACAGTATATAGTGGTGTATTTTGTGGGGAAACAACATCATTTGTATCTTAGACCTCAAATTCCTACAATCTTGGTAAACCTAAAACTACCCAAGAATTGTAGGGATGGTATGGAAGATTTATTGAAATAAACTCCTCTACCGACAGCTGCTTCAGACAGGGAACTGAGGGATATTACAGCCAGAGCTTTTCCTGCAGGGTGCCTGAACCAGCAACCCCATTTGGCCTTAATGGGTAGTTTCATTGCCTAAATTTCTCTCTCTACATAAGAATACAGAGACTTACCCAAGAGACTAAATATATTGTTCCATCATAGCCTCTTACTGCTTCAAATTAGATAGAGGCAAATGTAGTTCGGCAAGAGGGGGCTTTGTAACTTCAAACGGAGACACCAAACTATCTCCATTATTCCCTTTGCTCTCATCCAGTTTAACCTGGGATGGGGGAGTCACTTTTTTGTTCACACATGCTTCCCATAACTTCCAAACCAAAATGTAGACACCGCCAGGCACACTGACACTTTATTTCCCCTGTATTTTCCTCACCTCTACCTGATGAAGAAACCTGCAGAATTTTTGAAAGGTAGCAATGATGTATTTTACACCTTTTTTTTTTGTTGGCCCAATAAAGATATTCCCAGAGGACAGGGTGACTTGGAGGTCTCTCATTCATAGGGTCACCACAAGTTGAAATCAACTTGAAGGCAGTTAACAAGAACAGCAACATTTTATGGCCAACACAGCTATTTCTGCTACATTTCTAACCCAGTTATTTTTCTTCCTTCCTCTCTCCCTCCCTATCCATTATTTCTTTCAGGTCATGCCTTAAATTTAGATTGCAAGCCTGCGGGCAAGGATTGACACCTATGTATGTTGTAAGCATCTCTCGGAATCTTGTGTATTTTGCTCACACTAGGAACAAGATAAATGCTTTAAATAAATAACAGCAGGGACAACATCTGGAGGATTGTGCATTGCCCATCTCTAACTTAATACACCACAGATGAATTTGTGTTACTTTTGGGTGTGAGGTTTTGTGGGTTGCAGCCTCCAGAGCAAGTTTATGGAACACATTGTACTGCAGGAACAAGCCACAAGTACCTTCACCTAGAAAATTACAGACTACAATCCTGCTCACATAAGTGGTTTACATAAGCCTGTTATAAAAAGATTTCCTTGGGAACATGTCCCATACAGCTATAAAACCTCTACAAATAATGCAATACAAAGTATGTTGAATTGCATGCTGGATTAGGGATTTTGCCCCCATCTTGCACCATGTAGCATCTCCAACTCATTTTTTTTTTAAGCCTATCATATATAAAAAATGACCAGCCTGGGTTTTCAGAGGTGTATAGATATCCTGATGGAGATTCATCTGTAGAGTTTCTGTCCATTCTGCATTTCTGAAAGACGGAAATGTGCCAGCTGCTGTATGCGAGGTACCACCAACTAGCTATACCTGAGTTGTGTGCATGCATGTGCATCTGGGGACGTAGATTAGTCTATGACATGTAGTCTTAAACTATAACTTATTTTGCTCAGTTAAGTCTCAAAGGTGCTACAAGATCCCTTTGCATGCTGTGTGTGTGTGTGTATGTTTATGTACACAGTTGTTGTTGTTCTGTGCTTTCAAGTCCTTTCTGACTTATGGTGACTTCAAGGCGTTTTCTTGGCAAGTTTCATCAGAGGGGGTTTGCCATTGCCATCCTCTGAGGCTGAGAGAGAGTGACTTACCCAAGGTCACCCACACCCAAACACATACATAGCAGGATTTGTCCCATGTTATGTAGTGGTTTGAACATTGGACTACGACGCTGGAGACCAGGATTCGAATCCCTGGTCAGCCATGGAAAAAACCACCTGGTAACCTTGGTAACCAGGACTGGATGGCTCTTGTGGTCTCTTCCAGCTCTATGATTCAGTTTTTCTATGAATTTTGTGTTTAGACCTGGGTCCTAGGTCTAAACCTAGCAGTTCGACAGTGGAACACACTCCTTCCTTGGAGATTGTGATGGAGTCTCCTCCTTTGGAGGTCTTTAAACTGAGGCTGGATGTGGCCATCTCTTTGGGGGTGCTTTGATTGAGAGTTCCTGCATGGCAGAATGGGGTTGGACTGCATGTCCCTTAGGGTCTCTTCTCATAATTCTATTACACTTGTCCCTCCATATTCGCTGGGGTTAGGGGCACAAGACCCCCGTGAATACGGGAAAACTGCAAATAACAAAAGAGGACACCTCTCTAGGAACCTCTAGGTCCTCCAGTGCAACTCTGTGGTCAACGTCCAACAAACACTGACCATAGACCTGCCCTGGAGGAGCTACAAAGGCCTAGCAGAGTATTCTCTCTAGGAATCGCTAGGTCTTTCAGTGAAACTTTTAGTAAAGTTGACCATAGAGTTGCGCTGGGGGACCTAGATATTCCTAGAGAGGACATATTGATACAATCCGTGAATAATCAAAGCCGCAAACATGGAGGGATGAGTGTGTTGTGTTTTGGACTGAGGTTGCAGAAGCCTAGTAGTCACACAACAACAACAACAGTAGCAACAAAGCCACTGAGGCACTACTACTGCTAGGCTTCCTGGCCTAGCGCCTGTTGCCATGACAACGGGGCCTAGCCGCCTCACTCTGGGCCTGGGACTGGAGTTACCTCCTCATCCCCCTCGCGGCCTTATCAAAAGAGCCCCCGGCCTTAGGCCAACATTAACAATAATAAGCCATAAGCCAAGGGCTTCTTTCTTGGCCCAGAGGGGCCTTCTCCTCCGCCTCTAGAGGCTCCTGGGGCAACCGAGGCTCCTATGGCAACCGGCCTCCGCGTCCAAGCTCCAGTCTCGCCTCTCCTGCTTCTCTCCCCAAGAAGGCATTATGGCCAGCAGCCATAGCAGCCTCCTCCTCGGCGGGAGAGGCGGGATAATGATGAGGACTAGAGCGGAGCCTGGAGGGGAGCCAACGGCCGCTGCCACTGCTACTGCTTCTGCTGCTGGGGAGTGCGGGGGCCAGCTCTATGCCGAGCACAAGGAAGGGGGGCAGCCCTGTGAGTCAGTGTCTGGTGGCAGCCTCCATCTTCTTTGGGGGCCTCCCATTTTCCACATATCTACCCCCCCCCACAGGCTCAACGCTAGGGAATCCTGGGAACTGAGCCGCCACTGTCAGAGAGAGAGAGAGAGCTCTAGTGCCACAATAAACTACAATTCCCAAGATTCCCTACCCCTGAGCCAGGGGAGTTAAAGCGGTCTCAAACTGGATTATTCCTGCAGTGTGTTTTGGACCAATGCTAGGGAACTCTGGTGCCCCCAGCAAACCACAATTCCCAAAACTCCATTGCATTGAACCTGGGATCTGTAGTTCGTTGTGGCACCAGAGCTCTCTGTCAGAGGTCCAAAACACTGCAGAAACAATCCAGTTTGACACTGCCATGGCTCAATGCTATGGGGTTCTTGGAAATGTAGTTTTGTCAGAGATTCAGCCTTCTCTGTCAGAGAGCACTGGAGCCACAACAAACTACAATTCCCAGGATTCCACAGTATTGGGCCAAATGGCAGTTAAAGTGGTGTCAAAATGGATTGTTTCTGCAGTGTGGATGCAGCCCCAGTGTAAGGCAGTAACTTTCTGTGTTGAGAAGTATTTAATGGGGAGTATAATGATGATGATGATGATCAACACTTTTTAAATGCCTGTTCTGTAACTAAGAATCTCAGAAAACAGTTACAGACACACAGTTAGTTTATATGAAACATGGTTATCATCATGGATCCCATTTTGGGATAAAGGTGGGATATAAGTGAAATAAATAAATAATAAAATGTCACTTTCCTTGAATATCTTGTTTGCCATTTTGATACTGGCATGTTTTTGCCACATTTGTGAGAATAATTTTACATTTTATTATATGGCATTACTCCTTATAATTAATATTTAATTTATCAATACTTAAATTAGATATTATAATTAATTTTAGATGATGTACCATTAAAGAACTCCTTAGCTTGTTTCTTGAAACTGTCTTTTTTGAAACCAGGGAAGAAATTTGTATACGCTGAACCACCCAGGAGAGTTAAAGAGGTACTTGAAGAAGAACTTTATTTCCGGAGGGATGAGTGTAGAATTAAACACCCTTCAGAAGGTAAGCCTGGCAACCAGCAAAAAGACAAAGGGAGACAAAATGATTTGTGGAAAGTTGATGCAAAAAGTTTACATGTTGGGAATAGGCTGAATCCAGATTTAATCATACTTAGAGTACCCTTCCCCAACATGGCACACTCACGATATGTTGGCTGCAACTCCCTCTGTCCCCAGACAGCTATCTATATGTGTCACAAAGGATGGGGTAGGTAGTTTCCCATAAGTAACCCTCCCATGTTTCCCCATTGCTTCTAAAATTTTATTTTCTTACTACAAAAATATACAGTATCAAACAGGGAAAGACAGTTGTACAGAAGACCCACTGTCTCTGCAGTCGTATTAGCTTTCTGTGAGCCCAACCACTGTTTCATCTAGTTTGGTACTGTCTCCACTGACTGGCAGTGGGTCTCGAAAGTTTAAGACTTTCCAAGCCCTACCTACAGACACCAAAGACTGAACCACTGCAACTTTCATATACAAAGCATGCACTCTGCCACTCCAATAGACCCACCACCTCCAAAATGCGGAACATGTGTCTGTTCTTACAGCACATCATTTTGTTTGTGAAATATCTTATGTGTTCTCTGTTCTTTCCATTTTATTTCTCATCTCTCCCCCCCCCTCCAAAAAAAAAAGTAGAGAAAACCGTTTCCGTTTTCTGCACAGACCCCACTGCCAAGACATGGGCTAGAAGATATTCCAAAATGCTATATCTTCAAAACAACAAGGGAATTGTGTGGCCCTGGAAATGTAGCGGAACTTCAAATCTCAGCAGCTTTAGCCAGCATAGCCAGGGGTGATGAATTCAGGGTGTTAGCATCCCAACAGCAGCTGAGAGCTACACAATTCCGGCTCCTGCTTTAAAAATTAAAAACATCACCCTTTGGGTAAATGCAGTATTAGTAACAAATAGATTGCTAGTCACAACACAGGGAATGTTAGTTCTAAAACACATTGCAGAAATAATCCAGTCCGAGACTGCTTTAACTGCCCTGGCTTAGTGCGAGGGGATTCTGGAAATAGTAGTTTTGTGAGGCATTTAGCCTTCTCTGTCAGAGAGCTCTTGTGCCACAATAAACTACAATTCCCAAGATTCCCTAGCACTGGACGAGGGCAGTTAGAGCAGTCTCGGACTGGATTATTTCTGCATTGTGTTTTGGACCATAGTCACTGAAATGAATAAGAGTTATCAGTTACCACTTGTGTAAATTACAATGATGTCAATAGGTCTACTCTACTTGGGACTAACATTTGGATTCAGTCCTCTGACTTCATGGTTTATAAAATGTATGTTATTTCCTGATATGCATTCAAATTGCATGTCCTAGCTTTATATGCAATATCATAGATTTGGTGATATAGGCTGCATCCACACTGCAGAAATAATGCAGTTTAACACCACTTTAACTGCCACAGGCCGATGGCTCAATGCTATGAATTTCTAGGAACTGCAGTTTTGTGAGACATTTAGCCTTTTCTGTAGAGAGTTTTGGTGCCACCATAAACTACATTTCTCAGAATTCCATAGCATTGAGCCATGGCAGTTAAAGTGGTGTCAAACTGCATTATTTCTGCAGTATGAATACAACCACAGATTCAGACCTGGAGTCCTGGGAAGAAACAAGTTCCCAAAGAACAAAGGATGGTGAGAACATATTAGGCCTTCTTCCGATGTTAATCATGTGAACATCTCTCTAGAGTTTATCAGACAAGGGGAATTGGAAGTATAATCCGATGGCAATCTGAACGTAATCATGGGTTTTAATATTATTATGTGATAACCCACTACACACAAATTCGGGCAATGGGAAGTCAGTCCAAACGCAATTGTGTGGTTTCACATTATTGCATGATAGACTGCCACACGCAAATTCGGGCAATGGCATGCTATTTTCGGGCAATGTGGAGCCAGTTCAAATGCATTGTGTATTCACGTAATTGCGCAAAACTAGTGACTTTAACTGAATGCGTTTTGGCCCCACTTTCTTTTCATTCGAATTTAAGAGAAATTCTTCCCATTTGATAAACTCCTATGTAAGGAGAAGGGCTTTGGGTAGCCAGTGCCCACGCAGCTGCCAGTGTTGCGTTCCTTTCAACTCTAGTATCCACATGTGAGTGTAGATACCTGCAGACTGGGGGCTTACATGTGTTAATTTATCCTATGCAGACTTTTATTTTATTTTATTTACAGTGGGTCCTTCTTATGCATGTTGGTTCCGTTCCAGACCTCCCTGCGGATGGGGAAAACTGTGGGACCACAAGTCTTGTGGTATTCAATGGTGGCATGTGTGTGCTCTGCTGCTGTGTTCGGACCGTGTGCATGCATGACCATTAAATTCAATGGGGCTTGCCGTCTGTGAATGGCAAGCCCGCTGTTGGGGTGTGCGTGCTGTATAGAGAATTATAGAGTTCGAAGAGACTGCAAGGGCTATCCAATCTAACCCCCTGAGGTGCAGGAATACACAGTCAAAACATTCCCGGCAGACAATCATCCAGAATTTGTTTAAAAATCTCCAACAAAGGAGATTCCACCACAAGGCAGTATATGCCACTGTCAAACAGCTCTTAGCATCAAGAAGTCCCTCCTAATGTTGAGGTGGAATCTCTTTCCCTGTAGCTTGCATCCATTGTTCTGGGTCCTGTTCTCCGGAGCAGCAGAAAACAAACTTGCTCCATCTTCAATATAGCATCCCATCAAATATTTAAACATGGCTATGAAACAATGTGTTACAAAGAAAAATGATTCCACGTTTGCATGTCATGTACTTCAGAATATTATACAGGTTCCTTCTAAAACTAGAGTGATATGATCAGTTTGGCTGACTGTGCAGCTATTTCCGTTTGTAGGTATTAACCTGCCTTGAATCCATTGTGGGAGAAAGGTGGGATATAAATCCTTGAAATAAATAATAAATAAAATTGGTTTATATTCTTCATAAAATTAGGAGGGAAGGCTGGATCCTTAATTCTAACAGTGTTGCTTGTATATTATGAACAGTTGCTCTGGAAGGAATTTGGAGCTTGAAAAGGAATTTTCCTGTGGGAAGCTTCCAGCCAACATCACAGAATCAAAACAGCTTGCTGTCCCAGCCTAAGTACTACTCCAGGCATGCAGCCATAAGAAGTAAGAATTTGCTTGTCTTCCTCCACCCATCTCAAAGAAAAACATGCCATTTGCAGAGTGAAGTATATGTCAGTAAATGTCGACAGTCACTGAGTTTGACTAATTGTCATCGTTCATAAGAAATCTATTCACCAGATGTTGATTTTTCTCATAAAACAAATAAGCTAACTAAACACATACACATACCAGCATAATTGAAACAGGTGTGGTTGTCCTAGACAACAGTCTTCCTTCCTGGAGACATGCCAGAGGGCAGTCTGACATGGGCACTATCTCTGCTCTTTTTATTCCTCCCTCCTTTTTATTGTCTCCTTTTCATTCTTTCTTCCTCTCCTCTGCAATACATTCTTGTTTCAAAGAATTGATGGCACTGTATATTGTTTTTCTGCTTTATCCTCACAACAATCTTGCAAAATAGCTGAGGCTGATAGAACATGACTATTCTAAGGCCATAAAGCAAGTTTCATAGTTCAGCAGGAACTGGAATCTTCCACCATCTACTGTAGTCTGACCATGATACCAAAATTAGGCTGCAATTCTTTTCCTATTTACCAGGAACAATATCCAACTAAATTTAGCAGAATTCATTTCTGAATAGACATGCATAGGATTATGTTGTGGTCTATTTTATTTTTTTTAATTGTTTTCTTAATTATTTTAGTTAACTCCATAATGCATAAACACTAACAATTTTTCTTACATTTATGAACGTACATTTATTTATTTACAAAACATTTCACACAACAATCAAGATGTTTTGTCCCTCCTTTTCATCCTGGAGGGAAGTAACCAGTGGGGTCCCACAGGGCTCTGTCCTGGGCCCAGTGCTATTCAACATTTTTATCAGTGACCTGGATGACAGAATTGGGAGCATACTTATCAAATTTGCAGATGACACCAAATTGGGAGGAATAGCTAATACCCCAGAGGACAGGATCAAAATTCAAAATGACCTGAATAGACTAGAAAGCTGGGCCAAAGCTAACAAAATGAAATTCAATATGGAGAAATGTAAGGTATTGCACTTAGGGCGGAAAAATAAAACGCACAAATATAGGATTGGAGACACCTGGCTGAATGAAACTACGTGTGAAAGGGATTAAGGAGTCCAAGTAGACCACAAGTTGAACATGAGTGAACAGTGCGATGCGGCAGCTAAAAATGTCAATGCAATTTTAGGCTGCATCAATAAAAGTATAGTGTCTAGATCAAGAGAAGTAATAGTGCCACTGTATTCTGCTTTGGTCAGGCCCCACCTGGAATATTGTGTCCAGTTCTGGGCACCACAATTCAAAAAGGACATTGAGAAACTGGAGTGTGTCCAAAGGAGGGCGACTAAAATGGTGAAGGGTCTGGAAACCATGTCCTATGAGGAACGACTTAGGGAGCTGGGGATGTTTAGCCTGGAGAAAAGAAGGTTAAGAGGTGATATGATAGCCCTGTTTAAATATTTGAAGGGATGTCATGTTGAGGAGGGAGCAAGCTTATTTTCTGCTGCTCCAGAGAACAGAACCTGGAACAATGGATGCAAGCTACAGGAAAAGAGATTCCACCTCAACATTAGGAGGAACTTCCTGACAGTAAGAGCTGTTCGACAGTGGAACACATTCCCTCAGAGTGGAGTGGAGTCTCCTTCTTTGGAAGTCTTTAAACAGAGGCTGGATGGCCATCTGTCGGGGATGCTTTGATTTGGATTTCCTGCATGGCAGGGGGTTGGACTGGATGGCCCTTGTGGTCTCTTCCAACTCTACAATTCTATGATTCTATGATTCTAGATTGCTTAAATTTTAAACAGTTTCTGCCTAACTGGCAAGGACCTATGGTTGAGAACCATGTGCATGACACCCTAAATACTGTAGGAGTTTCTATCCTCAATTTATGAGCAACTGCCTGATTCATCTCACTTAATGATGAGGTCATGCTATAAAAATACCCATACAGTTTTCTAATTGGAAATGCCTCATAAGATATTATATTTACTAGTCTCCACTTTCATGCTTTTCTCCTTTCTAGGATAGCCTCTTTGAAAAGCTGTGCCTTCTCTGATGAAACTGACAGAACCAAGGCAAGCCTAGTTATTTTAGAACATGTACAATAGCTTGTAAAATAAATGTGAAACTGTTCATCACACTCTCCCTGTTGATTGTCTCCTATCTCCTAGCTGCAACATATTCAAGACCCTAAGGCGGGATACAAACCGCCGCTTTGCGGCGCTTCCCCGCCGCCGCCGTTTGCTCCACGCGGGAGCCGCAGCAGCCAAACCGCGCGGCTCCCGCGCGGAGCAAAAAAGAAGCTCCATTTCGGAGCTTCTTCTTGCGGCGCACTGATGACGTCGCGAAGCGCCGCCGGCGCATTCGCGACGTCATAGGCGCCGCGACACGTCTGGACGCTATGCGTCCAGTACGTAAAGATGGCGGCGCCCATGTAGAAGGGGCGCCGCCATCTTGTACGTATAGGATACGTACAGTAGTCCCTCGGGTTATGAAATTAATTCGTTCCGCGGCTCCGTTCGTAACCCGAGTAATTTCGCAACCCGAAAAGGCTAGCAGCTAGCGCTGGAAAGCCGCTAGCCGCGCTTTGCGGTTTGAATTTCGCGCCGAAAAAAAAATTCGTAACCCGAAAAAAACATCGTAACCCGGAACAGTTTTTTCCTATCTATTTTTTTCGTATCCCGGAAATTTCGTAACGCGATCAATTCGTATCCCGGGGTACCACTGTACTAGGGTTAGGGGGGTGCGGAAGCACCGCCCCTTCCTAACCCTAGTACGCATCCTATACGTACTATATGGCGGTTTGTATCCCGCCAATGTCTCCAAATTTCTAAACACTAATGATTGTGTGTGTGTGTGTGTGTATGAGAAAACTGAAGGAATTGTATGATTCCTACAAGTTTTTATACATTTGTAGTAATGTGTTCTGGATTAAACAGAACAAGAGATAAGTCAGGCCCTTCATGTGTTCTCCCATGTATCCCCACCTCACAGCTGGGAAAAGTTATTTTTGGATGACAGTTCCCTGCATACTCAAGCAAAGATGGCAGTGGCCATGCTGTTGTGGGGATTCTAGAACTTGTAGTCCGAAAAGTTATTTCCAAGTTCTGTCCTCACCTCAGAGGATTTTCCTCACTGTCCTGTTTTCTTTGTGTTCTTTTCTCCCCATCCCCCAGAAGCTCTCAAGATTGCAAAGCTAGTTAAAAAGAGGCAATCCATTAAGTCAGTTCACAGATTTCCCCCTGCTTGTGAGAAATGGCAGTGCCAGAAGTGAATAAATGTACCAATGCTGTCCTGTCAAAATAGGAGGGTCGTTCAGTTTGGAACTGTGATGTTCACCTCAAAAGTGGTGGTACAAAATATCTTCTCCTTCTGTTTAGCTCATCATCACCTGAACACTCACAATAAAGCAGGAGTGGTTTGAGTGTTGGACTACGACTCTGGAAACAAAGGTCTGATTCCCAGCTCAGCCATTAAATCCACTTGGACAAGTCACATGCTCTGAGCTTCAGGGGAAAGCAATGGCAAACTACCTCTGAACAAATCTTGCCAAGAAAATCTCATGATAGGGTCACTTTACGGTCACCATAAGTTGAAAACAACTTGAAGGCACATAGCAACAATAAACAACAACAGCATTTGATCCATATGATACTTCTCCTCCCCTACTGAGTTAACTGAAAACATAACTTTAAAAGTTATGGATGCATCACAAAGGACCATCAATATCTTTGTTAAGTTACAAAGGTGGATGTGGATCAGAAAGGTAGATGACAAAAGTTACAAAGACTGAAACTTTGTAGTTATGCCTTAGTAGTTATGCCAAATAATTTGTTGCTTGTTACTTATTACTTACAAGCCCTGGAACTTTCCTATTGGAAACTTTACCCAGTCTCTTAAATCCCAATACACACATATATACAATCATGTATCACCGTCTCTACCACAGTCCAGCTCCCACAATTAAAAAATCCCAGAACGTTTCAGTTGTCTCTGTCCAATTGGATTTTAGTGCTTACTGTAGTTGATGTTGTTGTTGAAATACAGCTGCTTGGAAAGCAATCTGAAGTCAACCTACTATTTTGTGGGGTGAAAAGCAGTTGCTATTCCTAGCATCTGCAAAACTTTTAAAATATTTATGGTAGGCAAACATGTTTTGACCATGAATAATGAGAAATTTGTTATTTGAGGTTCCTGTAGCTTTACGCTTTTGTTCGATTAACATCAGAGGGAGTTTTGTTTATTTAGGCGGCAAACTTTAATTTTTCAGCAAATTTCCACAATGTTTTAGTGTACAAAGTATGCAAGACAAACTACACAGCACATGTAAAACAGAAGGAGCCAGAAGAGAAAATCCAAGGCATATATAAAGAGGAAGCTTGGGTGACTTTATAAAAGGATCAGGTATGGTTAGGGAAGATGTTTTCTTTTCTGCTTAAAAAACAAATGGGGTCTTTATATAGCTGCCTTGGGTAACCAGTGGAAAAGTTGGGATATAAATAAAGCAAGTGAATGGATGAAAATCACACAGCAGCACTATGTACACCTCTAAATATCAGACTCTGGGGACAAACAAGAAGGAGGTGCTGTTGACTTCATGTCCTGTTTGGAAGTTTCCCAGAGGTATCTTGCTGGCTGCTGAAATAAAAACAGAATGCTGTGCTAAATGGACCTATGGTCTGATCTGGCCACAGAGTTCTTAAACTCCTTTATGAAGGCAAATTGAAATGCTCAAAGGAAGCCTGTCAATCCCAGACCTTATATGACTGGACACCAAGCTAACTCCTGGCTATCCCAAGTAGTCCTTTGGGATTGACTGAATCTTGAATATTTTACTGTGCCTCCCTTCTGTTTCCTTTGGTTCTAAATACTGTTATGAATTGGTCTTGCTGCTTGTTGCTTTGGATTCCTCTCCCTCTTGAGTTTTGTACTTTGTATTCCGCTGCTGTTTACTGTATTACTGTCAGAGCTTGGAAAGTTACATTCAAAAAACACAATTACAACTGCTTTGGGACCCATGCCAGGAGGAAAGTGGACTATTAATTAGGTGTGGGCGTGTATTGTATTTGCCAAAGCTATCATGGGAGTTTTCTTTGCAAGTTTTGTTCATAGGAGGTTTGCCATTGCCTTCCCCTGCGGCTGAGAGCATGTGACTTGCCCAAGGTCACCCAGTGAGTTTCATAGCCAAACTGGGAATCGAACCCTGGTCTCCAGAGTTGTAGTCCAACACTCAAACCACTATGCCACGCTGGCTGCACCCATGGCAATTAAAATTATTTTAAAGCGCCAAGTGTTAAAGAGACCACAGTTCCTCCAATTGTTAGTTGTCAATGTTTGTCTTATTACTATTATATCCCAATTTTTTTCTGTAGAAAACCAAGAGCATATATGGTTCTTTCCTTTCCCTATTTTATCCTCACAAAAACCCTGCAAGACACATTATACTACGAGAGCACTGGGGCCAAGATACCTAATGAGCATTTTGGCTGAGCAAGATTCAAACTCTGGTCTCTCTTATCCTGACCTAACAATTCAAATGAGGTAACCAAACTCTGTGTGTGTGTGTGGGGGGGGATATTTTGAAGGGACAGAAATTCACAGAGAAGAAAATTTTGACAGAGTTATATGCTACCCATGGACGCTCTAAAGCCTTTTATTTATATATTTTAAGCAATTGGTCCAAATTGTCATGCTATGCTAAAGTCAATCACGGTTGGTGTCCCGATAAGGCAGATGAGGGGAGACTTCACCTGAGCAAAAGTTGCCATCTTGGTAAGTTAACAACATAATTGAAATGTGAATCTAGAATTTCCTGGCTCATATATTGGTCAATCCTCATCTTGATGAGCGTTTAAAAGCTTTAACAAGGATTTCCAGTCTAAATTGATTTTTGTTATTCCTCCCACACCTTAATTTTTGAGTTGAACAATGATGTTCTTTTAATAGCTTGGTTGCTTTCGTGCTTTTTAATGGGTTTTTATTATATCACTGCCTTTTAAATTTTCATCGATTATAGCTGAGTGCAAGTTGCTGAGCTGTACATGTTAACAATTGTAATATACCTCTGTGTATATGCTTTCGTTGCCTTGTTTTTTATGCCGCCATAATTCATCTTTGATTTGAAAACCACACAAAATTTGCTAAAATGGCAGCAGAGTAGCGGATGGCTTTTGGTCTCTGACAATAAAATGTTGCCATTGAAAGCTGGAAGAGAGTTTTGGAAAAGCGACTGCAGAATTATGCAGCCCCACAGAATGTTTTTAATGTCCTGCAATGGGGTGGGTTCAGTAATTTGGAGGCTGTGTGTGTGTTGAAGGAGGACAGGGTGGACTTGAATTGTACTGTGTTGGCTGTAAAACAAGGGTGAGCAACTGGTGGCTCTCCCAGATGTTCTGAGCTGTGTTGCCAATTTCTGGGGGAATTCCCCGGAATCCAGGGAATTTAATTAATTTCTTTCCAGGGATTTTGACTGAATAATAATAATAAATATTGGAGAATTTCAGGGATTTTGGATTTTGGTAAAGCATTCTGGGGAATATCTTTGAGGCTTGTTGGCAACACTGGTACTGAGTACAGCTTAGCCTTGTACAATTTACTTGGGTCCAAAACACACTGCAGAATCCAGTTCAAGGTTGTTTTAACTGCCCTGCTTCAATGCTAGGGAACCCTGGGAGACATTAAGCCTTCTCTGTCAGTGCCACAATAAAGTGCAGTTCCCAGGATTCCCTAGCACTGAGATAGGGCAGTTAAAGTGGTCTCAAACTGGATTATTTTATGCAGTGTATTTTGAACCTTGGACAGGGTGACCTCCTCCAAGATCTCCGGAAGAGAGTCTTTCACATCATCTGCTAGTACCATACTGCACTTCAACAGACCATGCCAAAGCTTAAATTTTGGTCCTTTATTAGACAAAGCACATTGTGGGCTCTTCCCCATAAGGAAGGGAAGTGGGAACTGTGTAGCCTCCCGATTTTTTTGGACTGCAACTCCCAGCATTCTTTACCATGGGCTATGTTGGACAGGCCTGCTGGGAAATGCAACCCAAGAACATCTGAAGGACCACATAATTCCTACTCCTTACCTAGGGAAGAATGAGATGATCCATAGAGGTAGTATGTAGGTGCCACAGTGAGCTGGTGGTTTGAGGGACAAAGGATAATTCCTGGAGTTGTGACCCTGGAATAGATAGATGACTGAGCTCCTGCATCAGGAGATGTGCATATATCACTATATCTCCCAGTACTAGCCCCACTTGTTAAGAAGGCCATTTCCATCTTGTGGGAGATCAGGAGTATCACTGGGGACACATCCAGCTACAGTGAGCCCTAGGTATCCGCTGCAGTTTGGTTCCAGGACCGCCCATGGATACCAAAACATGTGGATTCCTGTATCCAATTAAATGCACTGGCATAGTAAAATAGTGTCCCTTATATAAAATGGCAAAATCAAGTTTTGCTTTTGGGGATTTACATATTTTTAAAATATTTTCAAACCATGGATGCTTGAATCTGTGTATAAAAAAAAAATCAGTGGATATGGAGGGCTGATTGTATTTTCCTTTAGTTGGATGCCGACGCCATGCAACAGAGTTTGGCATGGACCTCAAAGGCTCCTTGGTACATCCCTGCAGATGATGTCCTTGCAGCATTGGAGAGGGACTGTGCTGTGTATAAAATGATTTGAGGGGGATTTGGGTCACAGCATATTTCCAACCACCTTAAAGTTAAAAAAAAGTGAGTTGCTGGCATTATGTCCAATTTATATCATTGTAAGCCAGCGTGGCATAATGGTTTGAGTGTTGGACTATGACTCTGGTGACCAGGGTTCGATTCCCACTCAGTCATAAAAGCCAATGGGTGACCTTGGGCAAGTCCCATGCTCTCAGCCTCAGGGGAAGGCAATGGCAAACCTCCTCTGAATAAATCCTGCCAAGAAAACCCCATGATACGTTCACCTTAAGATCGCCATAAGTCGGAAATGACTTGAAGGCACACAACACAGACACAATTCACTAACAGAAAGCCAGCCAGGAGCTTTTGAAAAAAGAAATGGGAGGATAAGAAAAAACAAGGGGCTATTTATGATTATTGGGGGGGATGATTTTGCCCAGTTGGAGTACTGAGAGAAGAGCGGATACTGTGGAGACATGGCATGTGGAGTGTAACGTTTTTAACTTTTTTAAAAGATGTTTGTTTTTTAAAATTTTGTGCAGTGGTCCCTCCACATTCGTTGGGGTTATAGGGCTGAAGGACCCCCATGAATGTGGGGAAACTGCCAATTAAAAACCACTATTGTTTTTACCTAAGAGAGCACCTCTCTAGGAATCTCCAGGTCCTCCAGTGCAACTCTGTGGTCAACATCTGCCAGAAGCAGATCACAGAATCATGCTGGAGGACCTACAAATGCCTAGAGAAGTGCTTTCTTTAGGAATGTCCAGCACAACTCTATGGCCAACCTCTGGCAGAATTGTGCTGGAGGACCTACACCTGCCTAGAGATCTCTAGTCCCTCCGCTCAGTTTTCAGTGCCAAGGCCAGTGCTTCGAAATTGTACTTTTTTCTATTCTCTATTTTACATAAAAGATTCTTCATTTATGTAATATCCAAAGTGTTTTTACTTGTATAGCCTACCTATGACTGGAAAAGATTAAACTCTGGTGTTATACAAGATGTTATTCAGACTTGACCACCTTGGAGGATATCAACAAAAACAAGAAGGAAGTAGTTTATTTATACAGAAATTTCTTTGCATATACACCAGAGTTTAATCTTTTTCAATCTGAAACACACTGCAGAAATAATCCAGTTTGAGACCGCTTTAACTATCCTGGCTCAGTGCTAGAGAATCCTGGGAATTGTAGTTTGTTGTGGCACCAGAGCTCTGACAGAGCAGGCTAAATGTCTCACAAAACTACAGTTCCCAGAATTCCCTAGTATTGAGCCAGAGCAGTTAAAGTGGTCTCAAACTGGATTATTTCTGCAGTGTCTTTTGGACCATTGTCACCAGTTTGTTTGTTTTTTGTTTTCAGTTGAAAGAGTGGATGGTGCTGCAGGGGCTTTGTGGCTTTGGGTGGCTGAGGGTCCAAGGAGCTACGCTTCTAGGTTCTCCAGAACAACTCTGTGGTGAACTCCCAGCAGAATGGTGCTGCAGGACTTAGAGATTCCTAGAGAGAACATAGGCAGGCTCCAGGAAAAGAGATTCCTCCTCAACATTAGGAGGAACCTCCTGAGAGTAAGGGCTGTTCGACAGGGGAACACACTCCTCCCTCGGAGTGAAGTGGGGTCTCCCTCCTTGGAGGTCTTTAAGCAGAGGCTGGATGGCCATCTGTCAATGGGGATGCTTTGACGGAGAGTTCCTGCATGGCAGAAGAGGGTTGGACTGGATCAGGGCCCTTCTTGGGGTCTCTTCCAACTCTAGGATTCTGTGATTCCTCCCAGCGTCGCAGGTATAGGATTATAGCTAAAGAGTGTATGGACATAAAAGTCTTTACCCTGAATCCAAATGTAACGTTATTGTGTGGACCATGAAAGTTAAGCAGGGTCAGCCCTGGTTAGGACTTGGATGGGAGACCACCAGCGAATACCAGGTGCTAAGGCTCCTGCCTTAGAGATCTTTAAGCAGAGGCTGGATGGCCATCTCTCAATGGGGATGCTTTGATGGAGATTTCCTGCAGGGCAGAAGGGGTTGGGCTGGATCAGGGCCCTTCCTGGGGTCTCTTCCAACTCTGCGATTCTAGGATTCTAATAAGAACCGTGGAGAGTTAAAGCCAGAGATGGGGAGGCTCCGCAGACTCCGGCTCCCAGAATCCCATAGCCCTGCCAAGCCGGGTTATTGCTCCCGTGGGGATGCAGCCCTGTCCCCCGAAGTGGCAGAGCTTAGCTCCCCGCCCGGTCCAGGCTCCCTCGAGTGAGGGGGACTGAGATGGACCCAAAGCCCCGCGCAGCCCTCCCTCCCTCCCTCCTTCTCCCGGGGGAGCCATGGCCAGAGGGGCCACTCTTGGCTCCTCAGTCCCTGTCCCTCCGCTCCGGCCAAGGGCGCAGGGGAGGCAGCCTGGGTCCGGGCTCTGCCTCTCAAAGGGCCACCTGGCAGGCAGGGTCCAGGCGATGAAGCCCCAGCAAACAGCAGCCACCATCTTGGCTCCGCCAAGACGAGGGCAGGCGGGGCATGCATGGAGGGCCTGGCCCTGGGGGCTGGTCTCCGCCGGAGATGCTCCAGGAGCAGGAGGAGGCAGGGAGGGCCGGGGCGGGCGGAGCCATGGCCGGAGGGGCTGCTGGGGCCGGCTGGGCCTCTGGGGGGCATCCTCCTCCGGAGGGGCCGGGCCCGGGGAGGCGGCGCTGCTGGACACCCCAGGCCCAGCCCCAGCCCCACTGCCATGCAGCCTTCTCCCCTCCTGCTGTTGCTGCTGCTGCTGAAGCGTCCCCCCGGGCGTCCCTGGCTCTCCCCGCCCGGCGGCATCATCATCATCATCCTCTGAGGCCCCGGAGGAGGAGGAAGAGGCCCCTGGTGGGGATGGGGGCCCGGGTCCGTCGGCGGCCTCCCTGGCGCTGGCTGGCGGCGGGGCTGGGCTGCTGCACCCTGCTGGCCCTGTACGCCTCCTGCGCCCTCTCCTCCGCTTCCAGGGCCAGCCTGCCCAGCCTCCTCCGGGGCCACCTGCGGCCTCAGGAGGAAGAAGCGGAGGGCTTCCCGGTGACCGTCCTTCTCTGGTGGGAGCCCTTCGGCCGCAGCCGGCGCCTGGGGGACTGCCAGAGGCGCTTCCAGATCCCGGCCTGCCGCCTGACCACCGACCAGAGCCAGCTGCCCAGCGCCCAGGCCGTGCTCTTCCACCACCGGGACCTGGCCCTGCATGGCCCCCGCCAGCTGCCCCCGGACAGGCCTCCCTCCCAGCGCTGGGTCTGGATGAACTTCGAGTCGCCCTCCCACTCCCAGGGCCTCCAGGGCCTGAGGGGCATCTTCAACTGGACCATGTCCTACAAGCTGGACTCGGACGTCTTTGTGCCCTACGGCTACCTGCTTCCCGCCCTGGGCCCCCGGCCGGCTCTGCCCAGGAAGACCAAGCTGGTGGCCTGGGTCATCAGCAACTGGGAGGAGGACCAGGCCCGGGTGCGCTACTACCACCAGCTGAAGAAGCACCTGCCCATAGACGTCTACGGGGCCCAGGGCCTGCAGCTGGAGGGCGACAGCGTGGTCCAGACCGTCTCGCAGTACAAGTTCTACTTGGCCTTTGAGAACTCGCAGCACCCGGACTACATCACCGAGAAGCTCTGGAGGAACGCCTTCAAGTCCTGGGCCGTGCCGGTCGCCCTGGGGCCGCCCAGGTCCAACTACGAGCTCTTCATCCCCTCCGACTCCTTCATCCACGTGGAGGACTTTGCCCAGCCCTGGCAGCTGGCCCTCTACCTGAAGTTCCTGGATAAAAACAAGGCCCGGTACAGGAAGTATTTTGCCTGGAGGAAGCACTACGACGTCCAGGTCACCTCCTTCTGGGACGAACATTGCTGTCGGGTCTGCGATGTGGTCAGGGCTTCCGGGAAGCAGCCCAAGACTGTCCAGAACCTGGCCCTCTGGTTTGAGAGTTGACCTCTTGAGCTTTCATTTAGAATTGCCTTTTTGAAAATATCTACATATATGACAACGGAGCTCCTCACATCTAGACAAAGGATGGGTTTTAAAAAATAAGATAGCCATGATGGTTTATTATGAGGAAGAACCTCACAAAGTCTCTAGTCAGGTGATACTGCTATCAGGACCAACCAAAATATTGCAAAAGGGTGCTGTCTTTGAGTTCTTTGGAAGTCTTTGTAAGGCGAGGTGACACAAAACAGGAAAATGTGAACTCTTGGGGGCAATGAGGATGATGGCCTGAAATCCAAATTTACAAATTTGGATTGCTTGTGGTGAGTCCTGAATGGGCTGCTGGCTTCACTTCTCCTCTTGGCTGTTAGATTTCCATGTTCACTAAATGTGTGCAGTGCGTCCCATACGGAGCTGTACCACTTCGGATTGGAGAAGCCTGTTTTGTTTCTAAACAGCCGGTGTCTGAGGGAAAGGGTTAGACTAGAACTCTTTTCACTGTTTTTATATGCTAGGGATTTTTTAAAATGGGAAGCATTTAAAAATTAGGTTCCTCTCATCACACATCCATGAAATGTTAAAAAGAAGACTCCCACACTGATTCTGCCAAACAAGCGCACTAAACTTGCAATTCAACCTGCTTTTTCTGAGCGGGGTTGAAATCATGATTTATGGTGTTTGTGAGCATGGCTGGCCAGCTTGAGATTAGGACTTGCTGTCTCTGCTGACATTTTCTAATGCTTCCTTGTCATGGTGAGGCATGAATATATTATATGGTTTCACAAGGCACCATGGCAAAATATCAGTACAGAATTAGTCAACAGGAAATCTTTAAGGCATACTGTTTACCATAGGTATCATAAGAAAATAATTGTCCCAGTAGTGCTATTTTACAAGCCGCTATGTAGTAATTGCAGTTTTAGAATAGCAAAGTGTGCAGCCCACATAGGAAAGTACTTTGTACTGATTTGTGCCATTGATCTACCTAGATTCTGGCTCAGTATTGTTCACACACTAATAACTGGCAGCAACTTTGCAGGGTTTCAGAAAGAGGTCTTTCTTAGTCATAGCTAAATAAGAAAGGCAGTGAGCCTGGAAACTTTTGCTTTAGCACAGAGCTACAATTCATCTTGACAGAGGAGGCATTTTACATGGAGCAGAAGAAAGTTCCATCGGAAATGACTTGAAGGCACACAGCAACAAAACAGCAATCTCTAACATAGCTCTCTGTGTGTTTTTAAATGTTTCCGAAATGTTTCTTTTTAAAGCGACATCTTCCAGAATCCCCAGCTAGCATGGTCTTTCCAAGTTCTGTTCTAAATCGCTCCCTGTAGTAGGAACTTCACCATTGCTAAAACCTGATTCTTGAGAGGAGAAGTGTCCCATGTGCCTTGGATAGCAGTTCTTTCAAGCAACCCCCATTGTTCTACAGGAATTTCATCTGTCATTACCCTTAATTCTAGCAGTGCAATGGCAAGGTTTATCAGGACTGAACAGTATCCTGCATATAGGAAGAGGGAGAATTGAGCACAAGTAAAACACCATAGATTTATTCCCTGAAATCTACAGTTTAAGTGAAAAAGGATGTGAAAGCATGAAAGACCTTTATCTTAGACCTAGACAGTTGCTGCCAGTCAGTGTTGACAGTAATGAACTAGATTGATCAGGGTAAGGGAGTCTCATAGGTGCTTCTCTGTGTGCAGACTGACATTTGAGTTGCCAACACTGAGTTGAGTTGATGATCAGACATACAAAACTGTGTATGGAAATACAAAAATGTTATTCACTTTTTCCCCCCTGGGCCCTTTGCCTAAATTCAATTACTGGTCCCTACAGAATAATCCTATTGATTCAGTTGCTGTTACCTAAAGCCTATTGAACTAATAGATCTACTCTAGTTGGAACTAGCTAATGGATTTATGCCTTTGACTCACATCAGTGTAATATCAGAACTTAATTTAGCAAACTGTGTTTTCATAGAAGTATTTTACATTGCAAATGTCAAAAAGAAACCCATGTCTATGACTTTTCAGATAAGAACTGCACAGGTATCATCAAAACAAACAGCCCTGAAGAATATAAGAAGAAATGAAGCAAACACCTCCTTTAGTTGTGAGTTTGTGCATGTTTACAGGCATTTATGCAGTTTTCCTGTGGTGTCATGGGGAAAAAATTAGGCATGATTGCTTTATCAGATTTATTTATGATGGATTAGAGCTGCAGCATATGGATGTGTAACTGTTGTAAACTTCACTCATATAAGTGGGATTTATGTCTGACAGCAGCACATGTATCAGATTATGCTATAATTTATTTATTTTTTGTTAATATTAGCAGTTTGTATGATGGAGTGATAAATGAAGGACTCTGGATTAAAAAACAGTGATCAGAAGTTATATTGCAAATTACAGTTTGAAACATTATTTTTGGGGTACTCAAACTCCCATCACCAATAGAGAGAACTGACTAGTTTGGGAAGGCACTATAACTCTGGCTGAGAATTGGAAACATCCTTCCCTAAATGGCAGATCCCAGGATTCTGTATCACAGAACCCAGGCAGCTAAGGTGGAATGACAGGACTACAGTATAATGCTTTAGTGTGAATGGGACCAATGATGTGTTTTCCTTTTACAAGCAGTAGAGCTTGGCATTTTTAACAATAATGGCCATGTTGTGATTTTACACTAAACAAAGAGTAAGCAAAGAGCAGACTGTGGGCCACCTGTGTCAATCTCAAGCAAAGTGTGGGCTACTAGCTGTATGTGGCCCCAGGACTGTTTTTAGCCCCCAGGGCCTCTCAGGTCTTTTTAATAATAATAATAATAATAAAACTTTTATTTATATACCGCCCTTCCTGTTTTTGCTCCAATATGCCCAAAAGTGACCTCTAAGGGATATGGAGGGAAATTTCACCACATGGAGGGGGAGGGGGGTTAGTAACTAAAAAAAGTGGTAGGGCATTTTCACGACTTTTTAAATGAGGGGTGGGCTTTTTAGAAACAGGATGTGAAGAGGACTTCCATTCATTTCTTATTGCTTAAAAAGGATCCCAAAAATGGTGAAAATGCTTCCCATGTACCCCAAAGGACCTTTTTTTTTCCAGGACTATTTGCGGTGGAGGGTGGCCCTCTAAGTTTTGCTGCAGAAGGGCTGATATAGCCCCATAGCCTTTCACAATTAGCCATCCTTGCTCAAGGTGGGAGACTTGGGCTGCATCCACACTGCAGAAATAATCCAGTTTAACACCACTTTAACTGCCATAGCTGAGTACTCAGAGCTCTACTCTGGTGCCACAACAAACTGCCATTCCCAGAATGCCATTGCATTGAGCCATGGCAGTTAAAGTGGTGCCAAACCGGATTATTTCTGCAATGCGGATGCAGCCAAGGAGGCTCTGGAAGGTTTCATTGTGGCTGGTGTGGCCATCTAAACCCTTGAAGTTGGCCATCTCTATACTAAACAATCACTTACAGTGACATCAGTGTATGACTTGTTTGAGTTCATATGAAGCTCACCTCCTCTCTTTCTCTCAGCTGACCTGTAAGGGGGTATTTGGGGAACGTTTGCTTCCATTTTTACTTGGACATAATTTAGTGTTTCATCTACATGCTAAACTGTTGTTATTGTGACCTGTGCTTTGTGGCCTTAGTATCTGGGGAGTCAGGATTTGTACTCCAAAAAATATCTGCCCCAAGCTCTGCAGAAATTATGGCAATAATAATTCCACTGTGCTTTCTATTCAAGGTACAAGTGTTATCCAAGGAAGGTACAGCTGAAAACTGCCCATTCCCCCTTTCCCCCTAGTGTTTATGTTTTTTTCCATGGGAGCAAGAAAACCAATCAAGTCAGACATACAGTGTCTCAGTTATCTGAATCCAGTGAAACAGAAATGTTTAGGATCCCATTTTGTGAATGCACTTGCAGTGGAGGTAACTCAGGGAATTTTATACTTGCAGGGATTTTGCTCCTTGATACCAAAAGAAGAAAAATACTTTTATATTTGTAATCATATTTCTGGTAAGATGACAATAAAATAAGTGGAAAAAAGCAAATAAAGCTGTTTTCTCTTTTGTAATCCCATTTATGATAGACTTGGAAGTTTTGCATTAGGCGCAAATGTCATGTATGACAATAAATAAATACACAAGTTCCCCTCTTTTCCTTTTGTATCAAATGCAGTACTTTGTATACTGTTTTCTTGATTTTTTTAAAAAAGGTTCTTTCCTCTGTTTATGACAGCTGTGGCATGTTTTCTTAGCAGTCTGGCTTCTTAATGTATTATTTATTCAGTCACTTCTGGGTGAAGCACACCTCTCGGGTCACTACCGGATACAACAGTCAATTAGTTCCTCTTTCTTATCAAGAACAAAGCTATTTTCACTCTTGACTTTTGCACTTATGTTAATATTTTATTTGTTCTCTCTTAAACTGATAGTTTTCCCCAGTTTCCAAGCTGGTTTAGGATGACGGGAACTGTAGCCCACAGCTGGACAGCACCAAGTGAAGCACAGCTGTATTATATTAATTTTCACTCATGAAGAAGGTCTGTGCATTGAAGAAGAAAATGGTATTTCTGTTTAGAGTCTTATTACGATTTCTGATGGGGGTAGAAACAACAGCCACAGAAAAAATGTCCTAAGAGGGAAGCTACATATGGATGTAAGCATACCCTACGCCCATCTCACTGAATATGGGATTTCATATTTTCATATTTTGATATCTAGTGTCAGGTATATTTTTAAGAGGTCACAATGACTTTTGGAACACTAGAAAGTTATATGTGTGACGAGGCACATTGATCCAAAGACATATGAGAGATCCAGATGTTATTAAAATAAAAGGTCAATGGGTTTGTTGCTTACTCCATCCTCCCCCAGACTCTCCGCACTTACTCTCAATGGAGACTAAGCAGGTTGCATTGCAAAGGCAGTTAAGGACCATACCTCCACTCCATCCCAGAGGGTGTTCCTATTTACCTTGCCTGTCTGTCCAGAGATTATCTCAAACCCTATCAGTATTTTGACATGCCAAAGTTAAAGCCACCAACCAATTCAGCTCGTTTTGTCAACTCCATGGAAGACCTATGAAGATTTTGTTATACCATGGGATAGCATCAAACGCCCCTCGAGGCTATGGAATCAGATACATATATCATCCCTAGACATAGCCACCTCATGCACAGTTGCTCACAATTTGCCCATGGACCCTCTGTACACAGAAGGTCTCTCTCACTGTATTACCCTCAGATGCGGTCTGAGCCACTCCATCTTTCTGGACTTGCATATGTGTAGTTTGCACCACATGATCTTTGAGGTTGCATCTACACTGTTGAACTGTTTGACAGTTTGCAACAATCCAGTTTGAAAAACTATCATGAGAATATTCCTTTTCCTTCCCATGCAGCCTTCCCATTATCCTCCTTACCTGAGTGAAGCAAACATGTGGGGTGCACCTACACTGTAGAAATAACACAGATTGACACTACTTTAACTGCCATGACTCCCTCCTACAGAATCCTGAGATTTGTAGTATTGTGAGGCACCAGCCTTCTTTGGCAGAGAAGGCTAAAGACCTTGTAAAACTAAAAATCCCAGGATTCCATCGGATAGAGCTACAGCAATACATGTGGTGTCAAGCCGCATTATTTCTACAATGTAGATGTATCCCGGCTCATCTGCCTATATATCAGTCTTCTAGGAACTGATTACAACCTAATGACATCAAAGGGCAGGTCCCACTTTAAGATCTCTCATATATTCCACAGTGATCTCCCACTATGTTTCATAGGCCATGTTGTGAGTTTCAGGGTTTAGAGTGCTGAAGGCTTTATCATTACAGTGGTACCCCGGGATACGAAAGCACCGCCTTACGAAATTCCCGGGATACGAAAAAATCCCATAGGAAAAAACTGTTCCGGGTTACGTTTTTTTTTCGGCTTACGAAAAAATTTTTTGGTGCTTTTCGGCGCTTTTTCGCACGAAATCGCGGCTTTTAGCGCTAGCGCCTATGGCTTTTTCGGGTTGCGAAATCTTTCGGGTTACGAAGGGCTCCGCGGAACGGATTAATTTCGTAACCCGGGGTACCACTGTATAATGGTTGCTTGAGGCTTGGTGTTAAATAATTCATATCCATCACCCCCAAGCTCTTTGGGAAAAGTATGAGCGTCTAAATCTTCTCTATGTCTCCGACTGATGCAGTGACTGAGGATGGCGTCTCTCCTCTCGTGGCCTGTGTGGAGTCAGTAATGGGCTGGATGAGGGAAAACCGACTCAGTCTGAATCCAGAGAAAACGGAAGTACTTGTGATAGGTCCCCCTGGTCCAGGAATGGCGGTGGTTCCACCTGTCCTGAACGGGGTCACGCTCCCTGTGAAGGACTCCGTGCGCAGTCTGGGGGTGCTTCTTGACTCGTCGCTTCACCTTACAGCTCAGGTGAATGCGACGGTCAAGAGCACCTGTTATCAGCTTCGGCTTATTCGCCAGCTGCGCCCATACCTGGCCCAGAGGGACCTTGAAACGGTAGTACATGCTCTGGTAACCTTTCAATTGGACTTCTGCAATGCGCTCTACATGGGGCAACCCTTGTACCATACCCGGAAGCTACAGATGGTACAGAACATGGCAGCCAGACTGGTCACTGGTACTTCCAGGGCCAGTCATATTACACCTGTACTTAAAGATCTGCATTGGCTGCCCATTCGCTTCCGGGCGCAATACAAGGTGTTGGTTATAACCTATAAAGCCCTACATGGCTTGGGCCCAGGTTACCTTGAGGACCGTCTCTCCCCATACATTCCGCCCCGCACCCTCAGAACATCTGGGCAGCAACTACTGAGGGTCCCTGGGGCTAGATTAGTTTCCACAACAAGGAGATCATATTCCATCATCGCCCCGACCCTCTGGAATACGCTGCCCATTGAGCTCCGCTCGGCCACCTCCCTGGCCCAGTTCAGGAGGGAGTTGAAAACCTTCCTGTTTCGATCAGCTTTCCCCAACATAAGTTCCAGCTAGCCTCCCCCCTCTGACAGCAAGGGTAGCTGGCTGATGGGGTTTTTAGTATTGATTTTAATAGTTCTGTATTTGTATTGTTGGTTTTTGATAACCTTGTTGGATCTATGTATTGTACTGTTTTGATTGTTGTTCACCGCCCTGATCATGGGAAGGGCGGTATACAAATAAAATTTTTATTTATTTATTTATTTATTTATTAAATTATTTTATAACAGCAGCAGCAACTACCACCAAAGCTCAAATGGTTAAATTAATTTTAAACACCACCCAATTCTGTGTATACTGAGATGCTAATCCTACTGAGTCCAATAGGGACACTCCCAGGTAAACATGAGGATATGATTGCAGCCTTTGTAAAACTCACCCAAATAGCACCCACTTGGATGAAGCTCAGAAATTACTATAAGGAAGATCAAACGTTAAAAGGAATGCAAATACTGTTATCACCAAAGATCATCACCAAGGTTTATGTGACAGGGAAAAAAATACAGTCTCATACATGCCGTCAGAACTTCAAGTGGAAGAGATAAACCATTATATGTAAAGCTTTCCCTTCAGGGGGAAAAATATACTGTACTTTGCTTTTTAGGATGAGCATTTTTGCATATTTCTGCCCTGACTGACTTTTGTAAGATGCCCAGAGAACATCTGTTAGAGGTTGGTCTATGAACAGTGTATATGTATGCATGCATTAATTAAAATATTTCATGTATTTGCAAATTAATCATTATACACTTGTATCATAATAAGAGCCATGCTGGACCAGACAAAGGGCCAGTCTAGTCTGGCATTCTGGTTTTTCATTGGCAAAATAGGGGCTTTTCGGAAGCCCATAACCAGGACGAGTGCAACAGCAGCTCCTGCTCATGTTCACCAGCTATAGGTATTCGGTTTCCAGCACAGAAGTAACATATAGCTGTTGTGACTAACGGCCAAAGTCGTTTCCCACTTATGGCAAACCTATCAGTTATCAAGCTGTGGGCATTAGGAAGGTTGAAAACCACTGGCTTAGATGAAAATTGCTTTCCTGAAATATTTGTGCATTTGTTGTAGTCTTGCCTTCTAAAGCAACAGAAAACAAGCCTGGTCCATCTCCATTGTACTGTATAATCATATTTGTACAGGCAAATTCAGCAGCATATATGAATGGGACAAATTACTCATGCAAACTATACACCAAAATAATATATAACAGGACTTTAAAAACAATTTTGCTTGCGACACCAGTGATCTAGGATCAGCCCTGTGAAGGTACATAGACAAGGTAGTCAGATTTGATTCACAATGTTTGCTGCATCTAGTATATGTTTTGGATAGTACATAATACCCAATAAGTGTTTTTGAGTCTATCATTCATTGTCTGCGTTATGCATAACTATAATTAGTATAGACCAGTGTTAGAAATAAACCATATGCACATTATATTAACTGTTGCATTTGCTTTTATAGAAAGGTTTAAACACAATTTTATTTTGTTAAATTGCCTTTAATTAATGTTTAATGGTGTGCAAATTTCCCTTCTGGCTTATCTAGAAAGAAAAATTATGTAGCCTGGAAAATAACATTAAAAAAACCCAGGGACAGTTACTTAATGTGGACATGTCTGTGCTTGTAGGTTGCATCATCTCCCCATAGAGTTTGTAAATATGTTGTGTGTGGAGAGATATTAATCAGAGATGTACCACATAATCTCTGTTAAGAGTCAAGGTAATAAATAATTCTATTTCTAATGGTTGTATTGCTGAGAAATTCAACCAGAGGGAAATCTTTTTGAAAGAACTGACTTGCAAGTATTAGTTTATAAATGTAATGGTTGGGGTGCTGAACAGTAATTTTCTAACTTTGACAGCAGCAGGTACAAATGAATAAGCCAAAGAGGGATCTTGACTTGTGCCTCACACATTCAGAATAGGTTGGCATCAGATACAGTATTTGGCCATACCCAACAGCTTCATTACACCAAGAGCTTCTCACTTGAGAACAGGAGACATTTAGAGAGAGTTGCAAATGTTTTTAGAACAAGCCCTGCACCTACACATATCCAGCATTATTATTATTATTATTATTATTATTATTATTATTATTATTATTAACCTTTATTTATAAAGCGCTGTAAATTTACACAGCACTGTACATACAATCTTTTTAATTGGACGGTTCCCTGCCCTCAGGCTTACAATCTAAAATGACATGAGACAAAAGGAGAAGAGAGTGGTGGAGGGGAAGGGGATGAGGTCCAGCAGTTCCTCTCTACCTCCAAGGCCTGGACCAAGGCAGGTGGACTGGAAGGAGGGCTTGGCTTCATAATGGATGGTTAATCTTCTTCCAGGGAGGCCTGTTGGAGTTAGCCTGCCTCACTAGTAGGATAATACATATAAAATACATAGCAATACAGGAAATGATTCAATAAAACAGGCAACAAAAGAACATCAAATAGCAAGTGACAGTTATGCAATGCCTGGGAAAGCTTCTCTGAACAGGATGGTCTTCAACTCCATTTTGAAGCTGATTAAAGAAGTGATGGCTCTTGTTCGCGGGGGAAGAAGGTTCCAGGAGTGAGGGGCAGCGAGTGAAAAGGGGCGAATCTGAGATGGGGCAGAGGAAATCCTGGGCTGGGACAGCAGACCTTGACTACCAGAATGGAGGGCCCTGGTGGGAAGGTGAGGAGAAAGAAGGTCTGATAAGTAAGGAGGGGCCAGTCCATGGAGGGCTTTAAACGTCAACAGCAGGAGCTTATACTGAATGCGTAAAGGGAGGGGGAGCCAGTGAAGGGATGCCAACACAGGAGAGATATGGTCAGAGCGGTGGGCAGATGTGATAATGCATGCAGCTGAATGCTGGACAGAGATTAAAGGACGGAGGTGAGAAAGAGGAAGCCCAGCCAGGAGGACGTTACAGTAATCAAGTTGTGTGACCACTAGAGCATGGACCAGGATCTTGGCAGTAGAGGCGGAGAGAAATGGTCGGATTTTGGCAATATTGTACAAAAAGAATCTACAAGCCTTGGCTGTGGTCTGGATCTGAGGGATACACAACAGAGAAGAGTCAAAGATAAAACCAAGACTGCAGGCTTGCTGGACTGGTTGAATAGAAATGTTGTCCACAGAGACAGAAAAGGAGAGTTGAAGGGTGGGCTTAGGAGGAAAGACAAGAAGCTCCATCTTGGACATGTTGCGCTTCAAACGCCGATGGCGCATCTACTGCAAGACAGCTGTGAGACAAGACAAAACTTGCTGTTCAAGCCTTGGAGAAAGGTCAGGGGTGAAAAGTTACAACTGGGTGTCATTGGCATACAGATGGTAGGAAAAACCAAAAGAGCTAATGAGTTTACCTAAGGACAGTGTGTAGAGAGAAAACAGAAGGGGACCCAGAACAGAGCCCTGGGGTATCCCAACAGATAAGAGAACAGAGGACGAAGTTTGACCACCTGTGACCACTGCAAAAGATCGTCCTGACAAATAAGATCTAAACCAGTCAAGAACAGAGTCTGAGAACCCAAGGTCAGAATGTGTATCAACTAGAAGACAGTGATCAACGGTGTCAAAGGCTGCAGACAGATCAAGAAGGATGAGAACAGAGTAAAGGCCTCACATGCAGCTACTTAGCAGGCAAAATTTTGGCTGCCCCCTTTTATCTATATGCCAAGGTACATCTTTGTCTGCTAAAATATCTGGGGGGCTTCTGGGAAATAACAGCAAAGTAGAGCCGGGCAAGTATTAAAAGCTTGCAACCACAGGGATATTAAGGTGCAGTGCTTAGAGAAGCAGGGCAAGAAACAAGGCAAGTGTTAAAAGCTGGCAACCACATGGATGTTGTTGTTGTTGCTGTGTTCCTTCAAGTCATTTCTGGCCTATGATGACCCTAAGGCAAAATCCCATGGAGAGAGAAATCCCAGCGTTTCAAGTGGGGTTCAGGAAAGGAAGAGGCACTAGAGACCACATTACAAACATGTGGCGGCTAATGAAGTGCACCAAGGAATTCCAAAAGAAAATCAGCATGTGTTTTATAGACTATAGCAAAGTCTTTGACTGCATAGATCATGAAAGGCTGTGGAATGCCCTTAAAGACATGGGAGTGCCAATACATCTGATAGTCCTGATGAGGAATCTGTACTTAAGACAAGAGGCTAATGTCAGAACAGAACACGGAAAAATAGAATGGTTCCCAACTGACAAAGGCAAGGCTGCATACTTTCACCCTATTTGTTCAACTTGCATTTAGAACATATTATACGAAAAGCAGGCTTGAACATCGAAGAAGGAAGAGTGAAAACAGGAGGAAGGAATATCATCAATTTTTTATTTGTTTATTTATTTATTTGGTTGTATGTGCCCTTTAATTTAATTTAATTCAAACTCAAAGCAAGGTTGGGGTGAGGCAATATCAACAATCTAAGGTATATAGATAGGGTTGCCATAACCCGGTAGCCCCCGTGACAATCACAGTTTTGGGGGGCCCCTCCCGGTCCTGGTCCGGTTTGGGCCCCCACCTGTGCCTTGTTCCCGGTTTGGGGGCCCGCTCCGGCCATTGCTGCTGCCGCTAATGCGGCTGCTGTGGCACCAACCCACCTCCTCCTCCGGCTCCGCCTTTCTCCTCTTCCTCGGCGGCAGAAGCGCCGCCGCCACCGCGCCCCCACTGTGAGGGCTTGTGCGCCGCCCAGGCCTCAGCAGGGGCCAGTGGCAGCACGCGCGCCTCCCCCACTTCCCTCTGCGTGCGCGTGCCTGCCTGCCCCACTTCCCTCCACGCGCGCGCGCCTGCCCCGATTCCCTCCGCGCGCACGCGCCTGCTCCACTGTCCTCTGCACGCGCGCGCATCTGCCCCGCTTTCCTCCGCATGCGCACGCCTGCCCTGCTTCCCTCCGCGCGTACGCGCCAGCCATCATAAGAAGGAGGAGGGGGAGAGGAGGAGGAGAACGAGGAGGAGGAGGAGGAGGAGGAGGAGGAGGAGGAGGAGGAGGGAGCCAGAGGAAGGGTGCCTGAAGGCCAGGGCAGAATTGGGCCAGAGGAGGAGGAGGAGGAGGAGAAAAGCTGAGTCAGTGGCCATTAGGTCTGCCTTGGTATTTTGGGGTTTTTAAATTATATTTAAAAATATAAAATACTTATTTTATTTAATTTTTTAAATTTTTATTATTGCTTTTTATTTTTTATTTTATTAATTTTTATTATTGCTTGTTTTTGTTTTATTTTATTAATTTTTATTATTGCTTGTTTTTTATTTTATTACATTAATTTTTATTATCAAATATATACACCCCTGCCTTGTTTTTTATTTATTTTTTCATTATTTTTTATTATTAAATATATGCAAGTGCATTTTTTGTGTATTTATGGTGCTTTGAATGCTAACCAGTCTGCCTTTCTTGGCCAATTATAGTGGTGGTGGTGGTGGTGATGATGATCATGATCATGATCATGATCATGATGATCATGATATTGATATCAACAAGCCTCTGAGGCACAGCCAATGTAACTTGCTGTGATTTTTACAAACTCATGCGCAGTGAAGAAAAATCACAGTCCCTTGCCCAAGTACACACTTCTGAGAAGTAAAGTTGAACCCGAGGGCAAGTACATTTCTGCCATCTGTCTAAGAATAATGCCAAACTGTCCTCCATTTTGATCATGCCTAAAAACATGCATTTATATTAACATTTTTTTAAAAAAACCTCAATTTTACATTTGAAAATGTTGCCCTACATTTGTCCTACATTTGTCCCAGTTTGGAGGTCCTCAGTTATGGCAACCATATATATAGACAACATAATAATACTAGCAAAAAACATCACAGACCTAGAGCAACTACGAAGGAAGTTCAAGGAAGAACGTACAAAGGAAAGGTTTTTGTTTAACTTTTAAAAAAACAGAGATAATGACTGTGAACAATTTACACAACTTCAACCTAGACAATAAGGAAATAGGAATAGTAAAATAGTTCTCAAACATTGGTTAGAGTGGGGACTGCAGTCATGAAATCATAAGAAGACTAAGAATGGGAAAGGCAGCTATGAAAGAACTAGAAAAAATCCTAAAATGTAAAACTAGACAATTGAACACAACAGTTAGAATTGTACAAGCCCTTGTCTTCCCTATTACCATGTATGGATGTGAGAGGTGGACAGTTAAGAAACAAGATAGGAAGAAAATTAATTCATTTGAGATGTGGTGCTGGAAAAAAGTGCTGAGGATACCACAGACAGTCAAGAAGTCAAACAAATGGGTCTTAGAACAGATCAAAGCAGAAATCATCCTGGAAGCCAAGAAGACAAAATGTAGGCTGTTGTACTTTGGCCACATAATAGAAGGCATGATTCATTGGGGGGGAAATGCTAGGAAAGGTGGAGGGAAGCAGAAAGAGAGGGAGTTCACATGTTAGGTGGATGGACTCTGTAAAATAGGTCACGGGTATGAATTTGCAGGAACTGAGCAGAGCAGTGGAGGACAGGGAATCTTGAAGATGTATCATCTATATACATCTTCATGGGTTGAGATTGGCCTGAGGGTGAGTACTTGCCTTTGCCTCCTTCTGAGACTGAGAGCATGTGACTTGTCCTAGTTCACCCAGTGGGTTTACATGGCTGAGCCAGGAATCAAACCTGGCCTCCAGAGTCATAGTCCAACACTCAAACCAGTACACCGTGCATAATGGTAGCACCAAGTGTTGGAAATGTATGAAACAAGATGGGACATTTTCCCACCTTTGGTGGAAATGTGAAAAAGCCAAAAAATATTGGAGGAATATTCAAAAACCTATGATAGTGATATTAAATATAGATATCCCTTTTGACCCCTTGATTTTTTGTTTGTTTGTTTAATATGACTTGTAGATTAGAACAAAGAGTGAAACAAAAATACTCTCATTTAATATTATATATGGTTACTTTAGCAAGAATATTGTATGCTAAGTATTTGAACAATGCTCAAATCCCACTGGAAGATGAATGGATACTTAAATTAAGGAAAGTTAAAAGATTAGATATTTTGACAGTTGCTCTTAAAGATGGATAGATTAAAGAGGAATGGCACTGTTTGGACACATACTGCAGAATTTAAGTCGGTACAAATTGTCCAATATAAGTATAAAGGGATCAAAGAAGAGTATGTAGTACTATTAGGTTTACTGAATTTATGGTACTGTATGTATTGAAGCTTAGAGGTTTTTGCAGGAATAAACAAGAAGGGACATTCTTTAAATTAAGTAATCAGGTTAACAGAAGTTATCTTGGAAGTGAAGGAACAGTATATATGGAACATAATTTCTTATCTGAGGTGATTTATGTTACTGTTATGTTATGTGTTTTATGATATGTCTAGTACTGAGCATTAATGTTGTCATTGTTTAGATGTAGTTTTTGTTTATTTTAATATTTGTACAATAAAATTTAATTTAAAAAACAGTACATTGTGCTGGCTCTCACAGTGATATGTCAGTCATCTTGTAGCTGAAGGGATGCCATGTAGAAGTAGACCACAAGTTGAACATGAGTCAACAGTGTAATGCAGCAGCTAAAAAGGCCAATGCAATTCTAGGCTGCATTGATAGAAATACAGTGCGCCCGTGTCATATGTGGGCATGCTATATACGGTTTCCAGCATATGCTGGAAGCTGCACTGGAAAGGCTTCTCCCGCACCTTAGAAGCAACAATGGGGCATGCGCCAGGTGCATGCTGTGAGAACAAGTCCCATTGTTTCTAATGGGGCTTGAGTTTACCCAGTTTTTCCCTTATGCGGCGGGGTCTGGAACAGATCCCTCGCGTAAGGGAAGGGCCAACTGTATAGTATCTAAATCAAGAGAAGTAATAGTGTCACTCTATTCTGCTTTGGCTAAGCCTAATCTGGAATCCTGTGTCCAGTTCTGGGCACCACAATTCAAAAAGGATGTGGGCAAGCTGGAGCAAGTGCAGAGGAGGGCCACCAAAATGGTTAAGGGTCTGGAAACCATGCTTTATGAAGAGAGGCTTTAACTGCCATAGCTCAATGCTATGGAATTTTGGGAACTGTCATTTGTTTCCATAGCATTGAGCCATGGCAGTTAAAGTGGGGTCAAACTGGATTCTTTCTGTAGTGTGGATGCAGCCACATAATTGATTTTCCTCACGAACTGTCATTTGGTAATGAGGAGCTGCTCCTCTCAAGTTAGTCTACTGCCTTGGACCATGAAGACACTGTCCGATCATTGCAGTTGAAGATTTATTTGCCAGTCTAGCCAGCTTTTGTATGTTGAATCTTGTTCTTAGTCTCTAACAGAGAAAAAGGCATCTTGGGTGAGGCCACTTTGACCCTGCTTTTCATTGCAGCTTGATGGGCGATAGCCACTATGTCTGTGCTTCTGTCTGGCCATTGTTCAGCAGCAATGCCAGGAAATTGGCCAAAACCACCAGAACATCTTGAAGTTCTCTCCAGAGTTAACTGCTGCTTGCAGCATGGTCAGTGAACCAGAATACAGTGTATTTTCCCCTACATGCAAGTGGCATTGTGACAGAAGCAGCTCTTTCTGTCAAAAGTCTCATTTGTACAGTTTGAAAGGGTAGCAAGAGCTTTCCCATCTCTATGGACTCTTTCACACGGGAGGCGTCATTAAAATGTGATTAAAATGTGGTAATAACATGATTGGGGTATGCTGTCACCCAAACTGTAACAGAATGGAGATGGGGCACATCTTAATGATTTGTTACAAATCTGCAAGGCAGAAGGCAGAAAAAAATGCTTCTACAATCTGCACACCATGCCAAAGATACTTTCAAACCAATGAAGGCTAGGTCAAACAAAAAGCCTAATTTTCGTAGATATGTATACAGATAGAGTTCAGTGCTCAGCCCAAAGCCTGATCTGGCCTACTAATGCTCCTGGTCAAATTCTGGTATTCTCTCACACATACAGGTTTGTGTTGAAACATACATATTCAATGTCCATGTAAAAAAGGTAAGAGTTTCTCCATAGACAAGGTTGTCAAGTTATAGCCAACTGTAGGGGGTGATGTTCATCTCTGTTGCTAAACTGAAGAGCCAGCATTGTCAAAGACAACTCTGTGTTCATGTAGCCAGCATGACTGCATGGAACACTATTACCTTCCCACCAAAGTGGTACCTATTTATCTACTTGCACGTTTACATGCTTTCAAACTGCTAGGTTGGGACTAGTGATGGGAACCCACTCCATCATGTGGCACTTGGGCCTTGAACTGCCAATCTGCCAAACTTGCAATTGTCAGTCGGTGTTTTAACCATTGAGCCACCACATCCCAATGTCCATGTAGCCTATATAGAGGCATCACTCTGGGACCACATCCTGAGTCTGCACAGACACCTGCTTCTGCAACAGAAGGGCACACACCTTATTTGCAAGAGACCTGGTTTACCTTGCAATATGAGTGTTTTAAAGTTTAATCCTACCCCATCTCCTTACTGACAGGTAAGCATATGGAACAGCTTTTCCCAACCTGGTGCCCTCCCCGGGTATGTTTGATTATAAAACTTCAGCTAACCTGGCCAATTACCATGCTGGCAGAAAGTATCTATCAATACATCTGAAGAGGGCCGAGCCAGACCCAGGGGGGGGGGGGGGGAGTGGAGACCGGTGCATAGGGCTGCAGCTTTAGACTTGTTTGTATCTCCTGATGCAAACCATATGCAACATCTAAATCTTTCTAAAACATAGTTTTAGGCAGTGGCATTCCCACTCCGGATGTCACTCGGTGCAGGGAGCTCTGTTGGAGAGAGGTTAATGAAGGGGCAGCAGCCAAAAAGGCACTCACCCTTCTCGTTTGTCCCTTTTCACACACACACACACACACCCAGTGGGAGGAGGACCCAACCAGGTGTCACCCCATGCAGCCTGCACTCCAAAGATTCCACTACTTTTAGGTACCAGCAGGGACGTAGCTAGGATTTTAGGAAGGGGGGGGGTCCAGACTAAGTGCCATCATTATAATGGGGCTTGAGTGCGGCGGCGCAGCAGCACACACCATTCATTTTTCTAATGGAAGGGGGGTCCGGACCCCCAGACCCCCCCCCCCATTGGCTACGTCCCTGGTACCAGCTATACAATATCACCAACTGCTGGCACTACTTGCCAGCTATTGAATAGTCTGCCCTCCTTATCAGCAGACTTAACATCTATGGATTTAACCATCCATGGAGGCCAAGCTCATTTTGGTTAATGGCTGCGCATGCATGCGACTGTGCTAGAGGGTGCACAACGTGCCTCCATTAATTTTAATGAGACCTGAGCATGTGTGGATTTTAGCATATGCAGGGGTGGGTGGGTTCCAGAACAGATCCCCTACGAATACAGAGGTCCAACTGTAATTTGATTACATTTCACCTGTGACTGCCCAATACATTGAGCTGGAAAACACTGCATGCCAAATATTCAACATGGAATTTGAGTTGTACACAATTGTCAGCCAGTTTGCCTTGTATAAAAATTTATTCCATCAAAGTAGACTGCATGCCTACATCCAGATACATATGCAAGCTCTGTCCTTCTTTTGGTTAATACTGCTAACAGTTTATATACCAGAATTTAAGACCCTTCCTTTTCATTCAGGAACATCTGTTATCTTCAGATTGAGGAGGCCTTGATGGACTGTGTCCTCTGTTGCCTTTAGGTGCAGAGGCTTTTCTGGACCTTTTTTCTTCTTTTTTGAAGTACTGTCACGCAGCAGAATATGTGACTATTCCAGCTTTAAATTATCCTTCTTGTGGCCAACCTGTCAACTGCATACTTCAGCATTTCATGCTACCATTTCTAGTAAACACACAGCATAATACAAATAATCCCAGCAGTAGTTGCCACTGGGTTGCTACTTTGTGGGCATCTTGAGAATTTCATGTTTCTTTCATTGATTTCCATGACACCACCAGGTTATTCAGATGGTGAAAATAATCTGGATTGAATATTTGTTATTCACATGCATCCGAAATGCACCTGATTCAGGTGGGGGCAGGGGCTGGCAAAAAGCCCACCTAAACCAGGATAATTGGTATTGGGTTTTTCCCCAAGTTTTCCCCCAAAGATTTGCATCGTCTGCAGTGTGAATAATGATGTGAATAGACCTGGACTGAACCCTGCATGTCCGGCTGTGTCTTTTCTCTCTGGCTGGGGAGAGATTCTCATAGCTATTCAACATTTACATGAAACCGCTGGGAGAGATCATCCGGAGACACGGGGCGCGGTGTTATCAGTACGCTGATGATACCCAAATAGTCTTCTCTGTGTCTCCGACTGACGCAGTAACTAAGGACGGCATCTCTCCTCTAGATGCCTGCTTGGCATCGGTAATGGGCTGGATGAGGGAGAACAAACTCAGTGTGAATCCAGGGAAAACGGAAGTACTGGTGATAGGTTCCCCAGTTTCTGGTGGTGAGATCTGTCACCCGGTCCTGAACGGGGTCATGCTCCCCTTGAAGGACTCGGTGCGCAGCTTGGGAGTGCTTCTTGACTCGTCGCTCCAGCTAACATCTCAGGTGGATGCGACGGTCAGGAGTGCTTGTTATCAGCTTCGGCTGATACGCCAGCTGCGTCCCTACCTGAACAGGGGGGACCTTGAAACTGTTGTACATGCTTTGGTAACCTCTCGATTGGATTTCTGCAACGCGCTCTACATGGGGCAACAACCCTTGTACCAAACCCGGAAGCTACAAATGGTGCAGAATATGGCTGCTAGGTTGGTCGCTGGTAGTTCCAGGTCGGACCACATAACACCTTTTTTAAAAGATCTTCACTGGCTGCCCATTCGCTTCCGAGCTCAATACAAGGTGTTGGTTTTGACCTATAAAGCCCTAAATGGCTTGGGCCCAGGGTACTTGGAGGACCGCCTCTCCCCATATAATCCGCCCCGCACTCTTCGTACATCCGGGACAAATCTGTTGGAGGTCCCTAGGTCACATTTTGTGAGGACCTCACAGAGGGCTTTTGCCATCACTGCCCCTTCCCTTTGGAATAAGCTCCCTGTAGAGCTCTGCTCTGCCGCTTCATTGGCTTCTTTTAAGAAAAATCTAAAAACCCATTTATTTCGGTTGGCCTTCCCACCTTAGTTTAATTGTTTTTCTCTGCCCTTGTACCCTTTCTTTTTGACCTCGGACTATTTTAAATTGATTTTCCCCTTTCCTGCCCTTGATACATGTAATTTACTGATTCCTGTTCTTATCTCTTGTAGCTATGTTGTTAACTCAATATTGTTTTGTTTTATCCCGCATTGTATGTTTTTAACTTTTGTAAGCCGCCTTGATCATTTCTTATGGAAAGGCGGGGTAGAAATAAAAATAATAATAATAATAATTATTATTATTATTATTATAGCGGTTGCCAGCATCCTTGTAGAGGGTGGCGAACATGTCTGAGCAACAGAACATGGAGAGATGTGAAGAGATGCAGTTCCGCTGAAAAAATAGTGTAAACAACAAACCTGGAGTGCATGAGTTGGCTTATTTGCATCCTTGTGCTAAAAACAACATCTGAATGACCCCTACCTGGGCTTCCCATGGATTTCCACTGGCTGACCTGAGGCAAGTCATTCTCTCTCTGCTTCAGATGAAGGCAAAGGCAAACTTCCTCCAAACAAATCTTGCCAATAAAATCCTGTGATAGGTTTGCCTTAGGGTCGCTGTAATTCAGAAATGACTCGGAAGGAATACATAGTAAATGTCAAAGTTCTTCAGATGCAGGTGCCAATTCAAATCAGTTCCAAACTGATTTACATTTTTCAATGTCCTTTCATATCTTTGGTTGAAAATTTCTGGAAAATAATAATAATAATACACAAAAAATTCTTTTCTTTATAGCATTGTAGACCATTGGCTCAGAATAATTTGGTTAAGTGGGGGGAATATAGGATGTACGTCTAGCATAGGGATCCAGATAAAAAGATTACCAGTTTAAATATACTGTAATTGTGTTTCTGACAGCTAGTGATCAACAATTCTCAATACTACTGAAGGGGGTTTGTAAGACAGATGGTGATAAGATAGTTTGGAGACTGATTTGGATGTTAGTATTGATAGAACCAGTATGTAACTGTGTACAGTCCGCCCTCCATATTGACGGGCTTGCCATCCACAGATTTAACCATCTGTGGATGGTAAGCCCCTGTTTTTCTTACTGGCTATGCATGCCCAGGACCACAGTGCCATTAAGAATAATGAGACTTGAGCATGCACAGATTTTGGTATCTGCGGGGGGGGGGGGGGGGGATAAAGATACAGAGGTCTGACTGTATGTATGTAAGTATATGTTTTATATGTTTCATAAAATTTAATTTAAAAAGTCTAAATACTACTGAATTCTAACAAGACTATACAGTGTGCCGTTGCTATCTGCAGCGGATCCATTGTTCCGGATCCCCTCGCAGATAGTAAAAAACACAGTACCTTAAATCCTGTTCTTCTCAATGGGTACTCGTTCCTGCTTGTGTAACTGCACAGACGAGTGCCCATTCAGAAAGCTGGGGCTTGCCGTCCGTGGAAGCTCAAACCATGGATGCAGGGACGTAGTCAGGATTTTAAGAGGGGGGGGGGGTCCAGACTAAGTGCCACCATTATATTGAGGCTTGGGTGCGGTGGCGCAGCAGCATGCACCATTCACCAGGTGCATCCACACTGAGGAAATGGTCCAGTTTGAGACTGCTCAGTGCTGGGGAATCCTGGGAATTGTAGTCTATTGTGGCCTCAGAGCCTCTGACAGAGAAGTCTCAATGTCTCCCAAACACTAGCATTCCCAGGATTCCCTACCATTGAGTTAAAGCAGTCTCAAAGTGGGTTATTACTCTTGCAGCGTGTGAGAGAGATAGAAAGGCTAGGGACTGGATTCATTCATTAACTCACAAAAGGAGGATATCTGTGTCCAAAACACACTGCTTTGACTGCCAGGGCTCAGTGCTATGGAATCCTGGGAATTGTAGTTTATTGTGGCACCAGAGCTCTCTGACAGAGAAGGCCAAATGCCTCACAGACACCAGAATTCCAGAGCATTGAGCCCTGGCAGTCAAAGTTAGAAAAAATACACAGGGGCAAAATAAATATTAAAAATGGCCACACACCTCCTCCTCCTCCTCCTCCTCCTCCTCCTCATCCTCGCCTCAGTGCCGAAGGAAATGGTCCTCTCCCCCCTGCTGCCTTGGGGACCAAATAGAGGAGGAGCTCCAGCTCTTCCTGAGTCTGGCAACCTGAGAGTCCTGTTGCCAACAAGCCTCGAAGATAATTCCCCAAACGTTTGGCCAAAACTCACCAAATCCCCCCCCCCATATCTCACCAAATAGTCAGTCAAAATCCCTGAAAAGTCCCTGTAATGTTAATATGGCAATAAAATGTAGCCCTAATTGAATAAAAATAATAGGAACTTATTTCAACTCTCAAAATTATCATTAAAACCAACCACCAAAATCACACCAAAGGCTCTGAAAAGTACCCATTTTGGTGTGAAAGTCACCAGATTCGGGAGTCAAGGAGGAAACCGTGCAGGGAGGCCCCCTGGTGGTGAAAAACCGGGAATGTCCCGCCGGCAGGAGGGTTATGGCAACCCTAGAGGGAGGGAGAGACCCATCACTACTTGAGTCCAGAACAACCAAGTAATTTCTTTGCTCTGAAGAAGGTTGATTGAGCTGCTTTTGAAAATGGTTGCATTGTATATCACATGCCCATAGATCAGGGTGGGCAACTTTGTAAGGTTCAGGGTCCAGTTGTCTGCCCTGGGACACTGGCGGGACATGGACTGCCAAAAATGCCCCCCTTCCAAACACAGGGGTCCCTTTTTGAATTTGAAAAATTGATATTTCTCAATACTAAAGAAGTGCAGGGGGCTGCAACTAGTTTAAAAGGTGAACTGTTGCTGCTGTTGGCGTCTAAAAGAGACGAGAAAAAGGGCATTTGGGTGTCATAGGCCACAAAAACTGCCTCGGGACTACATTTGTTATTGAAACATTGGTGGGTTACTGTATCTTTAATTAAATAATTCCTGTTTCTCTTTCGACTTAAATATTTCAAATTCTTTGAAAATCAAACTAATGGAAGTGTCCAAAACACACTGCAGAAATAATCCAGTTTGAGACCGCTTTAACTTCCCTGGCTCAGACCAAGGGGGATCCTGGGACATTGTAGTTTAATTATGGCACCATTTACAGAGAAGGCTAAATAGTCTCGCAAAACTACAGTTCCCAGAATTCCCTTGCTTCCTTGCGTCACTCAGCAAACTGTCTCCTCATTGGGCTGGATGTCATCATGGCGGTCCATTACAAACGGTTAACGGTTTGGTGTTTTTCGAGGAAGCAGGAGGGATGGATGTCAGCGGAGGGCCCTCTTCATGAGTCAGGAGCTCAAGGGCAAAGTATTTGAGGCTACTGTTAAAGTTAAAAATGAATTAAATTAAAGATAATGGAAATCTGTGAGATGCAAAAATTAACCACGTTATTAAGTAATGAGACATTAGATAGATATTATGAGGTTTGGAATCCATGGAAGGAATATATAAGAAACATGAAAAGAGAATGCAAATCATTCAAGCTCTGATAGAGAAGTGTATAGAGATAAAGGAACACTAAGTGACTGAATGAGTAGAACAGAATTGGTGTAAAGATTACATCTAAGTACTATTATCATTACTTATAGATCTAATGGGCAATAGTTAATTCATACAATGAGAGTTAGTTACTGTATAAGAGATAGGATAGGAATGGAGGGACTTTGTGTGTTAGCCTAAGGAAGTGAAAGATAAAATAGAACTGATTTAGAGTGCAAATGGTATATATGTGATAAGTGATAAGTAATGGTATTATATATTTTTTTGTTTTGTTTTGTGTTTTTAATCAATAAAATTTAAAAATTAAAAAAAAATGAATCGAGGTAGCCAAGGTCAGGGGCTATACAGATCGGCACTTTGTGTGGCCTGTGGGCGGGGTGAGGGCTGAGCATCCACACACTCCAAACCCTAACAATGACACCTGGGTGCCATTTTGGCACACACACTTCTAGACTGCATGCACCATAATGACGCACCTCTAGTACTGCACCCAAAAGGCACAGCATTGAAGGGGCATCATCATGGTGCACCAGTGCGCTTTTTGCAGCTTCTTTTTGCTCCCTTCAGGGACCAGATTGGTGCTGCTGCGTGCAGTTGCCGTGGCACGGATCTGGGGCGAAAAGGGCAGCTGCATGCCACCCATCTGTATAGCCCTGTAGTCACAAAAGCAGCAGCAAAAGGATGAGGCTGCTGCTATTATTATTGCTATTATTGCTATTACTATTATCTTTATTTATACTTTGCCTTTTTTCACCAAGTTGGGATTCAGCTTATTGATTAGGAGTAGTAATTCATTACTTTTTAAATCTGCAAACTAGTAATTTGTATGGAGTTTTCTAAAGGGCTGTTTCACATGGAAAGTGGAAGACGCATAGCCAGGAATCCAAAGGGATTCCAGAATACTGGAGTCACTATGGGAACTGTGGCATCCCTTCTTTCATCAGTAGTCTTTGGGATAATTCCAGCAATCTAAAAGGAAGCCCCAGGGAACATGTAGTCCATGCCTTCCCTGGATTCCTTAGGGCTGAAGAGAATGGTTGGTTGTTTTAACTGCCTTGATTGCTCCACTGTTGTGGACCGCTGCATTTTGGTTATTTCTAACTGGCGTCCAGTTGTGTGGGTCAAGGACCTAAAACTCATTGGGCATCTCCGTTTGGGTGGCATCATGCTCTCTTGCCTGGCTACTTGTCTGGTGATGATAGCAATCTCAACAGAATATTGGGTCAAGAGATTTATCCGGGGGCTTTTTGTGTTCCGAGGACTTTGGAAGGACTGCCAGCTGGGAAAATGTGCCCCTCTGGTCTATATGCCATGTAAGAATCATAAATTCTCCAAACATACAAAGACAAAAGGCACTGTAAAATATCCAGATATTGTTTTTGTCATGAGAAGTTGTAGGGGTTACTCCACATAGATATAGCATTCAAAGGGGCAACTTAATAGTGCTCAGTTCTTGAGGAGGGACCTCTCCTGGGGTAAATACTGGAGGGGGAAAGTGGTTCTGCAATTTTTGAAGTTGTGCAACTTGAATAGGGAGGATGTGGAAGGACTGTATTGGCTATAGCCTGTGTGTCACCAACACATCAGTAGACTTCTGTGCAGACCACTGGATCTACTTTGCAATTATTTTAAACAATGTATTATATATACCGTATATACTTGGCTACAAATCGACCTCATGTATAAGTTGAGGACAAGTTTTGGATTTTGATATGACCCATGGATAAGTTGATGGAAAACCTAGGGTCATGTAGAAAAGGATGAAGCAAAGGAAAACAATGCCAAAGAACTTACAAAATTCCAGCAGACATAACTGTTTGTGCTCACTTTTAAGGCTGCATGGATGAGAGATTAGAGGAGGTTGGTGCTTCCAGGACAGATTATACTCTGGCCTTTAATCAGGAAACAGTTCCTTCTTTTAAATAAGAGTTAAGATACAGCCCTTACATTGACTCATGGCTAAGTCAGCTCAGTATTTTTGGGTTAATTTTTTAACCTAAATTTCTAGACTTATACATGAGTATATACAGGACCTCGAAGACATGATTATCCTGGTGCAGGTAGTGCTTCCATTGATGGAGATTGCAAGTATGGCATGCCATCATGTTCAGAGTTGCTGTGACCATGTCATCATCTAGTGGAGAGCCTTCTGTTGAAAAGGTCTGCGCTGAATTAGGCTGGTCCTTGGATGACGGGCACACAGTGAACCACTGGAGCCATACACAGTCTTAGCATCTGCCAGAACTCTGTTGATATAGTATTTGATAGCTTGGGATTATTTTAAAACCATGAAGAGATGGCAGTGTAGGAGTCTGTGGAGGATACCTACATGGGTGCTTGAAACCTAGGAGATTATCAGATGTGGAATATCCCACCCTTGTCCCGTTCTTATAGCATGATCACAAAAAGATTTTCATACGATGTTGTGCTTATCCCATCAATGTCATGTCATTAAACTGTGATTGACCGCAATTGTGCGAAAGACTTTCACATGACTTTGCATTTATCCTGTCATTGTCCCATCACTGAAGTGGAATTGTCCCATACTTGCCCTTCATTTTGTATTAACAGAAGAATATGTGAATGCAATTCCACTTCACTAACAGTTTAATGACAAGATCAGCATGAACTTATGAATGTCTTTCATGTGATCGCTGTCATGGACGGGATAAGGATGGGAATCACTCCTGTCCGCCATCTGATAATCTCCCTAGACTACTATTATAACTACAGGTGCTTCTTCAATGTGAAAATAATGCAGTTTGACACCACTTTAACTGCAACAACAACAACAACAACAACAACAATAATAATAGATTTTTTTCTAGCCTGCCCAATCACGAAAAATCCGGGCGGGTTACAACAATAAAATACAACAAATTACAATAGAGTTAAAAAATCAAACCCTAGACCTACCACACACCCCTCCATTTCCAGTACTAAAACAGAACTAAACAGTAATAATATTAAAACATTAAAACATTAAAAACATTGAACAAACAAAAAATAGGCAGAAATATTGGCGGGGGGAAATAGACAGATGAGGGGACAAATATCTCTATATCTGGGGAGGGTAACTAAGTTGGAAAGGCCTGCCGGAAGAGATCCGTCTTGAGTGCTTTCTTAAAAGCTACCAGAGTGGAAGTGTGACGAATCTCCTCCGGCAGGTCGTTCCGTAGTTTAGGAGCAGTAGTAGAGAAGGCCCTCTGGGAAACTGATGTTAGCCTAGATTTTTTTTGGCTGTAGTAGATTTCTTCCAGAGGACCTTAGTGTGCAGGATGGACAATAGGGAAGAAGGCGTTCCCTCAAGTACTCTGGGCCCAAGCCATGTAGGGCTTTAAAGGTAATCACCAACACCTTGTACTTTGCCCAGAAACTAATAGGCAGCCAGTGCAGGGACTTCAAGACCGGTGTTATATGGTCATTCCTAGAAGTTCCCATGATCAATCTGGCTGCCATATTTTGTACCAGCTGAAGTTTCCGAACTTGGCACAAGGGTAGCCCCAAGTAGAGCGCATTACAGAAGTCCAACCGAGAGGTTACCAGTGCATGTACTACTGCTTCCAGGTCCCTCGGCTCCAGGAAGAGGAGCAGTTGGCGTATCAGACGAAGGTGATAGCAGGCGCTCTTGACTGTCGCATCCACCTGAGCTGTCAGTTGGAGCGACGAGTCAAGAAGCACCTCCAAGCTGCAAACAGAATCCTTCAGGGGAAGTGTGACCCCATCCAGAACTGGCTGACACAACTCCATTCCTGGATTCAGGGTTCCTATAGCAAGTACCTCCATCTTACGTGGATTCAGCCTGAGTCGGTTTTCCCTCATCCAGTCCATTACCGCCCCAAGACAGGCATTCAGAGGAGAGATGCCATCCTTAGTCACTGCTTCAGTCCGAGACATAGAGAAGTATATTTGGGTGTCATCAGCGTACTGATAACACCCCACCCCATGTCTCCGGATGATCTCTCCCAGCGGCTTCATGTAAATGTTGAATAGCATTGGGGACAGAATCGCACCTTGAGGGACCCCCAATTTGAGCTCCCTCTTGGCCGAACAGCTGTCCCCAAGTGATACCATCTGGAACCTGCCCGAGAGGTAGGATCAGAACCACTGCAATGCAGTGCCTTCAATACCCAACTCTCTCAGGCGTTCCAGAAGGATACCATGGTCAATGGTATTGAAGGCCGCTGAGATGTTCAAGAGCACCAGCAGGGTCACACTTCCCCTGTTGATGCCCAGACGAAGATCATCGACTAAGGCGACCATGGCAGTCTCCACTCTGTATCCCGTCCTGAATCCGGTTTGAAATGGATCCAGAAAATCCGTTTCATCCAAGACTGCTTGTAGTTGATTGGCGACCGCTCTCTCAATCACCTTGCTCAAAAATGGTAGTAGTGAGACTGGTCTGTAGTTATTTCTATCCAGGGGGTCCAGGGAGGGCTTTTTTAAGAGTGGTCTAACTACTGCCTCCTTGAGACAGGGAGGCAGGGAGCCTTCCCTGAGGGATGCATTAATTATGTTTTTCAGCATCTCCATGATTTTTTCTCCCCCCTGGATAGCCAGCCAGGTTGGGCAAGGGTCGAGAGGACAAGTCGTCTTTTTCAAACTACAGAGAAGCTTGTCCACATCCTCAGTACTTACCGACTCAAATTGATCCAGTCTAACAGTAATGGCGGAGGCACTGGATGCCTCTCTAGTTGTCTCTGTCCTCAAATTGGCATCCAAATCAGCTCTTATCCGAGAGATTTTATCTGCAAAATGATCATTAAAAGCATCACAGCAGGCTTCAGAAGAATCTAATAATGGGTTCTGGGTAGGAGGTAGTTGGGTTAGGTTCCTCACTACCCTGAACAGTTCAGCTGGACGAGATTTTGCAGACGCGATAGATGCAGAATTGAAGGACTTCTTAGCTGCATCTATCGCCACTTGATAGGACCTAAGAAAGGTCGAATGAAGTGTCTTATCGGATATGAGTTGAGTTCTCTTCCATTGGCGCTCTAGCCGTTGTCCAGCCTGCTTCATTTGTCTAAGATCTTCTGTATACCATGGGTTACGATTTTGAGCAGGTTGGAAAGGATGCTTGGGAGCGATCATGTCAATCGCTCTGGTAAAGTTGTTATTCCACATATTAACCATCCTACAGAATCCTGGGATTTTTAGTTTTGTGAAGCATCAGCGTTCTTTGGCAGGGAATGTTAAAGACCATGTAAAACTAAAAATCACAGCATTCTATAGGATAGAATACAGCACTTACAGTGGTATCTAACTGCAATATTTCTACACTGTAGATCAGCAGCTCCCAACCTTTGTTGGGCCGCCACTCTCTCTGCGTCAGGAAGTCCCGCCCAGCGCCCCCCCGATTGGTTGGGAGGCCAGGAAGGGGCGGGACCTCCGGCCACCTACAAGCCCCAGTGGCCTTTGTGGCCAGAAGTCCCACCCATTCCCAGCCTCCCAACCAATCAGGGAGGCTGCCGGCCAGAAGAAGGGGCGGGACTTCCGGCCGCAAAGGCCACTGGAAGCTCTGCCACCTCCTTCTCCTCCAGCGCTGGCCAGGCCAACTCTGGCCTGCCGCCGACATCGACGGAGTCACATGGGGATTCTGCTGCCACCGTCACATGGGGCTTCCCCAGCTGCTGCAATAGCGGCGGCAGTGGCAGCCCCGCACAGTGGCAGTGGCGGCCACATGGAGGAGGAGGCGGAGGGGGGGAGGAGGAGGCAGTGGGGGTGCGGCAACCCTGCTCAATGGCGCTAGGGGCAGCAAGCAGGAGGAGGAGGAGGAGGAGGCAGCCCCAGCCCTGTGCGGTGGCGGTGGCAGCGGCCTCTGTGTGGAGGAGGGGAAGCGGTGGCAGCAGCTGTGTGGAGGAGGGGGCAGAGGGGCGAGTCCGAACCTGACAACCTCTGAGAAAGGGTTGATCGACCCCCGAAGGGGTCACGACCCCTAGGTTGGGAACTCCTAATGTAGATACACCCTACTGCTAATGTTATCATAGCAAGCATCACCTCCATCCTTATTATTTTATTATAGTCCAACTTTTCCCCAATACTAGGATTCAAGGAGTTTACAAGCATTAAATCTCAGACAGTTGCAAATGCTCAGTATTCATTTGGATCAGCAAAACAGCACACTACTAACAGACCCAGCACTTGGTTCTTGCAGCCAGAAAGACAGCAAGGAGGGAGCCATCCTGGCCTCCGGAGGGAGAGAGTTCTGGGAAGCTCTTTCCCCCTTTCCCCACCAAACAAAATGCAAAATGAGTGGGGCCAAGGAAGCCTCCCCCCAAAGATGATAGCGCCTGGATAGACTCATACTACAAGATACAGCCCTTCACATATATAAACAGAATAGCATGACAGAGAGATTTGCTAGCACTAACTCCCTATTGGCATGTGTACTCAACTGTTCTAATTTGGTAGGAACAATTGAGGTGAATCCTCTGTCCTCCCATGTTTTTCAACTGCTTTCAAAACGTCCCAGTTACTTTCGTCTCCTACTTTTGCCTTTTGTGTCCATCTTACTGCAGTTGCTTGGTATCTGCTAGGCTTTGGTTTCAGAAACCAAAATCTGTGGATCTTCAAGTCTCATTGACTACAATGGTGTCACTTCTATAAAATCGAGTTTTGCTTATTGGCATTTATTTTAATATTTTCAAGCCATGAATGGTTGAATTCATGGATTTTTAAAAAAATAGTGGATACTGAGGCAGTGTATATATTTCTCAGAAATCATACACATATGATTCAAAAGCAAAGAACATTGATGAGTATAGGTGGAAAGCTTGTTAGAATTGTTCTTAAAATCCTGTATCTGCCTTCACAGTAAACTGCCCTTTGTCTGTCTTTGAGATATGGCTCTTCCACAAGTAATTCTATAGTTTTGCTTGGTTCATCTGCCAGCCAGTGTCTAAGATTTCAAGAAAAAAGAACATCTTTTCAAAGGGAACCTTTGCTAGCAGCTCAGTTATATTGGGTATTGGTTTTTAAGCACTCCAGTTCTAAGGAATCCTCTTCACAATGCATGTTTTTACTAAAGGATCCCTTTGTCCCATCCAAGAAAACCTTTTAGACTATATGCTTGCTTAGACAGAGGCTTAATCCAACATCAGGCTCAGCTAGAGTAGACCTCACTGAACCCATTCCTTCCAACTATCCTGAATTGGCAGGGACAATCCCGATTATTATTTTGTTGTCCCACTTTTTCAGCTGCTTTCAAAGTGCCCCAGGTTCTCTGTCCTCCTCCCACCTTCCCCCTTTGACCTCAGCTTATGATTCTCAACTATTTTAAAACAATTTAACCAATTTAAAGCCAACTTTAAACAGGCCCTCTGTATGTACGGATGTTTTATCCAAGGATTCAATGCCCCCAGTTTGGAAATATTTTTAAAAAATATAAATTACAAAAGACAAACCTTGATTTTGCCATTTTAAATAAGGGGCACCATTTTTATTAGGCCATTACATTTACTGGGAGTTGAGCATCCACTGATTTTGGTATCAATGTAGTCACGTGGAATTTTGCTATGGTCAGCAAATAGCCCAAGGGCCACAGATTGCCCACATTGGAACAGAGAGATAGAACAATGAAGTTCACAAGTTTCCTCTTTCTTTTTTCCTCCTCTCCCCCCCCCTTCTAGCCTATATTGTCTTCTCTATAGTTTTCATGTTGATCTCTGCTGTGGCTTGCTATGGGTCTGTGATCTTTGGAACCCTGTGCCTCACAACCTTGCCACCATCAAAGAAAATAACATGGCCCACCCTTACCATCACCCTATGTTTTATGTCTGGTAAGTGGAATCATCTTCCAAGCCCAGCTCACCCTTTTTCCTCAAAGCTCTTTGTAGGAAATTGCCTGCTTAGCTTTAGGTCAGCCTAAATGAAAGGTTTTTAAAATAAAAGTGAAACAGATTTTTAGAAATTCAGCTTCTAAGGTCTCAACTGCTCTGCTTTGTGAATAATTGTATTCGTTTATTGAATAGCATCTCAGTGGCCTAAAATACCCCATTTCAGTCTGGGTATCTGGGATAATCTGGGTTTGGGGAAGTCTTTAGAGTCCCATCCTGGGAAAATCCTTACTCAAGGAAGTTGTACCTTAGCTCCAAGTCCTGTACCAGTATATAATTTTCATGGGCAGCTGTCAGGCTCCAATTGCCCTACAAGATTTTGTTATGAGTCTCACTTGTAGGTAAATAAAAAAGAACATCTGGGTCCATAACCTTCAATGTCCATCAATGAGCCAGAATTTGGAAATGTTACTTTTTGGGACTACAGCAACCTCAATCCTCCATCCAGCATGACCAGTGGCCATGTTAGGTGATGGGTACTAATGAGCCTAATCTCTTGATCTTCTAAATGACCATACTCTCTCATTGGCTCTTGTCCCTCAGGTTTCACCGGAGGGATAGGCCTGTTCAATTTCATGAGGTCAGCAACTGAGGAGCCCAATACATTCCTTTCGTGGTCTTTGGCACCAGGGTGGTCCTCTGTCATTGTGGTTTCCATGGCAGGTATGAGATGCAATGCTCAAAGGGCTGGGAACTAGGGAAAGAGGACAGAACAAAGATGAGGTGACCTTCTTGAACCCAGCCAAGAAGGTTTAAGGGCAGGGCTTAGTTACACTGGTTCAAAGTGGGCAACTGGGGCTCTCCAGGTGCATGTGCCTTATAGTCCCTGTCAAGTCTAGCCAGCATTGCAGTGATGAAAGATAACAGGAGCTGGAACTCCAAAATATCTGGGATATTTGCCCATCCCATAGTTGCCCATCCCTAAATTAAATAAATAGAATAGGACAGTGAAACTGAATGCCTCTGAGTGGCATCCTGATAAAGAGCTAAGCCACCATTCTGAAAGTCCTGCAGCAGTATAACACATCATTGTATGTGTTTGTGTGCAAATTCTTGCATTATCTGCTGCATGACCACTAAGGCAGATGGGCACCAGACAAGACCTTCTCAGTGGTGGCTTCTTGCCCAGAGCTCAAAAAAGTTACATTTTTATGGAGCCATGGAAACCCACTGGGTGATCTTAGGTAAGTCATACTCCCTTGGCTTAAGAGGAAAACATTGGTACACCTCCTCTGAGTAAATCTAGACAAAAAATCACAGTTGACTTGAATGCAACTTCTGCTTTGCTAAGCAGTAACTTTCTAGTTCACAACCTTGTGTATAAAGATGAGATGACAAGTTGATCATTGGCAAATAAAGGTAGGAGGAAGGCTGTTGCATAAAACCAAGGAAACTAGATAACCATATAAATGTATATTGGAATGTTTTGTGTTCACAAGGTTTTGAATTTGAATTGACAGTCTCATGCACAAACTGGTTTAGCTAGGCCTGTCTTTGGATTCTCCACTCGAAACACGCATCTGACAAAGTAAGCTCAAGTCTACGAAAGCTTATGCTATTAGTTTCTATCTTTCATTTAGTCTCAAAGGTGCTACAAGATCCCTTTGCTTGCTGATTTTTCAGACTAACACGGCTATGTCTTTGAATTCTACATAATGATGATAGAGTCTGTGGCCTACATTTTGACTCAGAATTCATTCTGTTGTCAGTTAGGATGGTCTAGATTTTCTAGAAGGATATCAATGCAGGCAAAGGCCACATCCCTTCTTGGCCATCTGGGAATTGTGGACAAAGGGCAATAAAAGACAGGTAATGAAATTCCATCCCATTAGCAACAGAAAGTTAACTTCCCTTAAGACCTAGGCTGCCCTTGTCCTGCGCGGTGCTAACTACACCTTTTTTTAGGCACAGAACATTGAGTTTTTCATTTTGGTTGGCCAATAGATGTATAGCTCTTTTGTCTGTTCTCAGCATGCAACTGAAATGAACTTCTTTTGCCTTGAAGGAGTTTGCCACTTTGTGGCAAAGAATTGGGAAGAGGAAGAATTAGCTGAAACGCTTTTCGCAACTTCAATTGGCTTTACATTGCAAGAAGACTGCATGGCTAGGAGTGCCTCTGAATACGCCCAGTATAAGATGAGAAACAGAAGACCAGAATCTGACACACCTGTGTGACTTGACACAGGAATAAATCTATGTGCCAGAGGTGGCAAAAGTGGCTGAATGAGCCAAAGCTCGCGCAGACCCAACAGGATCTGGCCTTTGGGAATTAGGAGAAAACACACCAACAAGGAGACCTCTGGTACAGTGTTTTGCTTCTGAGTGTCACAGACTTTTACACATCACCCCATGCTCGGAGATATACTTACATCCCCGAATGGGGTGACACATTTAGCTTGCCCCAGGCTGATTGGTGACAGGAGGTCAACAGCGATGCAATTCTGGAAAGAGCAGCAAGACATGTTCCTGCAGACTGAGACAATGCATAATGTGTCTGAACTTTCCTCAATGTTTTAAATGATGCTTTTCTACTCTTTGTTCCTTCACCCCTTAAATAAACCGTTTCATTGTGCTTATTATGTGCTGCTTTGTTCTTACGGATTTACCTGCCGTTGTCTCTGATGCAGCTTTTCCAAACCTGGCATTCTTCAGACATTTTGGGCTATAATGCTCATCATCCCTAGCCAGCATGACTAATAATTAGGTGTAGAGAGATTTTGCAGCACCTTTGAGACTAACTGAAAGAAAGAAGTAGACAGCATGAGCTTCCCTAGACTTAAGTCTACAAAAGCTCATGCTGCCAACTTCTTTTTTTCAGTTAGTCTCAAAGGTGCTAGAAGATCTTTCTACAAACAATTGTTCAAGGCTGACTTGTATCCGCAACTTTACGGTTTGGCTTCTGTCCTCTTAAAATAACAGCCAACTTTCTCTGAGTCATAAGTGGGGACTCAGATTACAAAGAGATATGCTATGTGAACACATTCAGCCCAAACATGGAGTGTCAAAGAATGGCTCTCAAGTAGCTGTAGTTGGGCCAAGATTGTCTCTTTCAATACAACCAAAGCCTGAAAAGCAGTACTGGATGATTCTGGGAGTTGTAGTCCAAAACATAACTTTCCCAAGCTCTGACTCTGACATTTGCATGCAAAACTAGAGAAAACAAAGGAGGAGGATAGGGCTTATAGATGACTCTGAAACCATACCTGTGTGCACTGGAGCAATGAGGTGGCACACTTGGAGCTTATTAGTGCTTGAAGCACTTGCTGGAGGCTCTTGCGCAGCTCTAAGCTGAGGACCTCTCGCCACTTGGCCTTGTCACTACCACAGCAGGGCCGGCATTCGTATACAACATTCTCAAGCAAGTTGGACAAGATCTCATAGCCCTCATCTAAAGGAGAGAGGGGAAGCAGCACATCAAACATGTTCAGTCTTAGACATAAAACTAACAAAAGCCCCATACAGACAGGCCAAAAGAAAGCTGCTTCATGTCATTTTGGAGGTATGCTGTTTAAATTATGCATGTGTTCTAAGAGTCTGGAAGCTGCACTCCAGTCCTTAGGACTGGATCATGGCTTTGGTGTGGCTTCCGGACTCTTAGGACACATGCATAATTTAAACAGCATACCTCCAAAGTGACCTAAAGCAGCTTTATTTTGGCCTGTCTGTATGGGGCCAAACTCTCTACAGTGAGTTTTTCAGTGAGTCTCAAAGGTGCTACCAGATCTCTCTACACGTTTTTAGCTTTTCTTTAGTCATTTCCTACATTTCTCTTTTTTTTATTCAACATATAAAAATATCAACATACAATATCGACATACAAACCTATGACTTCTCAAGCTGTACAGGTGAGATTTTCAAGTATATCTTTGTATTTAATTAACTCTTAAGAAAAATATTTAATTAAATAACAAAAGAAGAATACAACCCTTAATCATTTAACACGTCCTGTGTTTCTCATAATACTCCTAGCTATGTCAAATCTTCAAACCATGATTCAGACTTTAACTTGAGTGAACACTCCTTTTATTTTCTCCCAATGAATACAAAGACCTTTGTGAGTTTAGTTTACGTTTGTAAGCATTCCCTGTGCTAATCCTGATTGAATTTTAACATTTACATCGTATCTCAATGTTTAGTTATCTACTCCTGATGGCTCTGTTCTAGAACCCAAAGATGGGCATGCTTCCTGTTCAATGAGCTGGCGGAATATATTTTTATCCTGTCAGATGACACCTGGCTGAATAAATGTCTGAAAGCACTGCATGAAATGGAACTTCTTGCAAACTAAATGCTAGGATAAGTGAGAAAGCGCTACACAGATATGTTTGCCAGTTCAGGATTGTTCTAAGCCCTGAAATTTCCGGGCCATAATGTGAGATTTGCAGACAATTCCCAGGTGATGTCATTAAATGCTATGCATTACATGCTCAATTTCATTATATGAGGGGTGGTTTGCTCTTTGGTCAGCTCTTATAAAGTTTGGATGAAAACCTGAACCAGTTTTATCTCCCCATTGTCACTGGCCCATCCCCCCACCTGCCCATCCACCCATGGCTGTAAAGAATGCCCATCTCAGAGGAATCTTCTCACCTGGGGCCCCACCTCACAATGGTTGAGACCTCCCTTTATGACCTCCTCCTCTTAGCTTATAAAGGATGGGGAAGCTAAAGTGAGTTATCCTAGGCCCATGGGAGGGAAGCCTGGACTGGACTGACCCCACAAGGGGGTCCCAGGGACTATTGGTCTCAGGCTGGGCACCAAACCTCCCCTTCCAGCATGTCTAGGGCTCTACCATCTCTCACTATGGCCGGGACATCATGGAGACACAGACCAGCAGCTGTGACAGATCATGGCTGAGCCTGATTCTAGCTGGTGAGAGGCTGGGGATGATGTGGGGACGGGGTGCAGTGTTGAATGTGTGGGTGTGGGACAGCAAAGAGAGAGGGAGACTCAGGGGTAAAATGTATAGATACAGTTGGCCCTCCATATCCAATTATTTTTTAAATCTCATCAACCATCCACAGACTGAAAAATATTCTAAAATATATATATAAATTTCAAAAAGCAGACCTTGCTTTTGCCATTTTATATAAGGGATGGCATTTCACTATGCCATTGTATTTAATGGGTTTTGAGCACCCACAGATTTTGATATCCAGGGGGGGGGGGGGGGGGGCTGGAACCAAACTCAAGCAAATAACAAGGGCCCAGTGTACACACATACACACACACACACACACACACACACACACACGGGCATAGTAAAAATAAAAATAATAAAGCACACATTCCAATAAGAAGATTCCCTGCTTACACTTTAAAAACCTGTTGAAACAAGAAGGTTTGTGACTGATGACAAAAGGAAAACAGGGATAGGGTCAGCCTAGCCTCTTGTGTCAGGGAGTTCCAGCGGGTGGGAGAATGCACCAAGAAGACACTGTCTTCACCAAATGAGTCTGTGGTGGGCCAAGATAAATGTTCCTTTCACAACCTTCCCATTCCTCTGGGTATGTGAATTGGGAGGTCTCTTCTGCCTATAGAAATAAGACGGGTAGTTTCTCTGGCTTTTCTCAGAAACTGAATTTTGGCTTCTTTCCCCCCTCACCAGCCCACATCTTGAATTCTTCTTTCTTCTTGCCTCACTCTCAAACCACTAAAAACATCGCCATCAACATCACGATGGTCCCAGAATATCCTCTGGTTTGAGAGATGGTCACTATGACCCCAGAGAAATCCAAGAACAATTTGACCTCCTGCTTGTGGTTCAAGAGCAGCGATGAGGTTTACATGGAAATCTTCCTCTATGAATTTAAACCAGATTGAAAGTCCACAGGAAAAATGGCTACAATGGAAGGCAGATCCCAGGAGACAACTGCATCTTGCAAATTGAGAACATCTCCAAAGAGGACATGGCCCTCTACGGATTGGTGAAGAAAATGGCCAAGGCTTAGAAGTCAGAGAGACATTCTTGCAGGTTATGGATAGCAGCCCAGGAGGTAATAGGTTTAAGTGTCAGAACCTGGTCCACCAGAGCTCCGTCCAAAAAGTCAAGTTGTAGAACCGGGTCTAAACTAGAAACATTATTGAAGAAAACAATGGTATAATGCACAGTACAAGACGTTATACAGTAGTCAGATCTAACTTATAATAACAATTTGGCCATTTTATAATTATAACGGAAAACCCTCCCCACAGCAAAACCCATTGGTTAACAAATTCTTTCCTTTCCTTCCCATTTAGAATCATGCAATCATAAAATCCTATGGTTGGAAGGACCCCAGGGGCCATCTATTCCATCACCATTCTGCCATGCCCAACTTCCCATTGCCCGAATTTGTGTGTAGTGAGTTATCACGCAATAACGTTAAACCCCATGATTGTGTTCAGATTGACATCGGATTATGCTTCCAATTCCCCTTGTCTGATAAACTCCAATATCTTCCACTGTTTTCTGAGGGTTTTCCTAGAGCGGCTCCTTTTTGAGTGTGCATTTGTCCAGCCACGTGTGGATGCTGCTGCACAGTTGCGCAACAAAGAGGGGTGGCATTTCACCATCTGTATGTACCATTTTCTATCCCTAACAGTCGGCAGGCACTCCACAGGTTCTCAACTCAAGCTGCCCTCCCCAAGTTGTTGACGAGTTTTAAACAGTGTGAGGCTATTTTCCTTCTTCTGCAAACCTCAGGATTGCCAAAGTGGTGCTGTCTGGACTCCGTAATAACCAGCACGTACATAGGGAAGGGCCTGAACTACAACTTTCAGAATGCCAAGTGTTATGGCTCAAGAATCTGGGTGCTGTAATTTAAGGAGGAAAATTTTCCAAGCTCTGCAAATCACGAGCAGCTGAAGCAGTGACCATGGCTTATAGACAGTGAATCCCCCAAGCCTGTTTTAGGAAACACAGAGCCTCAACAACCATAGAATGACCTTTCAAAAATTCAGGTTTTGCACCTCGAATGGGGAGAAACCCACTCCTCTCAGAGATCACAAGAGCGCCATCATTATCCTAAATTATGGAGACGGCACTCCTAGAGTTATCACCTGTGTCCAAAACCTGGACAAACAGGAGAAATGTAGGCATTCCTTCTCACTGAGAGTGTCCCAGAAATGTGGGGCATCCCAAGACCTGAAGACACACCAAAGACCAGCCTGCCTTGCCTGGCCCCATCCTACAGGATCTTGGGACTTGTAGTTTGACAGAGAAGGCCAAAAGGACCTCGTCAAACTACAAATCCTGGGATTTTGTTGGATGGAGCCACAGCAATTGCATTGGCATGAAACTGCACCGTTTCTACAGGGTAGAAATGTGTGTGTGTGTGTATAATTATTCCACACAATTGGGTAGTCATTTTATTTTATTTTCTATTTATTTATTTATTTCCAGGATTTCTATCCTGCCTTTCTCCCACAATGGGATTCAAGGCGGGTTACAATATATTTAAGAAGACAAAGCTAAAACACTGATTCCAAAAGTTTTTTTAAAAAATGATTGCAATACTACTAGCATTAAGACACAAATAAAAACAGCATCGTTTAAAAACAGCATCCCTTTTATAAAATGGGAAAGAGCAAGGTTTGCTCCCCCCATTTATACACACACACACACACACACCCCATCATGGCAGAGGAGCAGTGCCAGAACAAGAATTTTCCTTCCAAAAGGTTCCATTTCTTGCTCTGGATGTTTGTTTACATTGTTGTCCCGGAGACCCCAGATGGTTCTGAACCCAACCAACAGTTGGTTTCTGGCCTGGCTTCTGGGCTTGGGTCAAAGATTGGAGATTAGGCGATTCGGAAGGGGTCCTTCTCACCTTGGCTTCTTGCTGACACCATGCCCAGAAGTACTAGGGGTCTTTGCAAAGTGAGTGGGCCCGAGGAGGAGGAGGAGGAGGAGGGGAGGTCAAGCGTGGGGAAGGGGGTTGTGTCACTGACCATCCCAAGTTCTTTGGGTCTCATTTTTCTCTCGCCTTGGGAGTGGTTCAGAAAGTGGGGCCACAGGCGCTCCAAAGGCCATGAGACCTTTGGGTCTTCTCCGATGTAAGTGCTTAGTTCTTTCTTTCTTTCTTTCTTTCTTTCTTTCTTTCTTTCTTTCTTTCTCAAGGACCCACTGGGATGAACATCCATGGATTTTGGGGTGTGTGTTTGTATGTGTGTGCCCTGGAACCAGACCCGCTTGAATCCATGGATTACAGATTGAGTGCTGACTGTTCAATTATTTCCGATGCTATTCAGACACTGAATGGATACAGACAAGTACTTAGTAAAAATAAATTAACAATTTATTGAGGGAAATCACGCATATATAACATACACTCATACACACACTTGAGCTAAGGAATATAGTTCGGCAGTAGAGATAAGATTCCAGAGGCAGATTTAAAGACTATATTACCTGTCCAGAGTTCAGAGCTCCTGCATCCCCATCTCTGCCACACTGCCATCCATCCCATCATCCCCTGACTGCTCCTGCATCCCCTTCTCACCCCCTCTGCCAACCTGCCACCCATCCCATCATCCCTGCCTGCTCCTGCATCCTGATCATGGCCCCAGTGAGCCCCTGCAACCTATCCCATCATCCTCTGCCTCTTCCATCACCCGAACTAATGCCAAGTGACCCCATGTGACCTGTCCCATCATCACCTGCATGTTTCTGTATCCCCATCTCATCCTCTCTGCCACCCTGCCACCCATCCCATCATCCCCTGACTACTTCTGCATCCCCATCTCCTCTTCTTAGCCAACCTGCCACCCATCCCATCATCCCCTGACTGCTCATTCATCCTCATCTCGTCCTCTTTGCCAACCTGACACCTATACCATCATCCTCTCACTGTTCCTGCATCCCGATGAAGAATGACAGCTAAGGAGGGGGCAGGGAAGGAGGACAGTGTCCAGAGCCCCATTGAGCATACGCAAGATGCCGATTCGAATCGTTGAACCCTCAAAGTATGTTCTGGTGTGGTAATACAATGTGCACTCACTCCTCTTTGCTTGAATCCGCATCATGTGACTGGCTTGGAATCAAACTGACTCCGCTTCCCCCTCAATTCGGAAGGGCAATGGAAAGGCAAACATCATGTTTTAACGTGAATTCGCATTGCCAGACAGGAGTGACTCCGGATCTGGTGTGAAAAAACATCACTTTTCGCTTTGCTAGAACAGGAGTGACTGCGGATCTGAGCTGCAAACCCCCACGTGTGGTAAGGGCCTGGCTCTCAATGAAAGCTAGTCCTTGGCTGGCAGGTCCTTGTCATTTCAGTTGATCAATTTTCGGTGGGTGGGACAAAAAGTTGGATTTCTGCCACAGGTTCAGATGTACTGCCTTCACTCCCTCCTCCTGGACTCTAGCAGCTATGGAGGAAGGTAGAAGGGGATTTAGACCATAAAAATAGAATGGGGAAAACGAGTAGCCTCCTCTCCTATGCAATTGTTCCATTTGGTATCAGAGCCTAAAGTCACAGCTCCAAGAAAAAAATATGAGGAAATTGGCTTACAAATCTGCTATGTCACTTTTGGTGTCTAAGACCAGATGCCAACTCTGGTGTATTTTGAGATAATTTGTGAAACTGGAATAAAAATGAGTCGCCCAGGCTTCTTGTCCTGGGTGACTTCAACATCTCCCTCACGGCCAGCCATGTTCCATCCGGTGCGGCTCGGGAATTCATGGAGACCATGGCGGCCATGGGCCTGTCCCAGCTGATACAGGGTCCTACGCATTGTGCGGGTAATACTCTTGATCTGGTCTTCTGTTCGGATGCGGAGAATCCGTGGGCGGAAATAGTTAATGTTTCCCCCCTGTCATGGACGGATCATTTCCTGGTAGAGGTGAAAATCAAGGCCTCTACCCAGATCCCCCCCGGGGGTGGCGGACCTGTTAGGATGGTCCACCCTCGAAGGCTGATGGAACCTGAGAGGTTCCAAGAAGCCTTAGAGGGGCTCGCGGTTGGAAATGACGGCGACTCTGTTGATGCCCTCACCGGTATTTGGAATACCGGTCTTTCTAGGGCTATACACAGTATCGCTCCCAAGCGCCCTCTCAGGCCTGCTTCCAAACGTAAGCCCTGGTACACAGAAGATCTCCGGGCGAGGAAGCGGGTTCTGCGACGGCTAGAGTACCGTTGGCGGAAACACCTTTGCTTAGACGACAAGGCTCTCCTAGACCAACTGTTAGAGGACTACGGAGAGGCAATACGAGCAACAAAGAATTCGTTCTATGGTGCTCGTATTGCGTCCGCTGAGTCGCGTCCGGCAGAGTTGTTCAGGGTGGTCAGGGAGCTAACTCAGCTCCCTCCCGCCCTGAACCAGATCCTTGAACCTTCTAAGGCCTGCTGCGACTTGTTTAACGACTTTTTTGCGGATAAAACCTCTCGTATAAGCGAAGGTCTGAACGCTGACATTATAGCAGATCCTAGGGTAGAAGCGTCCAGAGCCTCCGTGGACTATGTTAAACTGGATCAGTTTGAGTTGGTGAGTACCGAGGATGTGGACAAGATCCTCGGAAGTGTTCGGAAAACAACCTGCTCTCTTGATCCCTGTCCCTCATGGTTAGCGGCCCAGGGGGGACCGGTGGTAACATCATTGTTACACCGGATAATTAATACATCTCTGAGGGATGGGCTATTTCCATCGGATCTTAAATTGGCCATTGTAAAACCGATCCTAAAAAAGCCCTCCCTCGACCCCCTGGTACATAATAATTATCGGCCTGTTTCGCTGCTACCATTTTTGGGAAAGGTGATCGAGAGGGCGGTTGCGATCCAGCTTCAGGCGGTCTTGGATGAAACGGATTATCTGGACCCATTTCAAACTGGCTTCCGGGCGGGTTACGGGGTTGAGACGGCCATGGTCGCCTTGGTCGATGATCTCCGTCTGAGCATCGACAGGGGAAGCGTGTCCCTGCTGGTGCTCTTGGACATCTCATCGGCTTTCGATACCATAGACCATGGTATCCTTCTGGGACGCCTGGCAGAGGTGGGAATCGGGGGCACTGCCCTCCAGTGGTTCCGCTCCTACCTCTCCGGGAGGTCCCAGATGGTGCAGCTGGGAGATGTGTGCTCTGATGAGAGGCCCCTAAAAACTGGGGTCCCTCAAGGAGCCATTCTGTCTCCCATGCTATTTAACATTTACATGAAACCGCTGGGAGAGATCATCCGGAGACATGGGGCGCGGGGTTATCAGTACGCTGATGACACCCAAATCATTTTCTCTATGTCTCCGACTGATGCAGTGACTGGGGATGGCGTCTCTCCTCTTGTGGCCTGTCTAGAGTCAGTAATGGGCTGGATGAGGGAAAACCGACTCAAATTGAATCCAGAGAAAACGGACGTACTAGTGATAGGTTCTCCTGGTCCAGGAATGGCGGTGGTTCCACCTGTCCTGAACGGGGCCACGCTCCCTGTGAAGGACTCCGTGTGTAGTCTAGGGGTGCTTCTTGACTCGTCGCTTCACCTGACTGCTCAGGTGAATGCGGCGGTCAAGAGCACCTGTTATCAGCTTCGGCTGATTCGCCAGCTGCGCCCATACCTGGCCCAGAGGGACCTAGAAACTGTTGTACATGCTCTGGTAACTTCGAGACTGGATTTCTGCAATGTGCTCTACATGGGGCAATCCTTATACCAAACTCGGAAGCTACAATTGGTGCAGAACATGGCAGCCCGGCTGGTTACTGGTGCTCCCAGAACCAGCCATATAACACCGGTTTTAAAAGATCTCCATTGGCTGCCCATTCGCTTCCGAGCTCAATATAAGGTGTTGGTAATTACCTATAAAGCCCTAAATGGCTTGGGCCCAGGATACCTAAAGGACCGCCTCTCCCCGTACATTCCGCCTCGCACCCTCAGAACATCTGGGCAGTAGCTACTGAAGGTGCCTGGGGCTAGGTTAGTCTCCACTACTCGGAAGACGTTTTCCATAGCTGCCCCAGCCCTTTGGAATGCGCTGCCCACAGAGCTCCGCTCGTCTACGACCCTGGCCCAATTTAGGAAGGATCTTAAAACCTTCCTATTCCAACAGGCATTCCCCGAATAAATATCCTGTGGGCCTCCCTCCTCTTCCGTGGCCAAGAGGTTGGGCTATGGGGGCTTTTTGCTGTTGGGTTGATTTATTGTGTATTTTAATTTGTGTATTGTGTATTTTAATCTGATTGTATTTTAACCTGCTGTGAGCCGCCCTGATCGTAGGAAGGGCGGCATACAAATAAAATTTTATTATTATTATTATTATTATTATTATTAAAATATTACTAGGGCTTTCTTTGGAGCTTGGATGCCAGCTGCTGAAGAAGCAAGTTATGCTTCGGTTCAAAATAGAAAAGCTAACCTGAAAAACAGGTTGCTTTTTTGGCAATGCAAAGAAGTTCTGGAGAAGCTGCAAATGCAAAGCAACCTTTGGCTGTGTGCTTTTCCCTCTCAAGAGACATTACATGTCACTAGGGCCATATTCAGCTGCACTAGATATCAGCCACAAATATTTCTAACCTGGAAGCCTTTCAAGTATCCAGTCATTCTCCTTATACACCAGTACTGTAAAATGTGAATGTATGATGAGATGCAAAGAATGAGTGAACCAGAAAAGGGCAAAAGAGCCCACTGCTCTGGAGTATACATGTCAATTTATGAGATGCGGGGATGGCTCATATATGTCCAGTATACATCCTTTTATACTCAAGTGATAAGCAGAGAAATATGTTAGTCATTAAGATATTTTGCTTAATTCAATTAATGTCTATAGCAGGATGCCAGTAGGTGGATGGTGATAGTGTGAGGTAGAGTAGTAGGTGGACAACATCAGTGGAGGGAGAGGTGGTGGGATGTTTGCTTATTCTACATGCTTCCCCACCTTTCACTCAGCATGCCTCATGTTCAGGCCAGGCCAAGCACATGAGGACATCAGACCCCAAATAGATGATACTCAGCACATCATTAGAAACAACTCCCTCAGGAGGTAAAAGACATCTGTTTATCCTAGCACTGGATTTGCCTCAGTCTGCATGTTGCAGAATTATTAGAGCCCTGTGTTTGCCCCACTCTTTGTATTGCAAATTAGCTTGCTTTTTTTTTTAGTGAGAGGTAAAGCTGGGTTACAGCATTCTGGGGGTGCTCCTAGATTCATTGCTTCACATGACAAATCAGGTGAATGTGATGGTCAGGAGTGCCTGTTATCAGCTTCAGCTGATATGCCAGCCGCACCCTTTCCTGGAAGTCAAGGACCTTGAGACCTTAGTACATGCGCTGGTAACCACACGTCTTGATTTCTGTAATGCACTCTACATGGGGCTACCCTCGTGTTTGGCCCGGAAACTTCAATTAGTTCAGAACATGGCAGCCAGATTGGTCTCTGGTACATCCAGAAGAGACCATATAACACCAATCTTAAGATCATTTCACTGGCTGTCCATCAGTTTCTGGCCCAGTACAAGGTGTTGGTAATCACCTTTAAAGCCCTAAATGGCTTGGGTCCAACCTATCTTCGGGACCTCCTCCTTCCATATAATCCTCCCTGCACACTTAGATCCTCAGGGAAAAATTTGTTACAGCCTTGCAAAACAAGGCTGTCAATGACCTCCCAGAGGACCTTCTCAGCTGTTGCTCCCAGATTGTGGAATGGTCTGCCGGATGAGATCCGTCATATTACCACTCTAAACAGCTTTATAAGAGCTATAAAGACGGATCACTTCCAGCAGGCCTTTCCTGAATAGTTCTCCAGACATCGGAAGGAAAATCTATCTGCTGACCTCCGACTTCACCAGTTATTATATTGTTTTTAAGTATGTTTTTATGTTTTTAATTCCACACTGTTTAATTGTATTTTAAGGAGTGGGTGGGTTGAGGGTTTGGACTGTATATTTTAACTTTGTAAGCTGCCCCATTTGCTTTTTGTAGAGAGGCGGGATATAAATAATAATTATTATTATTATTATTATTATTTCCTTTGCAGATAGCAACTGTGCCAAAATGGCATGAAATAAGCATTTCCCTTAAGGTGTGATTTGACCCTCAGAAGCCATGGGAGAAGACATGAGGGTTCTCCACGTTGCTGTCTGGAACCTTATCTGAGATGGGCTTAGGGTAGTGGCAAGTAAGGCTGCCCCTTAATTATAAAGGATAGAAAGGAAAGATGCATATTGAACAAGGTGGGCGTATGAATAAAATTACTTACTACTTTGTAATTCTCCCTCTTTCCTAAGGTTGGAGAGCACCAGATCTCTTTCTGTCCTTACTTGAATCTTCTTGCTGAAAGACTGCTTTCGAAAGATGCTGTCTCTGAGAACAAAATAGAGTTGTTGCTTGACGTTTGATCAGAGGAGTGGACTTCTGGTCAGCCCAAAGCTGGTGGTTTCAAACGATGAGACAGGAAGAGCCATCAAAACTGAGCTTCTCTCTCTAGGGTCTTTGTCAACGGTTCTGTTTCATCTACCTTAACTCACTTTGTGAATCGGTCCCTGCTCACTATTTCCTGTCACTTCACACTCCCCCAGTTGTTCTGCAGCGCTTTTAACACTCACTTCTCCACCACACCAACTGCATGTGTGTGGCTTCTGTGGGGATGAGCTATTTTCTAACTCCTTTCCACTAAAGACATCTTGCTTCCACAATGAAGGTGTGATCATTTCCCCTCTAAACTGACCTTGCTCTTTTGCTTTTAACTGCAGGCTGATATACCACTGAGCTTGTCAGAGCTTGCAAAAAGTCTTTTAAGAGCTTGTTCCCACTAGGGGAAACCCCGCGTTCTGAATCGATTTCATTAGGCAGCGTGCCCATTAGGATTCGGTTTAAATCTAGAACAGTTCTAGACCAACCCGGAATCGTTCCCACAAGAACTCGAATCCAGAAGCGGGTTAAAATTTAAATCCGTGTTTTCCTCATTTAACGCGTGTTAAAAAAAACACTAGGGTCCTACCTAGTGTTTTTCCCTTGAT
>NC_056524.1:18011106-18033825 GCF_019175285.1 Sceloporus undulatus
TAAATGAATGGCAGAAATAGAGATGGGAGGAAAAAAAACGTATTGGGGAGAACAAGTTAAGTCTTAATTTTCTGTACAAGACAAAGTGATCGTCTCACACAGTCAGACTCCAAGGAGATGTCAAAGGGGGTGAACGCCCTTGTGGGGTATTGGCAGATAATAAATAAATAAATAAATAAAAATCTGATGGTTGTTACTCGAAATCTCGCCTCTTTGTGTTTCTCCACACAGTACCCAAGATGAATGTGTTCTGATCCCTTACCATCATTGGAGGTAAGGCACTTTCCCTGAAAAAATACCAAAGCTCACTAGCTTGCCTGCCTCCACCAAGAAGGCATCTTCCTCCTCAGGGTGCTTAAAGACCCCAAGACACCTCTTCCATAGACCTAATAGTTACCTAATTCTCCCCCCCCCTTTTTTTTTTTGTTCCCTGACAGATGAAATCACATCTACACAGACTGTGCAAACTGTATGGATCCTCATTTAATAGGGCATGGAATATACCAGACACTACTGTCACCGAGAACTATTTGGATATCTTTATACAACATTTAGTGGAAGTAGACAAAGGGTAGATGGATTGTTTCTCCTCCTTCTCCTCTCACACAAATCCCTGGGGTCCTGAGCTTCTCCTTTCTGGGTGTAGTAGCCCAATAAAGATGTAATCTCTCTTTGTCCATTTCTTTTGGCAGGGAATGTATTGACCTACTGTGGGGAGTGCTAAACTCATTTGTACGATTCGTGGGGGACCTTGCTCTTTTCCTGTTGAGGTGAGGAAAGAGTTTGAGATGAAGGTAACAAGACCATTCCCTCACAAGGTCTGTCCTCATGAGCCACAAAAGGTTTCCCCTTATTGAGCCTAGAATGTCCTCTTATCAGGTGAAGGCAATCAGATTCCTTGCAGTAATTGTACATTACATGGACCAGACAGAGAGGCTAGACAAATGGATCCCTGAGTTTCATGCCATCTTTTTGAATTTCATGGCAGAGGATATCCTTATGCCTTGGGATCCATATGACATAACTGTGATCCACATGACACTATGGTAAGATGTATTTCTTCCTTCTTTCTGGGGAAGAAATGGTCAGTGGTTTCCATTCCATTTGATGAGACTAGATGTAGGAATATAAATCCTACAAGCTTTTCTGTCAGTCTATGATGACATGACAATTGTTGTCTGTTCTCTGCAGAGAATTATGGCTTGTAATTTTGTGCGTCCTGGGAGAAGGCTGCTTTTCCAATTGCCTATGCTTCCTTCTCCATCAGAAACTGATGGATTTCAGAAGGCAAAACCCACAGCAGCCAACCCGGACCCAAAAAAGGAGAGAGGTCATCAGGGATCTTTCAATACTCAAAGGCTAGTGCCATGCTTCGGGACTGTGTGCCGGTCTTTGATGAACCAAATCCTGTCCATGACCTTCCCATTCTGCAAAGTAAAACAGAAAGAGTTTGGGTGCTCCATTAAAGGGTGGGGGGAAGAGTGTGCAATTTCAGACAGATAAAATGAGTTTGTAAGGCTGGATCAGATCTAAGCTGCATCTGCACTGCAGAAAATAATGCAGTTTGGCACCGCTTTAGCTGCCATGGCTCAATGCTGTGGGATACTGGGATCTGTAGTTTGTTGAGATATTTAGGTTTCTCTGTCACAGCAAACTACAAATCCCAGGATTTCCTAACACAGATGTGAGTTTGAGATCATAAGGGACAAACAAGACTTAAATTTTCCCCAGATATTAACTCTGCAGTTTCAGATCTGCTGTACGCCACAGAAGCCAGACCAAGGTGCATCCACACTTCACAAAAAGTGGCTCAAACCCACTTCAACTGCCTTTTCGGTGTTCTGTGGAATCCTGGGATTTGTAGCTTGGTGAGGTGATTAGATTTCTCTCCCAGAAAACTCTAGCAAAGTCCCCTGAATTCCCAAGGTGGGCTATAAAATCAAGGTGTCTGGGGAACCATTAGCTCAAGGGAGTGGACTAGAGCTCTCTAGCAGAGAAGTTTAAGTACCTCACCAAACTACAAATCCCAGGATGCCAGAAGATGGAATCAGGACAGTAAAAGTGGCATCATCTATCATGGATGCAGCTTCATGCGTACTGGAAATCCCTTCTCAGTTGCTGGTGGCAGAACCAGTTCCCACCTTGTTATCGGACACTTGCTGCAGCCAAAGGTGGGTCCGGTTGAGAATCTACATGCAAGTGTATCCATAGTCCTCAGTCCTCACGGCACTCCAGTCCCTCGGCTCGGGGACAAAGGGATTGAGCCACTCTTGGCAACCCTGGATGAAGAAAAGAGAAATTGATTTTGAACAGTATGGTTTTAAGGAATAAATGATTAAATATATAATATATTGTTATGGTTTTGTGGCGCAGTTCGTGATGAGGTACCACGGCTACGTTTGGCGCCAGGATCACCTCCTTCGAATCTGTAGGCAGCAACTTGTGAGCTGTAGAAACACCTCTCCCCATCCAGAATAACTGAAGAGAACACTGTAGACAAAGGTCTCTCAGATTAGGCTTTTATTCTTTTTCTTTTTGAAGTGAAAGCAGTTTTCTATGGGCTGTTTGTATAGGGTGATCCAACCCTGCCTTCTATTCCATTCCATTCCAATTTCATGATCATCAAATTTAATACTTTCCAACTGGCATCTATAAGCTTGCCGTGTTCAGTGTCTGAAATTTTAAATAATCCTTCTAGAATAGCAGAAATCACTGAAACTCTCAAGAGTAATAACCTATATAAAGATACCAAAAATGTTCACATTTGTAAATATTGCCACTGTGCGCTTCCTCATGAAATGGTCCCAAAATCTTCAGTTTGGGATCATTCCACATAATTAATTTAGCATGTTCAAACCATGCTAAATTTCCATGTCATTATACAGGTCTGTTGCCTTCCACTGTTTCCCAGTCCATCTTCCTTCATTCCAGCAACAGAGCAATAACATCCCAGTAATATCCCAAATCCATAAAACAACAATACCTTAATAGGGCCAACCAAAATACACAATAGACTGTTGTAATCTTTCTTTCTTTCTTTTTTTACTTTTGTTTTCTTTCTTTTTAATTTCTTTTTTTTAAATTTATTCTTTTACAAAGCTTGCATTTTTACAACAAGATAAACACAAACATATAACAACAAGCTATAAATATGTTATATATTAGGCTTATACCTGATAACTTTCCACAAGAAACTGTATAATTTTATCTTTTAATACAAAATCTTATTCCCCTATTTCTAGGTATGAAAAAAAAAGTTTTTGTTTCTTATACCTCTCCTTACTGAGCAGCCATTAAGTAAAGTCTTACAGCTTCCCAATTCTTTCCCCATTTAACCATATCTTTCTTGTTTATTAATACTGTTAATCTATCTAGGTCTTTCAATTCCCATATTTTGTTTTGCCACATCTCTATTTGTGGGGTTATAGGTAATTTCCAGTTCTTTGCTATTAACCTTCTGGCAGCCGATATTAATAATATTTTCCAATACAGTATTTCCTTTCTTCCTCTGGGTATAGTAGTGAGGCCATGTTTAACAGATATATTTCTGGTCCAAACTCAAAATCAAATTTTAATATTAACTTTATTTCCAAATGAATATTTACCCCAAAAGACTTTACATATGTGCATTGCCACCACATATGCAAATATGTACCTATTTCTTTTTGGCATCTCCAGCACCTGTTATCTTTTAATTTATATATTTTTCTAGTGATCATGGTGTTTGATACCATCTAGTTACAACTTTAAAATAATTTCCTTTTATTGTTTGTGCTACAGTAAATTTTTTTGTTTTTAGTCTAGCTTTTCCCCATTTTTCCAAGTCTAAATTGTAACCCAACTTGTGCCCATTTTATCATAGAATCTTTAATTCCCACTTATTCTAGGGATCTTTTCAGTAAGGTGTTTATATTTTACTTAATATCTTTTTTTCATTTTCTTACATTAATATAATGTCTAATTTGTTATCCTCTTTCACAAATCCAAATAAACTCTTATTCTTTGTAAATCTTTCTTTAAGTTGAATATGATTCAACCAATTCATATGGCCTATTTTAGTTATGATTTCTTCCTTTAATCTTAATATAGCATTTCCTCCATTATCATGAGTTAATATGTCTCTATACATTATCCATTTCTGACTTTTTCCTCATTGGCCTAAAAAAGCCTCTTGTGGGGAAGTCCAATGTAAAACATTTTTTCACAGTTAGCCAGTTATTAATTAAAGTTTTCCTCAATAGATGTTCATTAAAGACTTTGTCTCCTTTGTGCCCATCATACCAGACATATGCATGCCAACCTAGCTGAGTATTATATCATTCTAACCATAAAGAATTTGAATTGCTTATTTTACACCAGTCTTTCATCCAAACAATACATGCAGACCTATAGTATAGTAGAATATCTGGTACCGCCATGCCCCCCTCCCTTTTAATTGTATCTTTCATAGTTGTCCACTTGATTCTTGGTCTTTTGCCATTTAACTCTTTTTCCCATTACTTAATTATTTTCAGGGTCTGTATTATTGGTAGATTTAAAAAAACAAAGAACACCTTTGGTAAAATACACATTTTGATTGTCGCACTCCTACCTGATAGGGAAAGCTTTAAGTCTTTCCATTTTTTCATATCATTTTCAATTGTTTTCCACATTGACCCATAATTTAAAGCAAAATGATCCAAAGTATTGTTACCAAGATACCCAAGTATTTAACTTTTTCCTTAATTTTAAACCCCAAATTTTCTTCTACTAAATTTCTCTCTTTTCCCTTGATATTCTTTGTTATTAACCAAGTTTTATTTTCATTCACTTTAAATCCTGCTAATTTTCCAAAAGTTTCTAATTCCTGTTTCAGAATTTCCATACTTTTTGAGGGATTATCTAATATTAAAACTAAGTCATCCACATAGGCATTAATTTTATCTCTTTGTTTTTACTTCTTATACCTCTAATTTCTGTATTTCCCCTTACTGAATTTAACAAAACTTCCAAAACGGAAATAAAAAGCAGTGGGGACAATGGACAGATGAGGCTTTTATTCTTAGAAGAAGTTCCAATATGTATAGAGCTATCTACAAACATCTACACAGTCCACCAAACAGAGAAAGCCACAAAGTCAACTGACTAACGGAATCCACAGCCAACCGCCAAAACCAACTGCCAAGGTCACCTGTCAAGGGAGTGTTCAAATTCCTCTCAGTCTGATGACCCTGGTTGGAGAATGGCCGTCCTGTTGCTATTAAATCCCACATTGTACATTTTACTATGTACTCTACATCCCAATACACACACACACACACACACACAGAGTTCAAAATATTGGCTGGAATCCACTTGGACAGTTATGAATGCCTAACCTAGAGCAATGGTTCCGAACCATTGGTAGTCCAGATGATTTGGTCTTCAGGTTCCATAACTCCTGACTGTTGGCCCAGTTCGCTGGGGCTTCTCTGATGTACAAAACAAATGGAAGACCAAAGGTTGGGAAGTACTGACCTAGAGTTATGCATTCATGGCTGTTACTTTGGCGAGATACAGACCGCCCCTTTGGGATCGCCTGCACCCACCCCTTTCCCCAACGGATCAGAGCCTCAGCAGCCATAGCTGCATCCTGGAGGCCCCGATCTGCCGCTTTTCCAGGCCTTGGGGAAGCGGCAAAACTGGAAAAGGGGTGTCCTTGGGGCTTCATGCCCCAAGGACACCTGAACAGCGGCAGGGAAAGAGAGAAAGGGGCCTCTTGGCCCCTTTCCCTTTCGTATCGCTGGCGCAGCCATGTAAAGGCTGCGCCAGCGATATAAGCACATGCATTACGCCTGGGCTGCTCTGTTTGGAGGCGGCTCGGTCGTGACATCCTAATGCTCATGTAGACAGGGCACCACCCCCATTACCACGCCGCGGTTACTTGATAGGGTTGAGGGGCATCTGTAAAGGACACCCCGAGGCAACTCTAGCATGTACCCAGGCCGGCACAAAGCGCCGGTCTGGATACCACCATATTCACAATTCCTATGGTCAGGGGATATGTTGGGACTGTGAAAGTCCTCCAATCCTCACTTAACTGCTGTTGCGAGCAACAGAGGTCTACAGTATTCCCCTGCCAGTGAGAAAGCAGATGATATTTTCATCCAATTCCCTTGTATGAATAATATCTGGAAGGAGGGAAATTGGGACAGGGACCCTGCTTGCGCCTGTCACAACTGGGGTCGCTCATGACAACTGCTTCTCAAGTAATGAGGAATGGATCCTGTTGCTTGCAGCAGCTGCTACCCAATAAATGGGGACTGGGAGGAATGGGATGGGAGACACAGCTGTGTCACGACGGTGGATACAGATTCATAAGTGCCAAAATGGATTCCAGCCATTGTTACAGTTGTTTATTATCTTAAATTGATTTTATTGTATGCCATTCTGAGATCTTTGTTTATGCTCAGAAGCATGCTGCTATTCTTGGTTTGAGCCTCCCCCCCAAAAAAGCCCCCCCCCCCCTAAAAATAAGCCAACCCTGATTCCCAAATTTTGTGCTTACAGTCAATCCAGTGATGGTGCCAACATCTCCACCACAGAATCAATTCTTCCAAAAGAAAAATATCCCCAAAAAGAGGAACATCCAATTTGGCCGTGGACGTAAGATTTCTATGGCAACAAAGAGTCTGTGTTTCCCTTTAAGTGTTCTTCTTGAAACAGCTGAAAATAATGACCACTGGAAGAGAATTTTGCCTATAAAATGAATTGGAAGTAATGCTTGAGTTTTGTACTGGGCCTAAATACAGTGCTTCCTCGGGTTACGAAATTAATTCGTTCCGCGGCCTCTTTCGTAACCCGAAAAGCCTTCGTAAGCCGAAATGCCATAGGCGCTAATGGGGATGGATGGTGGCTGAAGTCCTACATTACAGTCTATGTTTACAAATCCATAGGTACGTTGTAGAAATGCAATGAAATCCTCCTAGTGTAGTGGTTCCCAAACTTTGGTGCTCCTGGTGTTTGGGACTTCAATTCCCAGAAGCCCCAGCTAGCTTGGCCAACAATCAAGGATTCTGGGAGCTGATGTCCAAAACATGTGGAGGACCAAAGTTTAAATATTAGGGAACTGTGGAAGATGTTTGTACCTGGAAACTTTGCAAAACCTGGGGAAAGTCATTCTCTCTCAGCTTCGAGGATAGCATAGCAAACCCTCCCCTGAAGAAACTTTGCAAAACCCTGGGGAAAGTCACTCTCCTCTCAGCTTCAGAGGATAGCAATACTCCCTGAAGAAACTTTGCAAAACCCTGGGAAAAGTCAACTCTCTCTCAGCTTCAGAGGATAGCAATAGCAACCCTCCCCCTAAGAAACGTTTGCAAAACCCTGGGAAAAGTTCACCGCTCTCAGCTTCAGAGGATAGCAATAAGCAACCTCCCCTGAAGAAACTGCAAAACCCTGGGAAAGTCACTTCTCTCAGCTTCAGAGATAGCATAGCAACCTCCCCTGAAGAAACTTTGCAAACCCTGGAAGAGTCCTCTCTCTCAGCTTCAGAGGATAGCATAGCAACCCTCCCCTGAAGAAAACTTTGCAAAACCCTGGGAAAGTCACTCTCTCTCAGCTCAGAGGAGAAGCATGCAACCCTCCCTGAAAAACTTGCAAACCCTGGGAAAGTCCCTCTCTCAGCTTCAGAGGATAGCAATAGCAACCCTCCCCTGAAGAAACTGCAAAACCCTGGGAAAGTCACTCTCTCTCAGCTTCAGAGGATAGCAATAGCACCCTCCCCTGAAGAAACTGCAAAACCCTGGAAGTCACTTCTTCAGCTTCAGAGGATAGCAATAGCACCCTCCCCTGAAGAAACTTGCAAACCTGGGGAGTCACTCTCTCTCAGCTTCAGAGGATAGCAATAGCAACCCTCCCTGAAGAAACTTGCAACCTGGGAAAGTCACTCTCTCAGCTTCGAGTCAATAGCAACCCTCCCCTGAAGAACTTTGCAAAACCCTGGGAAAAGTCACTTTCTCAGCTTCAGAGATAGCAATAGCACCCCCCTGAAGAAACTTTGCAAAACCTGGGAAAGTCACTCTTCTCAGCTTCAGAGGATAGCAATGCAACCCTCCCCTGAAGAAACTTTGCAAACCCTGGGGAAGTCATTCTTTCAGCTTCAGAGGATAGCAATGCAACCCTCCCCTGAAGAAACTTTGCAAAACCCTGGGAAAGTCACTCTCTCTCAGCTTCAGAGGATAGCAATAGCAACCTCCCCTGAAGAAACTTTCAAAACCTGGGAAAGTACTCTCTCTCAGCTCAGAGGAAGCAATGCACCCCCCTGAAGAAACTTTGCAAAACCCTGGGAAGAGTCACCTCTCTCAGCTCAGAGGATAGCATAGCAACCCCCCCTAAGAAACTTTGCAAAACCCGGGAAAGTCACTCTCTCTCACTCAGAGATAGCAATAGCAACCCCCCCTGGAAGAAACTTTGCAAACCCCTGGGGGAAAGTCATCTCTTCTCAGCTTCAGAGGATAGCAATAGCAACCCTCCCCTGAAGAACTACTTTGCAAAACCCTGGGAAGAAGTCACTCTCTCTCAGGCTTCAGAGGATTAGCAATAGCAACCCTCCCTGAAGAAACTTTGCAAAACCCCTGGGAAAAGTCACCTCTCCTCAGCTTCAGAGGATAGCAATAGCACCCTCCCCTGGAAGACTTTGCAAAACCCTGGGGAAGTCACTTCTTCTCAGCTTCAGAGGATAGCAATAGCAACCCTCCCCTGAAGAAACTTTGCAAAACCCTGGGAAAGTCCCTCCTCTACAGCTTCAGAGGATAGCAATAGCAACCCTCCCCTGAAGAAACTTTGGCAAAAACCCTGGGGAAAGTCTTCTTTCAGCTTAAGGGATAGCAAAGCAACCCTCCCCTGAAGAAACTTTGCAAAACCCTGGGAAAAGTTCACTCCTCTCAGCTTCAGAGGATAGCAATAGCACCCTCCCCTGAAGAACTTTGCAAACCCTGGGGAAAGTACTCTCTCTCAGCTTCAGAGGATACAATATAAACCCCCCTGAAGAAACTTTGGCAAAACCTGGGAAAGTCCTTTCTCAGCTCAGAGGATAGCAATAGCACCCTCCCCTGAGAAAACTTTGCAAAAACCCTGGGAAAGTCCACTCTCTTCAGCTTCAAGGATGCAAAAGGCAACCCTCCCCTGAAGAAACTTTGCAAAACCTGGGAAAAGACTCTCTCTCACTTTCAGAGATAGCAATAACCCTCCCCTGAAGAAACTTTGGAAAACCCTGGGAAGAGTCACTCTCTCTCAGCTTCAGAGGCTAGACAAGAGCAACCCGCCCCTGAAGAAACTTTGCAAAACCCTGGGGAAAGTCACTCTCTCTCAGCTTCAGAGGATAGCAATAGCAACCCTCCCCTGAAGAAACTTTGCAAAACCCTGGGGAAAGTCACTCTCTCTCAGCTTCAGAGGATAGCAATAGCAACCCTCCCCTGAAGAAACTTTGCAAAACTCTGGGGAAAGTCATTCTTTCTCAGCTTCAGAGGATAGCAATAGCAACCCTCCCCTGAAGAAACTTTGCAAAACCCTGGGAAAAGTCACTCTCTCTCAGCTTCAGAGGATAGCAATAGCAACCCTCCCCTGAAGAAACTGCAAAACCCTGAGGAAAGTGACTCTCTCTCAACTTCAGAAGATAGCAATGTTAACCCTCCCCTGAAGAAACTTTGCGGAAACCCTGAGGAAACCCTTCCTCTGCCTCACCCCCAAGAGTCCTACCAGGCCTTATATGTGCCTCCTCCACAGCTCTCTCTATAGTCTCCACTTGGCTACATGGAAAAGCTTCTCCTCCTCTGCCTGGCCAATGGGAATGGAGGAGCTGGGAGCATGGCAGCATTCCAACACAAACGGAGGCTGCTTTGCAAAGGGGAGGCCGAGACGGAGAGGCAAGGACCAGGAGTCCACAGCCCTCCCCGGGACATAATATGAAGGCGGGAGGGGACCTTCCCCAAGGTCAAAAAAGCATGATTGTCCCGCCAGAACCTGTCAAATGGCAACCCTAGGCTTAGGGAGCTGGCTATGTTTAGCCTGGGGAAGAGACAGTTAAGAGGTGATATGATAGCCCTGTCTAAGTATAATTTAAGGGGTGTCACATTGAGGATGGAGCAAGGTTATTTTCTGCTACTCCAGATAATAGGACACAGAACAATGGATGCAAGCTACAGGAAAGGAGATTCCAGTCTGACATTAAGAAGAACTTCCTGACAGTAAGAGCTGTTTGCTAGCGGAACACACTCCCTCAGAGAATGGTGGAGTTCCCTTCTTTGGTTGTTTTTAAACAGAGGCAGGATGGCCATTGTTGGAAGTGCTTTGATTGTGGGTTCCTACAAGATTGGGCTGGATGGCCCTTGTGAACTCTTCCAGCTCTATGTTTAACAGCAACAACAAAGGCGAACCTATGACCTGTTACAGACTGCCAAAATAAAGCTGCTTCAGGTCTCTTTGGAGGTATGCTGTTTAAATGATGCATGGGTCCTAAGAGTCCGGAGGTTGCGCCAAAGCCACACTCCATTCCTAAGCACTGGAGTGCAGCTTTGGTGCAGCTTCCGGATTCTTAGGATGCATGCATCATTTAAATAGCATACCTCCAAAGAGACCCGAAGCAGCTTTATTTTGGCAGTCTGTAACAGGCCTATAATGGTGTTTCCTTGGCAAGTTTTTTCAGAGGGAGTCTGCCATTGCCATCCTCTAAGTAAGAGAATAAGACTTGCTTAGGGTCAATCAGTGAGTTTCATGGCCAAGCAGAGATTTGAACCCTGTTCTCCAGAGTCATAGTCCAAATAACAGGGTGCAATTCTTTGACTGTACACTGCCTCTGATATTGGCAATTGAAGTGAATGTAGTCTGTATAATCCTACATCTTTACCTATAGAATGCAAAGATATTTTGCAAAATGCTGACAGGGGACAGAGAAAAGGGAGAATGACTCAACACCTTCTTTGCTTCAGTGTTCTCAGAAAAGGAAAAGGTACTCAACCTGAGGATAATGGAGCAGAGGACAGAATAGGGGAATTTCAGCACAGAATAAGTAAAGAGATAGTACAGGAATATCTGGTTAATCTAAACGAATTTAAGGCAGGTTACAAACCACCATAAAGTACGCGCTCTGCGCGTACTAGGGCTAGGAAGGGCCGTATTAGGGTTAAGAAGGTTCTTAACTTCCTCATGGCTGTTTCTCCCAGTACGCGTGGAGCGCGTCGTAAATGGTGGCGCCCATCCACATGGGTGCCACCATTTTGACGTCTTGGACGCTGTGCGTCCAGATGTGTCGCAGCGGACGTGACGCCGCGAGGGCGCTCTCCGCCCCTTGCGGCGCCACTTCCGCGTTTCAAAAAGGAGCGCCATTTCGGCGCTCCTTTTTTGCTGCGCAGGGAAGCCTCACGGTCTGGCCGCTGGGGCTTCCCTACGCAGCGAATGGCGGTGGCGGGAAAACGGCCCCTTGAGGGCCGTTTGTAACCCGCCTAAGTCTTCAGGACCAGATGAACTACATCCAAGGGTATTAAAAGAACTAGCAAATGTAATATCGGAGCCATTGGCAATAATCTTTGACAACTCCTGGAGAACAGGAGAAGTCCCAGCAGACTGGAGGAGGGCAAACGTCCCCATCCTCAAAACGGGAAAAAAAGATGATCCCAACAATTATAGTCCAGTTAGTCTGACATCAATACCAGGAAAGCTTCTGGAGCAGATCATTAAACAGAGAGTCTGTGAACATCTAAAAAGCAATGCCATAATCACAAAAAGTCAACATGGGTTTCAGAGAAAGTCATGCCAGACAAATCTAATATCTTTTTTTGATAAAATCACCAGCTTGTTAGGTGAAGGGAATGCTGTGGATATAGTATATCTTGATTTCAGTAAGGCTTTTGACAGGGTTCCCCATGACATTCTTGCAAACAAGCTTGAAAAATGTGGGCTAGACATCTGGAGCCATGGAGAAGAAGACCTGGCTGTATTTCTGAACCATCTGAACAACATCCACCCCAACATCCAATTCACTATAAAAAAAGAAAAGGAAGGAACACTGCCATTTTTGGAGTCCTTGTCATCCGCAAACGGAACCTACGCTCGGGTCACACAGTATACCGAAAACCCACACATACAGACTGATACCTGCACAAGAACTCCAACCATCACCCTGGACAAAAAAGAAGCACAATCAAAACACTGGTAGACCGAGCAAAACGCATCTGTGAACCCCACTTCTTGGAAGATGAACTGAAGCATCTGGACTGGGCTCCACAGGCCAATGGTTATTCCAGCTCAGACATCAGAAGGGTTGCCAGGCCCAGGAAAACCCAGAGAAGTGAAGACAAGCAGCCACCCAAAGGGAAGGTATTTTTTACCATACATCAAAGGAGTCACGGACAGAATACACAAAGTGGTGAGGAAGCACAACCTGCAAATTGTTTACAAACCGATGAAGAAAATCCAGCAAATGCTTCGGTCAGTCAAGGACCAGAGAGACCTTCTTACAGCCGCAGGAGTTTACCTCATACCATGCAGCTGCAGAAAAGTCTACATAGGGACCACCAAATGCAGTTTGCAAACAGCAATCAAGGAACACGAGAGACACTGCAGACAGGGTCAGCCAGAAAAATCAGCAGTAGCAGTACATGCCACAAACCATCCTGGGCATAAAATACTGTTTGAAAACACCGAAGTTCTGGACCATGCCAACCACTACCATGTCAGGATGCACAGGGAAGCCATTGAAATCCACAAACACCTGAACAATTTCAACCAGAAAGAAGAAACCCTTAAAGTGAACAAAATTTGGCTACCAGTCCTGAGAAATAGCAAAATAAGGACTCAGCAAATGCAAATGTGAAACCATTCAGAGTCAGGAGCTTTCCCAGCAGATAATGATCACCAATTAGCAGACACTAATCCTCTTTTGCATTAGCCTCCCAGCCTGAGGCCGGCCATCAGCACAGAACAATACACATGTAAATCACTCCTGCATTCCCAGGCTCACACAGTATATACACACCCAATTTTTCCAGGAAAAGCATTCTCTGAAGATGCCAGCCACAGATGCTGGTGAAACGTCAGGAAGAAACTCTGCTAGAACATGGCCACTTAGCCCCAAAAACCCAGAAAAAAAATATGGATGCCAGCCATGAAAGCCTTTGACTAGACAAGGTAACTGTTACATGGATTTGTAACTGGTTGACCGGCCGAACCCAAAGGGTGCTCAACAATAGCTCCTTTTCATCCTGGAGAGAATTGACCAGTGGGGTCTCACAGGGCTCTGTCCTGGGGCTAGTGTTATTCAACATCTTTATCTAGGGTGCGTTCCCGATGGGTCCTATGGGGCACCGTCATTATGTGCGAGGGGTGGTGCTTCCTGACGCGCCTTGCCCCTCACACGTAACGAGGGCGTCAAAATGGCAGCGCCCTATACAGATGGGCGCCACCATTTTGACGTGACGGATGCCTAGCGTCCGCAGGTCTCAGCGCCCTTGTGACATTGTAAGGGCACCATTGGCGCCTTGCGACATCACAACGGTGCCGTAAAAAGAAGCTCCTTTTTGCAGCTTCTTTTTGCTGCGCTGGGAAACCACGCAGTTTGTCCACTGCGGTTCCCTCAAGCAGCAAAGATGGGCGGAGGCAGACCACCCTTTTGGGCGGTCTGTAAAACGCCAATGACTTGGATGACAGAACTGGGGGCATACTTATCAAATTTGCAGATGACACCAAATTAGGAGGAATAGCTAATACTCCAGAGGACAGGATCAAAATTCAAAATGATCTGAATAGCCTAGAAAGCTGGGCCAAAGCTAACAAAATTAAATTCAAAATGGAGAAATGTAAGGTACTGCACTTAGGGCAGAAAAATAAAATGCAGAGATATAGGATGTGGGACACCTGGCTAAATGAGAATGCATGTGAAAGGGATCTGAGAGTCCAAGTTGAACATGAGTCAACAGTGTGATGCGGCAACTAAAAAGGCCAATGCGATTTTAGGCTGCATCAATAAAAGTATAGTGTCTAGATCAAGAGAAGAAATAGCGCCACTGTATTCTGCTTTGGTCAGGCCACACCTGGAATATTGTGTTCAGTTCTGGGCACCACAATTCAAAAAGGATGTGGAGAAACTGGAGCATTCCAAAGGAGAGTGACAAAAAAGGTGAAGGGTCTGGAAATCATGTCCTATGAGGAACGACTTAGGGAGCTGGGGATGTTTAGCTTGGAGAAGAGAATGTTAAGAGGGGATATGATAGCCCTGTTTAAATACTTGAAGGGATGTCATATTGAGGAAGGAGCAAGTTTGTTTTCTGCTGCTCCAGAGAACAGGACCCGGATCAATGCATGCAAGGTTCAGGAAAAGAGATTCCACCTCAACATTAGGAGGAACTTCCTGACAGTAAGGGCTGTTTGACAGTGGAACACACTCCCTTGGAGTGTGGTAGAGTTTCCTTCTTTGGAGGTCTTTAAACAGAGGCTGGATGGCCATCTGTCGGGGATGCTTTGATTGAGATTTCCTGCATGGCAGGAGGTGTCCGGGAAAGCAGCCAAAGGGCTGATAAGGCAGCTAGTTCTCAAACAAACAACCCCCTCCCAGCACAGCAAAGTCAGTGTAAGCTACACAGTCCTAGAGAGTTGCAGTAGCTTTACCAAAAGGGATTACCAAGAGAATTGTCAGACGGTCCAAGGTTCAGGGTAACAGATAGGCAGGTCGATGAAGCAGTCCAAGGTCAAGGTTTCCGGGTATTCAAGACAAAAAGCCAAGGAGCCAGAGACAGAGTCTTTCCCCTAAAAGAGTCAGATATCCACTGGCAAAGAACCACACATGCTCCAGGTGCTTAAGAAGGCAAGGAGCTGGCCTTCAGCTGTGCCTGATTACGAAGACGCTTCTGATAAAGCCTCCGAGATCTTCGAAGGCCCTCTCTTTCTGCTCGACGCTCATTGAAGGTAGGCACACTGCCCAGATCCTCCTCCATGTCCACAGCCTCGGCACCAGGCAAACTTGACTGCTGAACCTCTGGAGGGGCCATAGACTCTGCTCCAGCAGAACTAGGGCCAGCCTCTCGCTCCTCCATTACAGGTTCAAGCCCCTGGGGCTCTGGCTCCTCCATTATAGGTTCAGATCCCAGAGGCTCTAGCTCATCCTCTGAGTCCTCCAAGCCATCTTCCAGGCTGGGCATGACAGGAGGTTGGAATGGATGGCCCTTGAGGTCTCTTCCAGCTTTATGATTCTATGGTGGGATACAAACCGCCATTTAGTACGTATAGGATACGTACTAGGGTTAGGAAGGGGCGGTGCTTCCGCACCCCCCTAACCCTAGTATGTATCCTATACGTACAAGATGGCGGCGCACCTTCTACATGGGCGCCGACATCTTTACGTACTGGACGCATAGCGTCCAGACGTGTCGCGGCACCTATGACGTCGCGAGTCCACGCCAGGCGCCTCGCGACGTCATAGAGGCGCCGCAAGAAGAAGCTCCGAAATGGAGCTTCTTTTTTGCTCCGCGCGGGAGTCACGCGGTTTGGCTGCTGCGGCTCCCGCACGGAGCAAATGGCGGCGGCAGGGGAGCGCCGCAGAGCGGCGGTTTGTACCCCGCCTATGATTCTGTGAAAGTAGCACTGCCCCAATTCATGCTAAATCGTGCTGGAACCGAGTACAGAAGTCTGACCTTGTCATCTCAGTGCATCTTAAGAGGTTAACAGAATCCTTGTGGAAACCAGTATGAAGCCTGAGGGGGCAGACTTGTGTCAACTTGTTTTGTTTCCTGGAAAAAAAACATTGCTTATATGTGCAGTGAAAACAATAGTTACTTCTTTACTCTGCAACTGTTTCTTAACTAGATGGCTAATTGTGCATTTACTGTCTACAGTTAGTTTAAAATCCTTTCTCATGAAATCTTACATGGATTTTATTACTTTTTTTTTTGTTCACAAAAACAAAACAATTTTTAAGTTTTTAAGATGCGAGGAAACTTTGCATTTTTTTAATTTCTTCACTCATCTTCTGTGTCACATGTTGGTTTTCTGAAAAGCAGATTGAGAAAGGATTTTAGGCCATTTATATCTGATAAGTAACAATATCCAAACATCCAAATCAACTAGTTAGTACAAAGTTTATTGATTAGTCAATTGACCATATCAAACTGTTAACAACAAAGTTTATTGATTAGTCAATTGACCATATCAAACTGTTAACAACAAACATGGTAAAATGTGAGAAAATACAATGCATAAAATATAGTGGAATAAAATAAATTAGACAGAATAAGATAACATATATATTAATTTAAATTAACAGTAATATAAAAACTAAAGAATGAAAAATACAAAACCCCAAATATGTTGAAATAAGAATTCAAAGATATAACCATGTTAGTCTGTGGAATCAGTATGTAGAGAGATCTTGTAGCACCTTTGAGACTAACTGAAAGAAAGAAGATGGCATCATAGAATCGTAGAGTTGGAAGAGACTGCATGAGCCATCCAGTCCAACCTCCTGCCATGCAGGAAATTTCAATCAAAGCATCCTCAGCAGATGGCCATCCAGCCTCTGCTTAAAGAACTCCAGGGAAGGAGACTCCACTACACTCCGAGGGAGTTTGTTCCACTGTTGAACAGCCCTTACTGTCAGGAAGTTCTTCCTCATGTTGGGGTGGAATCTCTTTTCCTGCAGCCTGCATCCATTGTTCCAGGTCCTAGTCTCTGGAGCAGCTGAAAACAAGTCAGCTCCCTCCTCAATATGACATTCCTTCAAGTATTTAAACAGGTCTATCATATCACCTCTCCAGGCTAAACATCCCCAGCTCCTTGAGTCTTTCCTCATAGAACATGATTTCCACACCCTTCACCATTTTAGTCGCCCTCCTTTGGACACACTCTAGCTTCTCAATGTCCTTTTTGAATTGGGGTGCCCAGAACTGGACACAATATGCCAGGTGGGGCCTGACCAAAGCAGAATATAATGGCACTATTACTTCCCTTGATCATGAGCTCTCCTAGATTTCAGTCTACCTCTCAGATGTATTGAGGAGGGAGACTGAAGTCTACGAAAGCTCATGCTGCCAGCTTCTTTCAGTTAATCACAAAGGTGCTGCAAGATCTCTCTACATATGTTTAAATAAGTTCACCACCTTTATATGCAACCCCAAAGTTTTCAATAAAATATGTTCTCGGGTGAATAGCCCTACCTATAAATTTAGCAGTTCTAATTACTACATCTGTAATTGTTCCTTGAAGAAAATGAGCTAACCGTTTGTTACATTCCCAGAATGTAATTCTACCAAGTATTGTCTGTAGGTACTGGGCCTGTGGCATATAATTAGCAGTTAAATAGGATATGCTCAATGTCTTCTATTTCAGAGACACATGTTCTCTCAATGTATGGCACTTGATGGAATCGTCCATGGTTAACCATGGAATCTATCTGTTCAAATCTTGCTTTGTTTAAAGCTGTTCTATGGGAATGAGTCAAGCCCATTATCAGGTATTTTTCTATTTGAAAAGACTGTTTATTTTTGGCGAAAAATGACCTGGTGTTTGCAAGTGTTTCAGAATCAATTTGGGCATTTACACCCATAACTCTTTGTTTAAATATTGGTGTGGCCTGGTGTCTAAATGAAAATAGGTATTGTATTGAAAAACCAAGATCAAATCAACTAGTTGCAGCTTGCCCTTTCTCTGCCTTTGCACGGGAGGAACTTATACAGACTGAGTATCTGCCTAACATGCATTTTCTAAAGCAGATAAACCACACACTTGATTTCTACTGGTTTGATTTTTGCCAGCTTTGTGGTACTACTAAATTTGTAGTCTGGTGAAGTATTCAGCCACACCTGTAAGAGACTCTTATACCTTACAAAGGCACGTTACAGACGCGCCGAAAGTCCGTACTAGGGTTAGGAAGGGGCATAGTAGGGTTGAGAAGGGGCGTCACTTCCTGACACCCCTCAACCCTAGTACAGACCGAGTCCGTACAAAATGGCAGCGCCCGCCCACACGGGGGCCGCCATTTTGATGTTGCGGACGCATAACGTCCGGACGTCGCACAGCGGAAGTGACGCTGCGAGTGCGCGACTAGTGCCTCGTGGCGCCATTTCCGGGGTGCAGAAAGAAGCATCATTTCGGCGCCTCTTTTCAGCTGTGTCCAGGAACTGCGCAGTTTGGCCGTTGCGGTTCCCCGACAGAGCAATGGGTGCGCCAAAATTACAAAGTACACACCCCAAACTCCATAGGATAAAGCAGGGGTAGGCAGCCCTTTTGAGCCGGGGGCCGGGTTGCTGCCCCTCAGACAACTGGGGGGCCGAAGCAAAATAAATAAATAAGTAAAAAAAAAAATTGAAAATTAAATAAATAAATAAACCGGGACAAATGTAGGACAAAATTTTCAAATGGAGGGCACTTTTTAAATAAAAAATGGAGGACATGCGAAAACATTTGCTGATTTTTTAAAAAATGTTAAGATAAATGCATGTTTCTAAGGCTTCTATAGACAATTGCCCCACCATGCCCCTCGCACGAGACGCCAAAGGCCCCGGTGGCAATTGGCGGCAGGACTGGGCTGGGGCCGGTCCCAAGGCCTTGCCGGGCCGTATCCGGCCCGCGGGTCGTATCCGGCCCGCGGGCCGCAGGTTACCTACCCCTGGGATAAAGTAATGGCGGTTAAGGTGGTGTCAAACTGCTTTAATTCTGCATTGTGGTAGAACATCCACACACTCTCAGCCTCAGAGGAAGTTAAAGGCAAATCCCCTTTGAACTAATCTTGCCAAGAAAACCCCATGCAAGGTTTGCCTTAGGGTTACCCTAAATTCAAAACAACTTATAGGCACACAACAAGGGTGTGTTGTAAGCGATGTGCTGTAATTTAACATCTTGATTGTAACTACAGATTGAGTCCCTCTTCTCCGAAATGCTTGGGAGCACAAGTGTTTTGGATTTTGGAATATTTGCATATACATAATGTGATACCTTGGGGATAGGACCCAGGTCTAAAAACGAAATTCACAGAAACATAGAATCATAGAATCACAGATTTGGAAGAAACCTCAAGGTCCATCTAGTCCTGACATGCAGGAATCCACAATCAAAGCATCCCTGACAGATTGCCATCCTGTTTCTGTTTAAAGACCTCCAAAGGCTGAGGCTCCATTATACCTCAAAGGAGTGTGTCCAACTGTCGAATAGCTCTCACTGTCAGGAAGTTCCACCTAATGTTGAGGTGGCATCTCTTTTCCTGTAACTGTCCTCCATTGTTCTGTGTTCTAGTCTCTGGAGCAGCAGAAAACAAACTTGCTCCATCCTTACCCCCCTTCAAATACTTACACAGAGCTATCATATCACCCCTTAACTGTCTCTTCACCTGGCTAAACATCCCCAGCGCCCTAAGTCTTTCCTCATAAGGCATGGTTTCCAGATCCTTCACCATTTTGGTGGCCATCCTCTGGACACGTTATAACTTGTCAACTTCCTTTTTGAATTGTGGTGCCCAGAACTGGACACAATATTCCAGGTGGGTCCTGACCAGAGCAGAATAGAGTGGCACTATTACTTCCCTTGATCTAGACACTATAGTTTTATTGATGCAGCCTATAATCGTATTGGCCTTTTTCGTTGCTGCATCACACTGTTGACTCATGTTCAGCTTGTGGTCTGCTTGGACTCCTAGATCCCTTTCACACGTAGTCTCCTTAAGCCAGGTGTCCCCCATCCTATATCTGTGCACTTCATTTTTTTCTACCTAAGTGCAGTATCTTACATTTCTCCCTTTTGAAGTTAATTTTGTTAATTTTGGCCTAGCTTTCTAATATATTAAGGTCATCTCGAATTTTGATCCTCTCCTCTAGGTTATTAGCTACTCCCCCTAATTTGGTGTCATCTGCAAATTTAATAAGCATGCCCTCTATTATTTTGTCCAGATAATTGATAAAGATGTTGATAAAGACTGGGCCCAGGTCAGAACCCTGTGGGACCCCACTGGTCACTTCTTTCCAGGATGTAGAAGAGGGATTACTGAACACCCTTTATTTATTATATTATATTTATTAGTATCATGTTTTCCCCCCCAGAACTGGTTCTCAGAGCAACTTCACAACATTAAAAAACAGTACAATTAAAAACTTAGAAAAAGTACATTAAAGGAATTAAATTATTACAATAGTAAAACAGATAGTTATTAAAAAATAAAACATATTTTAAAAAGATAAAACTATATTTTGACTATGTCAAAATTGTTTGAAATGGTACAATTGTTTGAAATGGTACAACATCCCAGCCTATTGGTTCGGCCACTCAACGAATTACAAATCCACCTAACAGTTACATTGTCTGGCCCACATTTTACCAGCTTGTCTGCAAGAACATCATGGGGAACCTTGTCAAAGGCTTCCTGAAAACAAGGTATGTTATATCCACAGCATTCCCTTAATCTACCAATCTGGTAATTCATTTATGTTTCATATACAATTTATACACATAGCCTGAATGCAAAGGAGTCTGCAGCACCTTTGAGACTACGTAACCAAAAGTTGATAGCATGAGCTTTTGTAGACTTGAGCCTCCTTCCTCAGATTCAGGCACGAATTTACAAAAGCTCATGCTACCAACTTCTATCTTTTAGTTAGTCTCAAAAGTGCTGTAAGATCCCTTTGCTGCATACTGATTTTCCAGACTAACATGGTTATGTATTTGGATTCTAGCAACATCGCCTGGAGGTAATTTTATACACAATATTTAAAAAAATAATTTTAGGCATGAAACAAAGTCTGTCTGTGTATTTTGAACCACCAGAAAACAAATGTGTCACCCATGTGGACAATTTTGGGTTTTGGAATGTTTTGGATTTCAAAATTATAGATAAGGGAAATTCAACCTGTGTGTTGTAAATATGTTTTCAGTATTTTTAGCTGTCTTAATAGTAGGTTTTAAACTTTGTCCTTTTTAATTTATGGTATGATGCCTTGAATCACATTTTCAGAGGAAAGCATAAGTCAGAAACGACTTGAAGGCTCACAACAACAGCAACAATATCCAAAATCCACAAAACAATGATCATTAATGTTTTGTAGATTTTGGATATGGTCATGTATTTTGTGCATTTTGATTGGTCCCATAAAGGTACCCCGGTTTTGCTGATTTTGGATATTATCTTTTGTGTTCCTTTTTAGTTGGTTCCATAAAAATACCAGTCTTGTGGGTTTTGGTCCGGATATTACATTTTGTGCATTTTGGTTGGTGCCATAAATGTAGCACAGCATTGTGGATTTTGAACGTTGTCTTTTGTGCATTTTGCTTGGTCCCATAAAGGTACTGCAGTTTTGTGGGTTGTGGATGTTACATTTTGTGCATTTTGCTTGGTCCCATAAAGGTACCACAGTTTTGTTAGATTGGGATATTATATTTTGTGTATTTTGCTTGGTCCCATAAAGGTACCACAGTTTTGTGAATTTGGGGTGTTATATTTTGTGCATTTTGGTTGGTCCATAAATGTGATGAAGACACAAAAGTGTGGCCCTAACCTAAAAGGAATGTTGCAGAACAAAAAAGTCTAGGGGAAAAAAACGATACTACAGTACAAGAAATGGCTCAGTTTATTAAGAACAAAATAAAAGGAGTTGAAAATATTATCAGTGTTGCAGGAAGACAGAAATTGTATAAGATCTGTGTGCTTTGCCTGAAGATAGAATCAGATAAAAATATAAAGTATCTTATAAAAATGCTAGTACTGTATAGCCAGTATATACAAGGCTAAGAAACTATATATCCCAACCAATGAGCAAAGTATATGGAGATGTCAGACATTCAAAGTACAAATACAGGTAGGGTTTCAACACCTCCAAAGAAACATGTGGGAGGGATAACAATGTGAGCCCATTACAGATATAAAATTAATGGAAATAAAACCAGACACGTTTCGACAAAAAGTCTTCTTCAGTGGTCAAGATTATACGATTTCTGTCTGCCTGCAAGACTGATAATATTTTCAGCTCACTTCTTTTATTTTGTTCTTAATAAACTGAGCCATTTCTTGTAGTATCGTTTTTCCCCCTAAACTTTTTTGTTTCACAACAATGGTCCATAAATGTACCACAGTTTTGTGGGTTTTGGATGTCATATTTTGTGCTTTTTGGTAGGTCCCATAAAGTAACCACAGTTTTGTGGATTTTGGATGTTATATTTTATGCATTGGGGTTGGTTCCATAAAAGTACTACAGTTTTATGAGTTTGGGATATTATAGAGTGGGCCCTTGTTATCCGCTGGAGTTTGGTACTAGGACCCCCTGTGGATAACAAAATCCGTGGATGCTCAAGTCCCATTAAATATAGTGGAAAATGAAAATGGAGTCTCTTATACTGTATAAAATGGAAAAATAGAGGTTTGCTATTTGGAATTTATACTTTTTTAAAAAACATTTTAAAGCTGTGGATGCTTGAATCCTTGGATAAGATAAGAAGGACCAGCTGTATTTTGTGTATGTATTTTGATTTGACCCATAAAAAAACCAGTTTTCTGGATTTGGATATTATATTTTGGACATTTTGGTTGGTCCCATAAAGGCACCATGGTTTTGTGGATTTGAATGTTATATTTTGTGCATTTTGGCTGGTGTCATAAAGGCACCACAGTTTTGTGGATTTTGGATACTATATTTTGTGCATTTTGGTAGGTCCCATAAAGGTAGCATAGTTTTGTGGATTTTGAATGTTATATTTTGTGTGTTTTGTTTGGTCCCATAAAGGCACCACAGTTTTGTGGGC
>NC_056524.1:18033835-18092032 GCF_019175285.1 Sceloporus undulatus
TTTGGATATTATATTTTGTGCATTTGGGTTGGTCCTATAAAGGCACCACAGTTTTGTGGGTTTTGGATATTATATTTTGTGCATTTGGGTTGGTCCTATAAAGGCACCACAGTTTTGTGGGTTTTGGATATTATATTTTGTGCATTTGGGTTGGTCCTATAAAGGTGCCACAGTTCTGTGGGTTTTGGATGTTATCCTATGCATAGCTATGCAGCCAAGATGGCTGCCCTTGATTCGCGCGCTTTCTTCCCTCAGCGCTAAAACGGGAGAGGAGCCATAACGGGTGACGAGGGCGACCAATGGGACGGCGCGGTGCTCTGAAAGTGCCCAATCGCGGCGCGAGAAGGCGAAAGGGGGCGTGGCTCCTCGTTGCTGTGGGGATTTTCGCGGCATTTGAAGGGAAGGGAGGCGTTCTTCTCGAGGCGAGGTCTGACTGGGGAAGCCTTCAAGAGGCCGACGGAAAGGGCTTTGTTTTTAAAGGGGCTCCGCTCCTGAGGGTGAGCGGGAGGAGGCCCGTTTCACCCAAAGGAGCCCGTCTGTCTTCGGGGAGGGGCTGCATCCGCGCTGTAGAAATAGCCCAGTTCGACACCGCTTTAACTCCAGTGACTCAATGCTATGGAATTCTGGGAACTACCATTTGTTACGTCATTAGAGCTTTCTGACAGAGAAGGCTAAATGCATCACGAAACTACAGTTCCCAGGATTCCATAGTACTGAGCCATGGCTGTTAAAACGGTCTGAAACTGGGTTATTTCTGCAGTGTGGCTGCACTCCTTATCAGTCTTTGGGAAAGAGCTGCCTCTGGGCTGTAGAAATAATGCAGTTCGCTAACACTTTAACTGCCACGGCTCAGTGCTTTGCAGTTCTGGAATTTGTAGTTTGCTGCGGCCCCAGAGGTCTCTCTGACAGAGAAGGCCAAATGCCTCACTAAACTACAGTTCCCAGGATTCCATAGCACTGAGCCAGGGCAGTGAAAGCGGCCTCAAACTGGATTATTTATACTGGATTTACCCATCGTACAGAATCCTGGGATTTGTAGTTCGTTGTGGCACCAGAGCTCTCCGACGGAGAAGGCTGGATGTATCACAAAACTACAAATCCCAGGATTCCGTAGCATTGCGCCGTGTCAGTTAAAGCGGTCCCAAACTGCGTTGTTTCTGCAGTGTGGATGCAGCCCCCAGAGACCCAGCGTCTTTCCCTTTTTATTTTTTGCCCCTGAGTTTGGTTCCTGAGAAAATCCCTCTCAGGCCTTGCTTATATATTTTCTCCTGTCCTCATATTAGTTTTGAGGGGCTTCAGGTGCATTTACATTGCAGCAGAAATGGTTCAGTTTGGCACTGCTTTTTAAGTGCTGCAGCTCCATCCTGTGCAGTCCTGGGATTTGCAGTTTTGCAAGGATCTCTTCAGCCTCACAGAACTACACAATGTGAACTACAACTACAAATCCGTAGGATGGGGCCATGGCGGTTAAAGTGTGTTGCACTACTTCAATATTGAGGTTTGGCTGCACACTCTGACTTGCTCAGTGCTATGGAAACTTGAAGTTTTGTAGCTTCTTGTGGCTCCGAATCTCTCTGGGGGACAATGCTAAATGCCTCATAAAGCTGCAGATCCCATGATTCTGCAGGATGGAGCCATGGCAGTGAAAAGGGTGTCAAACTGCTTTCATTTTGAAGTGTGGTTACACTCTTTGACTTGCTCAGTGCTCATATGGAAGTCTGGGAGTTGTAGTTTGTTGTGGCACCAGAGCTCTGATGGAGAAGGCAGAGTACAGCGGACCCTTGGTATCCTCTGGGGTTTGCTTCCAGGACCCTTTGTGAATTCCAAAATCCGTGGATGTTCAAGTCCCATTAAATACAATGGCATAGCAAAATGGTGTCCTTTATGTAAAATGGCAAAATCGTGGTTTGTTTTTTAGAATTTATATATTTCTTGGAATATTTTCAAGCAGTGGATGCTTGAATCTGTGGATGAAGAATCCATGGATATGTAGGACTGACTGTATCTCACAAAACTACAAATCCCAGGATTATGTAGGACCATGGCAGCTAAAGTGGTGTCAAACTGCATTGTTTCTACAGTGCAGATGTAGAAATATCTCTTAGGAGAGGAGTTGCGCCTGCACTACAGAAATAACGCAGTTTGACGCCACTTTTAACTGCCCTTGGCTCCTTACTATGGAATCCCTGGATTTGTAGTTTTTGTGATACATTTAGCCTTCTCTATCAGAGAGCTCTGGTGCCACAACAAACTACAATTCCCAGGATTCCCTAGCCCACTTAAATGTGTTGATAGGAAATCTCAAAACTTAAAACCCTTACAAAAAACCACGCTGGAACATCAGCTTCAGCACTTAAGCAAAGCTGAGTAATAACTGAATGGGGGGGGGTTCAAATTTGCAAGTGATCTCTGGTGTGAAAGTTTCAATTCAGCATCCCAAACTATAATGAAAATAAGTTTTGTTATGTACCTTCAAGTTGTTTCCAATTTATGGCGACCCTAAGGCGAACCCTGTCATGGGGTTTTCTTGGCAAGATTTGTCCAGAGGAGGTTTGCCATTGCCTTCTCCTGAGGCTGAGAGAGTGTGACTCACCTAAGGTCACCCATTGGTTTCATGGCCGAATGAGTTCCATTTTATACCGCATCATTTCTTTTCTAAATTCAAGGTGGTGTGCAGCCGGCCCTTCTTATACACCGATTTTTTATACACGGATTCAAGCATCCACAGTTTGAAAATGTTCAAAAAAATATAAATTTCAAATATCAAACCTTGTTTTTCCATTTTTTATAGGGAACACCATTTTGCTATTTCATTATATTTAATGGGACTTGAGCATCCACGGATTTTGTTATCCATGGGGGATCTTGGAACCAACCCCCAGCGTATAACAAGGGTCCACTGTACATTACTTTAGGGTTTCCAGAGTGAAAAACAAGGGCGGCCTTGTTTCCCTTTAAGGGAATTTCAACAGGTGTTGTTACCTGGCTGCATAATAAGCAACACCTGCTGAAATTCCCTCTTGTACCCAAATATTTAAAGGTACAGGCGTCATCTCCCTAGGAATTCTGGGAACTAGCTTTGTGAGACCTTTAGCCTGCCCTGTCAGAGAGCTCTGGGGCCACAGTAAACTACAGTTCCCAAGATTCCCTAACACTGAGCCAGGGCAGTTAAAGTGGTCTCAGACTGGATTATTTCTGCAGTGTGCTTTGGACCTTATATTTTCTTTGAATATTTTCAAGATGTGGATAGTTGAATCTGTGGATACGGAGGGCAAACTGTATTTACAAATAAGTTATACCACTTGCATATTAAGGGCCCTTTTACACTACACAGTTACAGCACTAAGATGCCACTTTAATTCTCTTAGGTGCTTCCTGTGGAATCCTGGGATTTGCAGTTTGTGAGGGGCATTTAGAATTCTCAGCCAAAGAGCTTTAATGCTTCACCAGATTATAAATCTCAGAATTGCATAAGAGGCAGCCATGGCAGTTAAATCATAGTACTATTATTGTGTAATGTGAAGGGGACTTAAGTGATTTATACTGTATTCTTTCTTTAATGGGTTTGTGATGGCTCTCTATATCCTCATGTAAACATGTGAAGTAGGTCAGGGTGACAGAAAGTGATCCCACATTTCCTCACCAATGTGTTATCTACCTCATATGCTTATTGGTGGGTTACAGACCACCCGTTTGGGGTGGCCTGTAACCAGCCCTTTCCCCGCTGTATCAGGACCTCAGCTGTCACAACGGCAGCCTCTGAGGCCCCGATCCACCGCTTTCCAGGCCGCGGGGAAGCGGCAAAAGGCCGCTTCCCCACGGCCTGGAAAGGGGTGTCCTTGGGGCTTCATGCCCCAAGGACACCCGATGGCGGCGGGGAGGAGGAGAAAGGGGCCGCTCGGCCCCTTTCTTCCTTGCATCGCTGGCGCAGCCGTCTAAAGGCTGCGCCAGCGACACAAACCGCAGAAGGAGCTCTGTTTCGGAGCTCCTTGTGCCGTGGAAAGGGCACTCTATGCACGCTTGCGTGACGACGTCAAACCGCACCGCCTTGTTTGGAGGCGGCATGGTGGTGACGTAGTAATGGCGGCGCCTATCTGTATAGGGCACCGCCATTTTGTATGGACTGGGTCCATATTAGGGTTAGGGGCGTCAAGAAGTGACACCCCTTTCTAACCCTAGTACGTGCTTGTCGCATACTAGGGTGCCTGTTTGTAACAGGCCTTTGTTACATTTATCCATTTTTCTTCTTCCCTAGAGCTCTGGCAGAGAGTATGGTTATTCCAGCTGTTTCTTCACAGCACAGAGTGCTTTGCTTCCTTTTTATCTTTACAGTAACCCAGGCAGCATCTGCATTGCAAAAATAATGCAGTTTGATAACACTTTAATTGCCATGACTCCATGCAGTGTAATCCTGGGTTTTGTATTTTGTTGTGGCATCAGAACTCTCTAACAGAGAAGGCTAAATGTTTCACAAAAGTACAGTTCCCAGAATTCCATAGCCTTGAGGCAGTGTGGCACAGTGGTTTGAGCATTGGACCATGACTCAGGGACCAGGGTTCGATTCTCAGCTCGGCCATGAAACCCACAGTGTGACCTTAGGCATGTCACACTCTGTCAGTCTCAGGAGAAGACAATGGCAAATCCTTTGAACAATTCTTGCCAAGAAAACCCTCATCCTTTCAGGACTCAGCATGCCACCTAAACCACAATTAGGCAGGAGCACAAGTCACAATTACAGTATTATGCTTACACACTTGAGTGGGGAGATGAAGCAAATTTTCATTTTTTGGCTTTAGCTAAACAGAATTATAGAATCGTATAGCAGGAAGAGACCCCAAGGGCCATCCAGTCCAACCCCCTGCCGTGCAGGAACTCTCAATCAAAGCACCTCTGACAGGTGAACATTCAGCCTCTGTTTAAAGACTTCCAAAGAAGGAGGTTATTGAAAAGGTTATTTCTGAGTTGGCCTGGAGCTCTTCCTCAAACAAAGACTTATCAGTTCAATTCTCTGACTGTAATTATTTGAACCTAGTAGCCCCAGAAAGAGGCTTATGACTTAAAATGAGGAGGAACACAGCAGAAGGGGAAAGAGATGAGCAGTTAAGATACAGACAACAATTTGATTAGTTACTCTCAAGGGCGCTTACAAATCTCTTCTAACCTAGATATTGTCTGCTACTAAACTGTCCAAGTTATTTTATTTATAATGAAACACTGTAATATGAGAGCCAGCATAATGCACTTTGAGCATTGGAGTAGGACTTCAGGAGACCAGGGTTCACTTAGGCTTGGAAATCCAGAGGATTTCTCTCTCATCATACTCTCAGCCAAAGAGAGAAGGCAGTGGTCAACCTCCTCTGAGTAGATTTTTCTGAGAAAGCCCCTTAAGAGTTCACCCCTTGACAGTGTGAAGGCACATAACAGCAACAACAGGATGGCATTGAATATGGGCAACTCTGTACAGATCTTACTGTGTTTTAGTATTGTAAATTCTGGGATACTTCATAGAATATTCTATGATATCTTTTTGACAGTTTTCTTGAAACAAAAGCAGCCACAATAACCTTGGGTGGACTAAAATGCCTAAAGCCACATAGGAGCAGAGCAAAATAGACTCTTTGGAGACTGACTTGCAAGTCCTTGATACCATTGCCAAAAAGCCTTAGCTTGAATAAGCATCCGATACGTCAGGGATGGGAAAAACACGGGACTGCAATTCCCAGCATTTATCACCATTGGCTATACTGGCTAGGGCTGTTGGGAGTTGTAGTCCTCCAGATAGTCAACTACATTTGAAAGGCAGCACTTTGCCCATCTCTGCAATACAGCTGTCACAGTTGAAGAACATGGAAAAGGATCTCTTCAGATGAGCTATGTATATGGATGAGTAGGTTAATAAAAGAGGTTCTTGTATCTACAACCCTTCTGTTCTGTGCATCCCTTTCAGGAAAACATTGACTGCTCAAGCTGCTGTTAAATGAATAGCATTCATATCACATAATTGGATTTAATTCTGTTATTTTTATTTATTTTAGCAGATTACACCTGGAGAGATGAACGGGCGGGCTCGCGCTAAAGCCCGAGGGCTTTCTAGAGGAGAAGGGTTCTTCAGACAACCTGATTCTCCCAGAGTGGTATGTGAAATCTGGCTGTCTTTTACAAAATGTTATGTTCTCTTGGGTACATTACGGCTTGATTTATCCATTAGCACGATGAAGCAGATTGTCACAAACTGTATATTTGGGCAGACTATTAAACTGAAGCAAAATGTTTGGTATTAGTTTATTATATGTGTCCTACCAAAATATATTGCATAATTGCTGCAGTACAGTGGAGCCTTGCCTTATGCAGGGATCCATTCCAGACCCCCCACGTAAGGCAAATACCACATAAGCTCAAGCCCCATTGTAATATTGTTATTCCTAACCTTCCTGGGATATACCTATGAATGAGCTAGTGACAAGGTTTGTATTACCAAGCAAGAATGGAGATGTTCAGAAGTTATTCTGTAAACTGTGATATTTCTCTTAGAATGTTTTGGTTTCTTCTGATGTTTGTTAAAAAAAAACCACAGATGTTTAATGATTCTGTTTTTATTCAGATTTTTTAAGGTACTAGTTATAAAATGTATCTTATATTATTTCTAAACTGCTTTTGAAAAATGTCTGTTTTGAAAGGCAGGCAGCATATAAATCTATAAATAAACATAAATTATATACAGTATATGTTTCTGTCAGAAAGACAATCTCATATTATTGCTGTCTGTCATTTGGGGTGGCTAACCCCATTAATCCTGAGTGTAGTTTCTAATGTTGTATTGTTTGGTTTCAGCAGTAGACTATAAACTGTTCATTTTATAGGGACTGAGCAAAGAGGAGAATCTTCAGTAGCCTGCAGCATAATTTCATATCATTCTTGGCCTAATTTCAAAAGCTCTCTATAAACAATCAGTTCAGACCCTGGGCAAGATCAGTCTGTTCTTCCTTCAGCAGTCTCCTGGCAGAGATAGGAGAGTTAGAGGGAAAGGATTGACACATTATTTTAATTGTTCGTACATTTTGAAAATCTGTTTCAATTCCATTAACATTGGAAGGGGTTCTTTTTTATTTTTAGTGAATACATTGAACTTGTTTTGATGGTAAACTATAAACAGAAGAATAGTTGTGGATGGGCACTCTATTTTTGTTGTCTTATTTTTCTAGGCAACTTTTGACAATACTGGCCTGATGCAGACCGCTGGTTTGCAACAGCCTGGGGCCAATTCTAGGGTTCTGGAGCACACAGCATCCACACGCTCCAGAACCCTAGCACATATGGACGGTGCCATCTTTGCACAGCGCCGTCCATATGGGGTGCATTTGCATGACACAAGTGCAGCGGTGTGTCCACACATCCGGGTGCTGCGCTTACGTCATGGATACGCAACAGACGCAGCCATGGCATGTGGAGTGCGCCACAAAAAGAAACTGATTTTCACATCTTCTTTTTACTCTGGAGGGATGCCGCACAGTTTGATTGCTGTGGTGTCCCTCTGGAGTTAAAATGGGGGTTTCCAGTCGTCTGTTTTCGGGTGGTCTGTTGAGCCCCATTGTTTCTGTGGTGAAATCACACAATAACAGAACTAATCTTGACCACCAATAAAATAGTAAGTGGCTAGATTCAAAATGATGTATCCTAGAGTTTCCCAGTCTTAATACTTGAGATAGTTTAAGTGTGTGAACAAGTGAAAGCATATACATGGGAGCTTTTAGTCTGTTTAATTTTTTGTATAATGTATATGTAATTTTTGATTTTATTATTGTATCGTATGAATTGTTTTATTATTGCTGTAAGCCGCCCTGATCTTGGGAAGGAGCGGGATACAAATAAAAAGTTTATTTATTATTATTATTATTATTATTATTATTATTATTATTATTATTATTTATACATTTTTTTCTTACACAGAAATCAGTGTGGGAAAAGTACCAGTGCAGAAAGGAGTTATGTATTCATCTCCTTTAGTTTTTCCTTTAGTTTTCATTTCCTTCTTACCTTACCAGGGTTATTCAGGGAACGGTGATCTTTTAGCTTTACAAAGTGAGAACGAAGATGTTAAAAGCGACACAAGATCTGGAAAAAGTTCACCAAAATGTAAGTGTATGAATTAATGGTGCAATAACTATTAAAATGTTATGGACTTCAAAGCATGTATGTATGTATTTATATCCTGCCCCCTTTTTTGACATGGTCACAAGATAGCTTAAACGTAGACACAGCTAAAACATGATAGAAAGTTTTAAAAGACTCTTAAATGAATTGTCATATTAAAAATAAAGTAAAGCCCCCCCCCCCCTTTGACAAGATTGTCTAGTTATATCCCAATTGTAGGGGGTGATGCTCACCTTGTTACTAAGCAAATGGAGTCAGCATTGCAAAGATGGCTCGGAGATCATGTGGCCAGCATGACTGCACAGAATGCTGCTACCTTTCCACCAAAATGGTACCTATTTATCTACTTGTGCTTTTTATCTGCTTTCAGTCTGCTAGGTTGGCAGAAGCTAGTACAGTGGTACCCCGGGATACGAAAGCACCGCGTTACGAAATTTCCGGGATACGAAAAAAATGAATAGAAAAAAACTGTTTCGGGTTACGTTTTTTTTTTTCGGCTTACGAAAAAAAATTTGGTGCTTTTCGGCGCTTTTTCACACGGAATCGCGGCTTCCAGCGCTAGCGCCTATGGCTTTTTCGGCTTGCGAAAGATTTCGGGTTACGAAGGGCGCCGCGGAACGGATTATTTTCGTAACCCGGGGTACCACTGTATTAGTGATGGGAGCTCACTCTGTCATGTGGCACTTGAATCTCGAACTGCTGATCTGCTGACCTTAAGGTCATCAGAGTCGGCATCTTAACTGCCGAACCACTAGGTCCCACAGTTGTCATACTAAACACCAATAATTTCTGCACTAGTTGTGCAAAAGATTTTTAATGGTGTTTCTGCATTTCACTTTTACCCTTATTGTTCAGCCTTTGAAATGACTTCATACTGTTTTAAATTATTCATGTTTTTTTAAAGTTGTCATTAAAACACCAGTAATTTAAAACAGTATGAAGTCATTTCAAAAACATAACAATAAGAGTAAAAGTGCAATGCGCAAACATAATTTAAAAAACCTTTTTGCACAACCTTTTTATTTTATAAATCTCCTTTTTTATTTTATTTAAATAAAAAGGAATGCCAACCTGTTGGTTGAAGGGGACCAGGGATGATACTAGCCTAGACTTCTGTGGAAGAGAATTCCACAGCCTGGGAGCAGCCACTGACAAGGCTCACTCTCATGTTTTCACAAGACAGGCCTGTGACTTTGATAAGACCTAGAGAAAGGCCTCTTCTGAGTATCTTAAGATTCAGGTTGGATCATACAGGGTGGTATGACTCAGGTCCAGGCTATTTGGCAGACCATATCTCCCTGTATGAAGTGGCCCAGGCTCTGATACTCTCATGAGAGGCCTTTCTCTCAATCCCACCACCATCATATACACTCTCGGTGGGGTTGCGAGAGAGGACCTTCTTGGTGGCTGCCCCTAGACTCTGGAACTCCCTTTCTAGGAAGACCAGAATGGTCCCCTCTTTGTTGTCCTTTTGCCAGCAGGCTAAGACCTTCCTATTCAGACATGCATTCAGAACAGAAAGTTTTTAGAGAACATCCTGAGGGCATTGTATTTTAAAGTGTATAGTTTTTAAGTGCTTTTATCTTTTTAAATTGTATTCTATTTTTAAACAAATTATCTGTTTTAATATTGTAATAGTTTAGTTTGATTTTAATTGCCACTTTTGTAAGCTGTTAACTATACTGTGCTTTTAGACTGTAAGTTGCTTTGAGTCCCAATTTTTGGGGAAAAGCAGAGTACAAATCATCATCATTATCATCATCATCATCATCCAGTCTTTCAGGTAGTCTGGACCTAAGCTGTATAGGGATTTACAGGTGATAGCCCACATGTTAAATTGTGCCTAGAACCAAACCCAGCAGTCTGGTGAAGGAAATGGAATTAAGATAGGCCCGTTACAGACTGCCCAAAAGGGGCGGTCTTGGGCTGCTGCCGGTTGCAGCGCGGAGGAGCTGCAGCAGCCAAACCGTGCGACTCCTCCGCGCTGCAAAAAAGGAGTGCAGAAATCGCACTCCTTCCGGCAACCCGGAAAAGCCGCCGCAAGTGCCAAAGCGCGCACTCGCGACGGCTCTTCCGGATTTAGACATCCGGACGCTGTGCGTCCGTTACGTCAAGATGGCCGCGCTCGTCTAAATAGGGCGCCGCCATCTTGCCGTACGGAATACACGCAAGGGGCAAGGCGCGTCCGGAAGCGCCGCCCCTCGCGCGTATTCCTGGCGCAACGACTGCGCCGCTTAGGCCCGACTGTAAGGCGCCATAGACTCCTTACCTCATCCTCCCCACCTCATAGGCCTCACCTGCTGCTGCAACCTTGCCTCCCAACTTTGCCTCCTTACCTCCTTTACTGCACAAAGAAACAAGTTGGACAGAACCAAATTGGTTAACTGGGACCCCATACAGACAGGCCAAAATAAAGCTGCTTTGGGTCACTTTGGAGGTATGCTATATAAATGATGCATGCGTACTAAGAGTCTGGAAGTTGCGCCAAAGCTGCACTCCAGTCCTTAGGAGCGGATCGTGGCTTTGGTGCGGCTTCCAGATTTTTAGTACGCATACATCATTTAAACAGCGTACCTCCAAAATGACCAGAAGCAGGTTTATTTTGGCCTGTCTGTATGGGGCCTGGGAGAGATTAACCTGCTTAGCATCGTTCAGCCATGTCTTCATGAGACAAGCCAAGTCAGCGTGCTCATCAAGGATTAGGTGCTGGATCCTTGCTTTTTTCCCATTTACACACCAGACATTGATCAAGAGCATTTTCAGCTGTTGAAATATTCTAATGTTTACAAAATATTCCAAGTGCTAGTGGTTCCTGAAGAAGGAGGCTCCTCCCTCCCTAACTGTCCACCCGCCTGCTTTCCACCTGGGCAGGAGCGGCCCAGAGAGACTCTGGGGCTAGCCTGTAGACAGAGGCTCCTCCCTCCCTAACTGTCATAGTTCGGCCTCTGAGGGAGAGAGAAGGCTGGCCCAGTACCATCAGGGGCTGGCCTGTAGACAGAGGCTCCTCCCTCCCTAACTGTCATCGTTTGGCCTCTGAGGGAGAGAGAAGGCTGGCCCAGTACCATCAGGGGCTGGCCTGAAGAAAGAGGCCCTTCCCTCCCTAACTGTCCACCCGCCTGCTTTCCACCTGGGCAGGAGCGGCCCAGAGAGACTCTTCCTTGCCGCCGGAGCGGCGTTTCTCCAGGGGGAGGGGCCGGTGAGAGCGGCCTCCATAAAGCCGGCTCGCCTGGGCAGGAGCGGCCCAGAGGACTCTGTTTTTCATTTTGTTTTGTAAACCGCCGTGATCATAGGAACCGCGGTATATAAATAAAATTTCAATCAAAAATCAATCAATCAAAATATGCACATAGCCAGGACCCAGTAATCTGTTTCCCTTGCTCTAAGACTCATTCATATCTGAAGTAAAATCACTTATGGTAGTAGCACAGATTACATCCTGCTAAACGATGTTGCTTACATTGTAAACTAGGGCGCGTTACAGACCGCCCAGAATGGGTGGTCTGCCGCCACCGTCATTTGCAACGCGGAGGAGCCCCAGTGTCCAAACTGCGCGGCTCCTCTGCGCTGCAAATAAGAAATGCCAAAATGGCGCTTCTCTTTGGGTCGCGGTTATGACGCCGTGAGGCGCCAATGGCGCACTCGCGATGTCATATGCGCTGCGTGACGTGCAGACGCAACGTTCCGCTACGTCAAGATGGCGGCCCCATGTAGAACGGGGGCCGCCATTTTGTACGGACTCGGTCCGTATTAGGGTTAGGGGTGTCTGGAAGTGACGCCCCTTTCTAACCCTAGTACGGACCCTAACCCTACAGGCCCGTCTGTAACGGGCCTTTGTTCACAAAATTTTAGTCAATCAGTAATTATTTACTGGGTCAATATGCAAATAAAAGCGTAGAATCAGCTATGATGTTTAGAATGTAATACATATTAACAATAAATGAATAGTTTTTTGTGGGTTTTTCAGGCTATGTGGCCATGTTCTAGAAGAGTTTTTTCTTGACGTTTCGCCAGCATCTGTGGCTGGCATCTTCAGAGAAAGCTTGGCTGAAAAAAGTTTCTCTGAAGATGCTAGCCACAGATGTTGGCGAAACATCAGGAAGAAACTCTTCTAGAACATGGCCATATAGCCCAAAAACCCCACAAAAAACTATGAATGCCAGCCATGAAAGCCTTCGAATTCCCAATAAATGAATAGCATGACAGGATGCCAGTATGCTTTTAGCTACATCTGATAATATGACTATGTTTTGTGTAGCAAACATTATTCCGACTGTTTCCGTATATATATTCATGATAGTTTTATCTCACATAGAATCAGAGTTGGAAGGAGCCCTTTTTGCCATCAGATTCAGTCCCCCATTCAGTCCCCCATTCAATGCATGAAATTTAGCTAGATCATCCCCAACAGGTAGTTGTCCAGCCTCTTTTTGAAGACATCCAGAGAAGGAGACCCCACCACCTCTCTAGGCAATTGGTTCCTTTGTTGAAGTTCCTTCAAATGTTCAGTCAAAATTTACCCTCCTGTAACTTCAAACCAATAGACCCTACCCTCTAGGGCAGCAGAGAACATTCTTCTTGAGGCCTCTAAGATTTTACCTCTCACCTTTTTCCTTTTCAAGATGGTTTTTCTGTTGGAACTTCTGGCTATAAAGTGATGGATAGAGGGGGAAGGATCCGTTGTAACTTGGAAGACATGGGAATAAGAACTAGGGAGACAATGGAACATGTCAGAGATTCTAAAACAGGTAATATGTAGTAATATGTTGTTTTCATTGCAAATCAACTATATTCTTCTCCTCGTGTAGCCTTTATTCAGTAGTGTATTAGTACTTGTGTGGCCATCTCCATTAATCCTTGGGTAGGCCCAAGAATTATGTTTGTTACAGTGCAAAGTGATTCTTTGAAATGCTAGTGAAATCAGCAAATACACTCATCCCTCCCAATTCACTCTGCCCCTCCCCACAAATCGGAAATAGCTCATGATAGTCAAGCCCAATTGGTTATAATGGGAGCACACACACCGTTTTGTCCCTTCCTGCTTGCTTTCTGCGAAGGACCAAAACTGCAGATCCCAAGTCCACCAATGGGGAGGGATGAGTGTATACATATTTTGAGAGACAAGCCATTCTGAAGAACAGGAAGAGACCTCCTAATCATATATTAATAATCTGAAATGTACATGAGCCTTTTTCCTGCATATGCTATCCCATTGCTCACTCCCTTACATGAACTAGCAAACAACCAGAAAGAAAAACTATGGCTAACAGAGAACAATTAACAGGTGAAATATGCAGGAACTACAAGATGGTTGGCTGTATATTTTAATTTGTTTCAAAGCTGTATACCATCTCAGTTTATGAAACACTGGTGGGTTATAGACCGCCGCCGCCGCCGTTTGCTCCGTAAGGGAGCAGTCGCAGCCACACTGCGCGGCTCCCTTGCGGAGCAAAAAAGAAGCTCCAAAATGGAGCTTCTTTCTGCGGCGCCCTAATGACGTCGCGAGGCGCCGCTGGCGCACTCGCGACATCATTAGCGCTGCGACACGTCTGGACGCTATGCGTCCGATACGTAAAGATGCCGCTGGCCGTGTGGAACGGCCGGCGCCATATTGTACGGACAGAGTCCGTATTAGAGCCAGGGGCGTCTAGAAGAGACGCCCCCTTTTTAAAATGGGACGTCCTGCAGACATCCCAAGTGCCAGTCTGTAGCCGGCCTATGATTCTGTAAACTTGGTCATTGTTGTCATAGCCACCAACCAATAAGTGTTCATAGATGCTCATTTCCTGCTGCTTGAGACTGAATAGTAGCTTTTTAGTAGCTTGAATTGGCAAGGTTGAATGCACGATTTCTGTGGAAACAAAGACTGAGAAAGTAGGTTATGATTAAATCTTAGGTTTCAGTATTCATAAACAGATTGACTACACTGGCAGTACTTCCTGGGGTTAATTGTGAGAGTAGAAGTAATTAGATTTCTAACAAGAAACATACAGGCCTAGAAAATCCGCTCACATCAGAATAACGAGATGGGGCTAGCATTCAGCTTTTTCCTTTAGCAGTTCTTCTGAAGACAAATTTATTCTACTTAAGACTACAAACAGTGGTATCATAACCCAACACAACTGAAGTGTTGTGGCTGCAATAGATCTATTAATAAATCATCCTGAACAGAAAATGAACACATATTTAGTTATTTAAATTTTATTTACTTTATTTTCATATTAAAGTTCATCTGAAAGAATATGGCTCTTTGAGGACTGGGTGAATAGCTCCCCATCTGGAAATGGGAAAGGGCATAATAGTCAGAATAAATAGTATTACATTGGTGTTTCCACACTACACAATTGTAGCAGTTTGGTTCTTTAACTTACATGGCTTCATCCTATGGTACACCACTATTTGTAATTTTGTAAGGCACTTGGCATTCACTACCAAAGAGTTCTAATCCTGTAACTCAGGGAAGGACAAGAGAGAACAAAGAGCACCTCACTAAACTACAGATCCCAAGATTTTGTAGGATGGACCCATGGAATTAGCAGTGGGATCAAAGTGCTATAACTGTACAGTGTGGATACACTAATTTTAAAGGAAGGAGAACCAGAGCACACACTGTTCTTGTAGGTGAATTCTCTATAAATAAAGAACCACAGCTGAGAATGCAGACTTTTTGTGCATTGCCTTCTGTCTTTGGCCACACGATGAGAAGGCCTGATTCATTAAAAAAGGCATTGATGTTGGGGAAGGTAAAGGGCAATAGAAAGAGAGGAAGACCACATGCCAGATAGATAGACTGAATCGGAGTGACCACAAACCTGAGCAGAGAGGTAGAGGATGGGGGTTTTGGAGACATCTCCTTCCCAGGGGCACCATGAGTTGAGGTTGAGTCAAAGGCAGCTAACAACAACATCTGTCTTATCTGGAGTTAAAGTATGTTAAAACATGTTCAAATAAAAGGCAACATGCAACACTTCAAATGTGTATATGCTAAGTGCTGAGGTCCATACATGTGTAAATCCATTATCATAGGAGGGCAATTGATGAGTCAGTTAATTGTCTCAGTAAATTTCCATTCACCCAGACAAGCAACACACTGAAGAGTTAAAAGAATGCATATTTGTAAGAGCAAGATCTTAAACAATTTTGTTTATTTCAGGCTCCAGTGGAATTCCTGTAAAGGTTGTTACCAACCTGTTCAGTTTAGGCATCCCCAAAGAATGGCAATTGTACCAATACCATGTAGCATTTATCCCGGAGATGGAATCCAGACGCTTGCGGATTGCACTGTTGTACAGCCATCCTGAATTTCTGGGGAAAGCCAAAGTGTTTGATGGAGCAACACTGTTTCTTGCACACAAACTGGAAAATGAGGTAAAGTAAATCTCTCATTCACTCTGTTATTAAAAATTATAAAAATGAACCAGCCTTCATTCATCCTGCTATACATCTGCCCATGAAGTTTAAGTGAGAGGGTAAGGAAATGTTTTAGGGTTGGGGGGGGGATAGCTCTTTCCTATTTGCATTCCCCTCAGTCTTAGAAAAGGGTTAGGTACTTATGCATCTGGCACAACTTGACTGCTGGCTTTAGACCTGCTTACTTTCAGTATGTGGAACCTGAGATAATACATTGCTTGACAGAATATATATTCTCCATCTCAAAGTAGAAGGTGTAAAGTGTTTTTTTTTTTTTTTGTCATTGTCTTGATTTCAAATTACAATGTAACATTAATCCTCTTGTCCTAATATATGTCTTTTTTTTAAAAAAGTAAGTTATAAGAAACATGATTTTAAAACTAACAGGATAATTATTGTGATTGACACATTACATCCAGACTAGAGCAGCAGGTTCTATAATCCCTGAAGGGCAACATCTTTATTCTGAAATCTTCAGGGCAAAAGGCGTGATTGGGATTTGGGATGGAAATGATTATGTAAGGATATTCATAGACTGCTGTACAATTTGGAACCTATTTTCAGAAATCTCATTCTGGGCCTTATTTAGATTTAAATTTTCTCAGTTTGGTACTGTTGTTATTGTTGTTAGCTGCCCTTGACTTGACTTAGACTGATGGTGACCTTATTGATAAGGCATAACCAGGCCCCTCTGTCCTCCACTGCTCTGCTTAGATCTTGTAGATTTATGCCCATGATCTCCCCCATTGAGTTTAGCCATCTTCTCTTTCTACTGCCTGCTACCTTTCCTAGTATTATTGTCTTTTCTAATAAGTCATGTCTTTTCATGATGTAGCCAGAGTACAACAACCTCAATTTAATCATCTTGGTTTCCAGGGACTTCCAGGGACTATTCAGTCTTGATAATGTTCAGGGACCCATTTGTTTGTCTTTTACTTTTATGGTTTCCTCATTTTCTAGGTAGAATATTTGTGGATTCTCTGTGGTCATTATTCTTGTTTTATGTTCAGCAACAAGCCTGCCTTTGCACTACCTTCCTTGGCCTTTCTTAGTAATGATTCGAAGTCTATGATATATACTACTGTGCTAGTAGTATGGAGTCATCTGCATATCGACTTAGATTGTTGATGTTCTTTCCCCCTATCTTCACTTCTCCTTCCTCTACTTTTAAACCTGCTCTTTCTATGGTGCTATATGGATGATAAAACAATTACATTTCTTGATAACAAGAATCCAATCCTGGTGATTAGTATACTCGCTCCAAATATATAACTGTGGCTATCTGCCATCTGGAAGACATTTTAAGTTCAGCTGTTTTTGAGCTTCTCTCTAAATATTGAAATGTATACATTACAGTACAATGTTTGTAATTCATCATCCATCTTATGCTTAAAAATGAGTCCTACAACAAAATGTGATAGTATACTTTAGGTTACATCTGCATTCTATTAACTCTTTCGTTCAGTTTTCAGTTGAGCCTGTGCTGTCTGCCCCTGGTGCTCAACTGGGTTCGTCCCTGAGTCAGTGTGGGGATGGGCAGATGTTCACACACCCATCCCTTCACCGGCTCAGGACTTGCCAGCATGCAAACCAACTGAGAAGCCCCCCAGTCTCCCTGTCTGATGCGGAAACAGGGCAGAGGCCCCATTAGATGCATGCCAGCGAGGTAAGGAGCATGGGGCAGGAATGACTGTCAGAAAAGCCTGGTTTTGCTGGAGTTTCCTAGAAACTTTACAAAAAAACAGAGCTATTTTACCCTGGGATAAAGGCTTTTTTACCAATCAGACCAGATATGTGTCTGTACTAGTGAGATTGGGTCTAATCCTGTTATGGTGGCATCAACCTGTGTTGTCTTAAACTAGACGATGTGAGACTCTGGGGAACCTGGGTCATTTGGATAGTATGGACAATCCCACAGGGACTAACACTGATAAAGTTAAGTACTGTTAACGGTTTTAAAAAACACATAAATAAAAGAAAGAGGAGAACTTATCTGCTTGGAAGTTCCATTCACAATATAGCAAGCAACTTCACTTGATTCCCAAAGCCTGCCAGCTGTATCAATAAAAAGATACTTGCTTGCAGACAGAAAGACAGCAGCTTAGCCTCCTTTGGTAGGCTTCCATAGCCTGGGAGTAGCCACCAGGAAAGCTTTTGGAGTTGAGGTCCCCCAGAAATGTAAACAGGATTTATAGCAGAGGAGTAAAAAGTACAGGCTGACCTAAGTGTTTGACCTCGGGAGCTCTGGTACATGTTGCTAACTAAGAGAGCATAGCTTAGGACAGGAAGACATCTCCACCAAGGCCTGGAAAGGGGGTCACAAGACAGATAGGGTGAATGGAATGTGACTAAGATGTGCTTTAATGTATTCATAAACCTGTGCTCTGATTGTAGGGTTATTCTATATGTTTAACTTTTGCTATGGCCAATGAAGGTGTCCTAGATGGGTTCCTTTGTCTAAACCCTATAAAAGACGCCATTTTTCCTTGCTTTGAAAGCTCCGGGGTTGTTTTGGAATGTGAATTCCTCCTGGAGTGACAGCTGTCAAAATAAATGAATCTGTGTTTCTATATTCATTGTGATCCCCTCCTTTCTGGTTCTGTCAGACCGAAATCTGCTGTGAGTTTAGTGAGAGAACTTGCAGTGTTTTAAAGTCACAGTAGCAGTTTTCTATAACAATAGAAATGCAAAAAAGAGAAAGCAAATAACTTATAGGTCTTTCTTTTTAGGTTACAGAACTATCTTGTGAAACGCGAAGGAATGAAACTGTGAAGATCACCATTACATTAACCCACCAGTTACTTCCCAGCAGCCCTGTGACCATTCAGTTTTTAAACATTGCCTTTAAGAAGTAAGCTATACAAGTACAGGACCTAATTTTAGACTGAGAATAAAAGCCATAGAAAATGTCAGATAATTGTCAGAAAGCAGTGAAATGTTCTTTGTAATGTTGTTCTTTGTAATATTTTGGTGCAATTTTATTGTTCCATAGGCAAAGGAAGCTATATTAGAAGCAGTGTTAACGGTTTTTACTACAAGTAATATTTTCTTTTCTGATGAGAGGAGCTTATGTTTCACAGATAGGCATACATCTGAGAAAGTTGGCTCATGCTACCATTTTCTTTCAGTTAGTCTCACAGGTTCTGCAAGATCCCTTTGCATACTGATTTTCCAGGCTAACATGGCTGTGTCTTTGAGATAGGCAATTATGTACCCTTCAGATGTTCTGAATTTTATTGTTGTTAATTGTTGTCAAGCTGACTTGGACTTTTGGTGACATCATGAATGAGAGACCTCCAAGTCACCCTGTCATCAATAGCCCTGCTCAGGTCCCACAAACTCAAGAGTTGTGGTTTTTTTGAACCCATCCATCTGGAATGTGGTCTTCTTCATTTCTTGCTACCTTCTACCTTACCAAGCATCATTGTCTTTTCTAGAGTCATGCCTCCTTATGATATCTCCAAAGTATGAGAGTCTCAATTTAGTCATCATGGCTGCTAGAAAGAGTTCAGGGTTGATTTGCTCTGAATTACAGGTCTCATACTATCTGACCTTTAGCCATGCTGGCTGGGTCTTATCGAAGTTGTAGCCCATCTGGAGAGCACCAAGTTGCTAACCTCTGCTGTGTTTAATCAATCCCCTTTAATAATTTCTTAATTCAGGTGTGCATGGTATGTACCAACTAGAAGTTTAATGTCTGCAGACAAAGGATATTTGATGGTTCTGCCAATGTGTATGGCTCTGTCAAGGCTGTGAGCCTTTCAGAATCTGGCTCCGCGTTTGTGGAACAGCCTTCTTTTGCATCTCTGGCTGGAGGAGGCTCTGATCCACTTTTGTAAAGGGTTAAACTACCCTTTCCTTAAATTCACTGGATTAAGTTGCTGAGCCTAAGGTGGTTGAGATGGGTAGCAACTGAGGAGGATTTTGTTTCTTTTTGTTTTTAGCATATTAGTATATTACAGTGCGCCCGTGCCATACGCGGCTTCCTGCTTATGTGGAAGCTGCCTGACAATATAAACGATGGTGTGTGCATCTGTGGCATATGCACCGCCATGTGCACGCGTCCCATTGTTTCTATGGGGCGTGAGCATACGCGGATTTACCTTTACGCAGAGGGGTCCAGAACAGATCCCCCATGTAAGGGGAGGACCCACTGTATTTTACTACTTAAACACTTTATAGTGTGGTGTTTATCATTTGTTTTTATTGTATATGTTCTGATGTACCCTCCTTTGGTGGAAAGGGCATTATTTGTTGTTAGCCGCCCTCAAGTCGGTTCTGACTCATGTCGACTGTGTGGATGAGATATCTCCAAGAATTCCTATTTTCCATTGCCTTGCCCAGATCCTGCAAACCTTGCCCATAATACCCCTGACTGAGTCTGTCCATCTGGTTTGTGGTTTTCCTCTCTTTCTTCCATCCTCCACCTTTCCTAGCATTACTGTTTTCTCTAGTGATCCATGCCTTCTCATGATGTGGCCAAATACGATAGTCTCAACTTGATCATCTTTGCTTCCAAGGAGATCCCTGGCCTGAGCTGTTCAAAAACCCATTTGTTTGTCTTCTTGGCTGTCCATGGTATCTTAAGTATTCTTCTCCAGCACCACATTTCAAATGAGTTGATTTTCTTTCTAAAAAATAAATAAATAAATAAATAGAATTAAAATTTTTATCCCACTTTTTGCCAGGCAATCAAAGGGGCGTACAACAAGTTAAAATGCATCCATATATACATAGTGCCCCCCCAAAACAAGGTTAAACAGTATAAGATTAAAAACTACATACTAAAATCCAAATAATCCAAATAGTAGTAGTCATGGGCAGAGTTCAATAGATGAGAGTTTTATTTGTGGCCAAGTATATTATTCTGGGAAGGCCTGCTGGAAGAGATTCGTCTTAATGGCTTTTTTAAAGTTCTCTAGATTGGTAATTTGATGGATTTCATCCGGCAGGCCATTCCATAAGTTGGGAACGGCTGCAGAAAATGTCCTCAGGGAGGTCGCCGTCAACCTGGTCTTTAAAGGCTGTAGTAAATTCCTCCCAGAGAACCTGAGTGTATGGGGCGAACTGTGCCTGGAAACTGATAGGCAGCCAGTGGAGTGACTTCAGTATTGGTGTGATATGGTCACTTCTTGCTGTTTCTGTGACCAACCTGGCTGCCATATCCTGTACCGATTAGAATTTCCGGACTAGACACAAGGGTAGCCCCATGTAGAGCGCATTGCAAAAATCAAGTCTTGAGGTTACCAGTGCATGTACTACAGTTTCGAGGTCACCCCGTTCCAGGAAAGGGTGCAGCTGACATATCAGCCGGAGCTGATAACAGGTGCGCTTGACTGTCGCATTCACCTGATTCCTCATCTGAAGCGATGGGACAAGAAGCACCCCCAGACTGCAAACACAGTCCTTTGAGAAGAGTGTGAGCCCCTCTAGGACTGGAGGTTGCAGCCCAATACCTGGTTTGGGGGCCCCTACCATAAGTACCTCCATTTTGTCTGGATTTAGCTTGAGCTTGTTTTCCCTCCTCCAATCCATTACTGCCTGAAGACACTGGTTGAGGGGAGAGATGCCATCTGTCGTTGTCGCTGATGACCGGGACATGGAGAAATATATTTGGATGTCATCAGCATACTGATAACACCCAGCCCCATATCCACGGATGATTTCTCCCAACGGCTTCATATAGATGTTAAATAGCATTGGGGACAGGATGGTGCCTTGAGGGATACCACAATTAAGCTCTGTTTTTGAAGATCACCTGGCTTTTTGCCGCTTCCCCGTGGCCTGGAAAAGCGGTGGGTTGGGGCCTCTGGGGCCTGTCTGTATCCCGCCATTGTTATCCATTATCTGTGTTAGGTGCTCCATTCATGTTACTTATTTATTTATTAAAATATATCCCATCATATATCTAAAGATCGCAAAGCAATTTAGTTAATTTTTAAAACGATAAATAATAACAATACAGTGGTACCCCGGGATACGAATGCGCCGCCTTACGAAATTTCCGGGTTACGAAAAAAATCCATTTAAAAAAACTGTTCCGGGTTACGAAGGTTTTTTCGGGTTACGAAAAAATTTTTGGTGCTTTTCGGCGCTATTTCACACGAAATCGCGGCTTTTCCCCATTAGCGCCTATGGGTTTTTCGGCTTGCGAAGTATTTCGGGTTACGAAAGCGGCGGCGGAACGAATTAATTTCGTAACCCGGGGTACCACTGTAATGTAAAAAGGTTACAAACAGATTATCACTTAAAATAGACAAAACCTGTTAAAACAGTTCTAAATAATGTAACCATAGGAGATATGCAGGCTAGATAAAATCAAGTGAGAATTAGCTGATGAAAGGTTAATCAGTATCACTTTTTTCCCCAGTCATCTTTCTCTAGTTTAGAGTGCCCTCTCCTGGAAGTGATTTGCAAATGAGAAGAGCTGCCTAGCTTTATTATATAAGGCTGTAAAGTTATAGCTTTAGTAAGAGGTAAAACAGTATAGTCTTGGCTTGGCCCTTTGTCCTCATAGTCAGGCTAACTGTCTTATTTCCTATTCAGATGTGTCACAGACTTTTTCTGCCTGTACCATCTGTGGCATTCATGTCTAGATAACTCATTTATTAGATCTTTTATTAATCTCCCTCATCTCTATCTCCTGCACTAATGTGTAGGTCAGAGTACAGTTATCCTTCAGCTTTAGTATTTCATATTTTATGAGGCCGTTTTTGGCTTTTAAAAGATGCGAAAATATATGTAAAAATGTGTATTTTAGGATAAATTAGAAATGGTTGGTTAGAAATGAACATTTAGTGAGAAAATAAGGGTAAGGTTTTAGTATTTTAGTATATAGCGAAATTTGAATTGTGGATTTTTGAAATAAAAATTGTCAGAATTTAATAAAACAGAGGAGTAAATTTACAAATGAGCACATGCAAAAATTGACACAGATTAGAAACAGACTGATTTATCCATCAGAGATCCAGCGTGGCATAGTTGTTTAAATGTTGGACTACAACTCTGGAGACCAGGGTTCAATTTCTGCTCGGCCATGAAACCCACTGTGTGAACTTGGACAAGTCACATGCTCTCACCCTCAGGGGAAGGCAGTGGCAAAACTCTGAACAAATCTTGCCAAGCAAACCCCATGATAGGCACTTTAGGAGCGCCATAAATTAGAAATGACTTAAAGGTACACAGCAACAACAAACACATGGCGCAGGTTGGCCAGCCATCATTTTGTTATATGAAAATACTCTTGTATTATCCCCTCTGTTGTAAACCGCTCGGATTCCCAGTGATTGGGCGGTATATAAATAAAACTTATTATTATTGTTGTTGTTGTTGTTGTTGTTTTATATAACAGTATTGGGGAGCATAATTACTATATATAGTTTTAAAGATTGACTAGTTTCTGCCAAAGTAAGGTTTACTATGAATTTATCTTCTGTAAGTATGGTTTGTTCAGTAAATATGGATATTTATGTTACATGGTATATTAAACACTTACACTTAATTTTAGGGTTTTGAAAAAGTTATCAATGCACCAAATTGGACGAAATTTCTACAGTCCTTCAGATCTAGTTGAAATCCCCCAGCACAAGTAAGTAAACTACTACTTCATCCTGTAATTATAGAACAGAGAATCTTAGGCGGGTTACAGACCACCCATTTGGGGCGGGCTGTACCTGCCCCTTTCCCTGGATTTTTGTTTCACACTAGTGATGTAGGCTTTTTTTTTTTTTTTTTGCTTGAATACAAATTGGAGGCCACTTGGATCAAAACTGTATTTTATTAAAATTATTCCATATATAAATTAGGCCTGTCAGGCAGCAGCTTTTAATGCTCTGCAGTGTCTTAGGCTGGTACACATGGGAAGGAAGCAGCGTGGTGCTGCCAATTCTAAGGTTTTGGAGCGCACAGCAACCGCACGCTCCAGAACCCTAAAATGTGTCGCCACTGCCATCATGCTGGCCTCCTGTCCACACGGGGGCTGCTATGATGACATACGTGATGCATAGCATCCACACATTGCGCACACGAAGTGGCTCTGTTTATGACACCGCAAGCCGTTATGACGCTGTAGGCAGCTTCTTCCTGGCTGCATATGGTTCCTGTGCGGTTTGGCTGCTCTGGGAACAATATGCAGTAAAGGCCTTAATGAACATCTGGCCTTCTTTTAAGACTATTCTATGGCCCAGAACAGATGGGCCTTTGCAGCGCTCTCGTCACGTGCGAGGGTTGCCTGGTGGGCGTAGCACCCACATGCCCGGCAACCCTCGCACGTGATAAGGGCACTGCAGCTGCGGCGCGCCCACCAGATGGGGCGTGTAAAGACGTCGCAGCTGCGCGGCTTCCAAATGGGGTGGCGCAGCTGCAACATCATCACAATGTCTCTGGCGCTTTCCTGCTGCGTAGCAGCGCCAGAAAAAGGAGCTGCTTCTGGGTGCTCCTTTTTTTGCTGTGCAGCAGTGCCACACAATTTGTTTGCTGCGGCGCTCCTGTGGAGCAAAGAGAAGCACCAGGGAGGTGCTTCTTTTTGACGCTCTGTACCGCGCCTAAGTTCCAGCCTTGATACTCCAGGGCTTTGTGGAGGGGGGAGATTGAAGAAATCTTTCTGGTGCCTGGAACTTTCCAGCCTCGTGTTTGGACCAGGAGGAGGAGTTTTTTCAGGTGGTGCAGAGTCTAGAATGAAGATTAAGTCATTGCTCCTTTTCTCTTTTCTTCTTGATTTCAGATTGACCCTTTGGCCAGGGTTTGCTACATCAGTCACACAGTATGAGAATAGGGTCATGCTGTGTGCTGATGTTAGCCACAAAGTACTCAGAAGCGAAAATGTTTTGGAGTTCATGAGCAACCTGTATGACAATGTGGATAAGGCACGTTTTACAGAAATGTGTGAAAAGGAACTGGTTGGGCTTATTGTTCTTACGAGGTAATGTTTGTTTTGAAATTGTAGTGTTTTCAGGTGTGTGTCTACACTGAGCTGATAAAATTAGCCAAGAATTATAGTCCTTTTTATAGTGTATTCAGAAAGCTTGTTGCTGAATGAATTCTCTCCCCTTCAAGGGTCTACATGGGATAACATCATCACATAGGACAGGGATGTTTAGACTTGGGCTCATCAGAGCTACTGGGTTTTTTGTTAGAACCTCAAGATCCGGTAACCAGGCAAAAACCTAAAAGTAAAACATCATGATGTCTCTGGGCACATTCTGAGCATAGGGATTTGTTTTTTATACTGGAACTGAAGTGAAATCACACAAAAGTTCACTCCTGGTTACCCCAAGCTTTCTTTGTTTCAGCAGCTTGCAAATTGCTGCTACTATTAAACAATTGAGAATCAGAAACTCTTGCTGTTACTGATCCAGAAATGTAGTAGTAGATCATGATATCTTCTGCACACCCATCACCGAAGGAGAGAAGGTTGATATAGGGAGAAGTAAAGTGTTTTGCTGCAGAATAACAGAGCAAAATATCTGCAGAGTTTATATTGTATTATTATTTTTTCATGTAATTTTAATCACAGTTTTAAATACCACTTTGGTGTCTGCAAGGATGATGTGCAATTTTAAACATTTCACTAAAATAAATATAGAAATAACAGGACCAATCTAAGGTTTTTTTTTTTAAAAAAGCTGTTATGCATTTGCATCTTTAATTTTTTTTAAATAGAGGAGAACTGCAGTCCTGTACAAGTAGAATTTTTTTTAAAAAGTGTAAGTCATTTGGAAAAGAAAAATAATGGTGCTTCTTTTCTTTTTCATAGTTGGGGCGCTGTATTCTTGTACATTCTTAGCCTTTAATCTTAGTTGAAGAGAGAATTCTGCTGGATCAGACTAGGACTGTGATAGATAAGGATAGCATTTGGATTTTTGTGTTCTTGATTACCCATTTCAGATATAACAACAAGACTTACCGTATTGATGATATTGAGTGGTCTGTGAAGCCAACAGATACATTCCAAAAAAGTGATGGTACTCAGATCACTTATGAAGATTACTACAAACAGGTAAATACAACAATATTCTTAGTTGTCAAGTCTGGACAGAACATGTCATAACTGTGAAAGGAAAGGTGGGAAGGATCTTAGTTGTGAAATATCATAAAAATGGAAGTGAAACATAGGCATGGAACAGACAGGCCAAATGAATCAGCTTCTGACCGCTTTGGAGGCATGGCGTTCAAATGACACATGCCTCCAAAGCAGCCCAAAGTCATGCTGATGCTGGGTTGTGGTACTATGGATCTGAACAAAAAGGAGCCAGAATAATTTGGCTGCTGGAGGTACCGGTTGGGAGCAGGTGTCTGCGGCACACTTTGGGAGTGGGTTGGCGCTATCCTGACCCAGTTCTGACCAGAGCAAACTCAGGCCACTCCTTCCTGCCCATCTTCTCTGGCGCATATATAGGATAGTGTCTTTTGGAATGCAAACACTCTTGACTCAAGGTGAAGTTCCATTTTGTATTTTGTGTATTTTGACTGCTTCCATACTAAGATATTTTACTGCCTGAGCTTATGAACAAGAGCCCCGCCCCCAATTCCACATACAGAAACTAAATTTGTATTGTGTGCTGGTAAGGGAGTAGTATCCTCCATCACATCTGAGGCAGCAAACCAATTTAGAGGGGCCAGGACAGGTTCTGTGGCATACACAGGTCTATCCTAGAATCATAGAATCATAGAGTTGGAAGAGACCACAAGGGCCATCCAGTCCAACCCCCTACCATGCAGGAAATCCAAATCAAAGCATCCCCGACAGATGGCCATCCAGCCTCCGTTTGAAGACCTCCAGGGAGGGAGACTCCACTATACTCTGAGGAAGTGTGTTCCACTGTCAAACAGCCCTTACTGTCAGGAAGTTCCTCCTAATGTTGAGGTGGAATCTCTTTTCCTGCAGCTTGCATCCATTGCTCCGGGTCCTATTCTCTGGAGCAGCAGAAAACAAGCTTGCTCCCTCCTCAATATGACATCTCTTCAAATATTTAAACAGAGCTATCATATCACCTCTTAACCTTATTTTCTCCAGGCTAAACATCCCCAGCTCCCTAAGTCGTTCCTCATAGGGCAAGGTTTCTAGACCCTTCACCATTTTAGTCGCCCTCCTTTGGACACACTCCTTTTACGAAAAAGAACATCCAAGGAGCCTAGAAGAACTGTGGGCTGCCACCACTGTCTTCCAGTAGCTGCCACTTGGAACTCCCACTTTGCCTTGCCATGTGCTTTCTAGCCATAATACCATAGATGCACAATGGGATTGCCTAACTTACCTCTAATTTTGTATTTCCTTGAACAGCAATATGATGTAGATTTGACTGACCTAAATCAACCCATGCTCGTCAGCCAGCTGAAATTGAAAGGCAGCAAAACTGTTGAACCTCGCGTGGTCCATCTGGTCCCTGAACTCTGCTACATGACAGGTTAACAGCTGTTAAGTGGTCTGCCCATTAGAGCATAATTTCATGTTAGAGTAGTTAATTTAAAGCAAGTCTGAACTTGACGTCATCCAGTCCTCCGATACTCAGGGCTCACAAGAGGTGATTTTAGCCAAAACCTTCTTAGAACAAGCTCACTTCTCTTACTTTGGAAAAATAAGAAAATTTCAGTCAGATCCAGTGGAAACTTGTATGTAGGAGTCTTCCTCATATGGTGAAATGCCATAGTGATCAAACACATTCTTTGCACATTTAATTTGTGATGTCTTCAGCTAATATGTGGTAATAAGGCTGGGAAAGAACTCAGTTTGAAACATCTGTCTTATTTTAAAGCACTTTAATTTATTTAATGTATTTCTGTCTCTCCCAGTCCCTCCAAGCAACTTCTTAAGGAGGGGCACATTGAATGTTACAACACAGTACCCTCAGTTAATGTGGTGTCTAGTGTATGCTCATGCCCGTTACAGCCTGGGTGGGACTTACATGCTGTTAGGAGGGGTTGGATGGGTTTTTTTTTGGCTAGGATCCCCATATCTGTGATAATGTGCACTTGTATTCATGTAGCAGGGTCTCTTGTTACTGGGAAAATATGCATCATTTTGATGAGCATGTAGGAAGAAAGTGCTTGTAAGTTGCAAAAACCCAAGGAAGAGGCAATATGTTTGTATGATTTGCACATCAATACATTCATTATAATTGCTCGTGCAATGGCTCAAGGGGCAAGATGATTTTCTGAATTTTGGGACTCTGTTTTAGTAAGAGGGGAAAAAACTTGTTCCTTGAGCCATTGCATGACCTGAAGAGGAACATGTCCATTCAGTTGTATGAGAGGAAGTCAAACTGTGAAAGCCAGAATTCCTGTGTACCCCTGAAGCCCCATCCATTGAGCTGTGGATGTCTGTCTGTCTTCAGAGTTTTGTTTTTTTTAATTGTACACTTGCCCTCTTTTGGCTAATTATGTTACAAATGTCCACCTTTTTAGTTCTGCACATTTTTAAAACGTCTATGCAGTTTTTTCTGTACACTTTTGTCACTGAATGAATCATAAGTTTAACAAGTTTAATTAATGTTTCCTTTGGATGAAGGATTTCTAAATGAGATGAGGGACATGAACCATTTGTACCTCATATATCCTACTATTTTCTTTTCACTAGACCACAAAATCAATTTTTCGGATGTCAAAATGCTCCAAAATTCTTTTGTTAGGTTTGAGCAGCCGTGCAACTTCTGATTTCCGTTTAATGAAGGATTTGGCTCAAGAAACTCACTTATCCCCAGAGGTCAGACATCAACGTCTGTCTAGGCTTGCTGACAATATTCAAAGGTAATAGTCTTGCTTCTACAAGTTCTGTTGCCTGACTCATGCATCTGGACTTCAGATTGCTTCAGGCATAGCATCCCAGAATGAGTTGCAGGCAGCAAAATACGTTAGTGGTGAGTGGGCAGTTTATATGACAGTTCAATAACTATTGACCCATGGACTAAATCTGACTACTGAAGATTTCCCCCCCTAAGAAGACATTCACAGTTTTAATAAAAGTACTGTAATAGAAAGTTTCTCTGCAGTTTGATGATTAAAACAATAGACATGTCCCTCCATATTCACTAGGGTTAAGGGCACAAAACCCCAGTGAATATGGAAAAACAGCAAATAACAAAACCACTATGTTTTTACCTGAGAGGACACCTCTCTAGGAATCTCTAGGTCCTCCAGTGCAACTCTGTGGTCAATGCCCAACAGACACTGACCATAGAACTGAACTGGAGGAGCTATAAATGCCTAGTAGAGTATTCTCTCCAGGAATCTCTAGGTCTTTCAGTGCAACTTTTAGAGAGATTCCTAGACAGAACATATTAAATCAGCAAATATCAAAGCTGAAGATATGGAGAGATGAGTGTAATTATTTCAAGACAGAGAAAATGGAGATATTTCACATGTCAGTATGGGAGACAAATATCAGGTGCTGTAGACTATACGTATTTCAGAGGAAGGAACTGGCAAAATCATCTCAGTATTGCTGAAAACTCCGTGAAATTCATGGGATTACCATAAATTGACAGGCAGATTTGAAGGCACATACATACATTTCTGTTATTAATATTGAAGTTTTCCCATGGAAACTGTAATACTGGCGTTCCTGGTAAGGAGGCCTCTGGAACTGACCTTGGTGATGCTGCCAAGGGCGAAGACGCTTGCGGAAGGAAGAAGGCCCCGGTGTTGACATGCCATGTTTCCGAGCGGCCGCCTTCATTCGAAACTTTTTGTTGAGCCTCTTGTCCGTGTCGGCATGGAACAAGCCGGAGCCGTCAATGGGCATGTCTTCGATTGTAGACCTCACGCTCTGATTGAGGTCGGAGCCACGGAGCCAGGCATGCCTTCTCAGTGCGATGGAAGCCGACATGGCTCTTCCCACACATTCAGTGACGTTTCTGGCCGCAGTGATCAGCCAGCTCCCAATAGAATGGGTCTCATCTCTGATCTCGGTCAAGGTCCGTTGTACCTCGTCAGAAACGTCCGGAACAATCGGGGAGATGCCCTCCATTAAGGTCTGAACGTATGCCCCCATGCAAGCCGTATAGCTAGTGGCTTTCGCTGCCAACGCCGCTGCCGCATAAGCCTTTTTGGCCAGGGCATCTATCTTCCTGGCTTCTTTATCCACCGGGGAGGTCGTCTGCCGTTGGGTGGAAGTCTGCTGGGCGCCCTCCACTATAGCCGAGTTCTGGCGAGGATGGGATGCGAGCCACGGAGCATTGGGAGCCGAAACCTTGTACAGCGACTCAGTCTTGCGCGGAGGCCCGAGGGGTGAAGAAGGAGAGTCCCAGGAACGCTTGAGGATTGTTTCCAAGGATGGAAGAAACGGAACGCACGGAGGTGTTGGAACCCGGCCATGGACCCGACGTTCGACTGGGTCTGCTGCATCCGCATCCGGGTAAACCAGTTCAATGTCCAGAGCCCTGGACATCTTGATAACGTGTTCCGCGAAGGAACGCACATCATCTGATGGGGAGGCCGCCTCCGGATAGTGCAGATCTTGTCAGTCTAAACCCATTTGTATGAATTCACAGATGACCACTTGAAGAAATACCGTTACAGGTGAGTAACCTGTCCATATGATATTATTTAGATATGTGTGGTCACATATGCTCTATAATGTTTTAGCATTAAGTGCTATGTGGGATTTTGTTTATTACGCAGACTCACAAAAAGGGTTAAAGACTCAGGCAAATCCCTCATTGCAGAATACAAAAATAGACCATCTCTGATCTACATTAAGATTTTTGCTTGTTGAATTTCTGCCTGTCACATAGCTGATTCAGTCACAGAGTCCAATAATAATAATAATAATAATAATAATAATAATAATAATAATAATAATAATAATAATAAATTTTATTTTGCCGCCTCTCCCAGGTGGATCGAGGCGAGATTACAACCTAACAGTAACAATAAAATACAAGAATACAACATATAATTTCAAACATTAAAACAGTTAAAAACAGTGCAGTCAACATTTATAAGATAAAATGTTCTGATCCTGGATAGAAGAGTGAATGATGTTGTTACAGAAGATTGGGTGGATAGGCTTGCTGGAAGAGATCCGTCTTAACTGCCCTCTTGAAACCCTCCAAGGAGGTAATAAGACGGATCTCTTCCGGGAGGTTGTTACATAGTTTAGAAACCACTGAGGTAAAGGTTCTTTGGGAAGTCTGAGAGTGCAGGGCGGATTATACAGGAAGAGGCGTTCCTTTAAGTAACTCGGGCCCAAGCCATGTAGGGCTTTATAGGTGATAACCAACACCTTGTATTGCTCCCGGAAGCTAATAGGTAGCCAATGAAAATCTTTCAAAATAGGTGTTATATGGTCAAATTTCAAAGATCCAGTAATCAATCTGGCTGCCGCATTTTGTACTAACTGAAACTTCCGAACTTGGTACAAGGATAGCCTCATGTAGAGCATATTACAGAAATCAAGGCGAGAGATGACCAGTGCAACTGCCACTGCTTCAAGGTCCTTTCGGCCCAGGTAGGGACGCAGTTGGCGCATCAACCGAAGTTGGTACCAAGCACTCCTGGCTGTCGCATCTACTTGAGATGACAATTGTAGCGATGAGTCCAGGAGTACTCCCAGACTGCAAACTTCGTTCTTTAGGGGAAGTGTGGCCCCATCCAGGACAGGTTGACTAATTTCCTGTCCAGGACCTAGGGAACCAATTGCTAGTACCTCTGTTTTCTCTGGATTCAACCTGAGTTTGTTTTCCCTCATCCAGCCCATTACTGACCCCATACAGGTGTCCAGAGGAGAGATGCTATCCCTAGTCACTGCAGCAGTCGAAGACATAGAGAAATAAATCTGGGTGTCATCAGCGTACTGATAACACCACACCCCATGTCTCCGGATGATCTCTCCCAGTGGCTTCATGTAAATGTTTAATAGCATGGGGGATAGAGTGGCGCCCTGAGGGATTTAAGAGTGGAGGAGAAGGAAGTTTGAAGAATATAGGGGCTTCTGTGGGACTGACATTTTGTGTTGAATACCAAGCACATTTATTGTGTTGAAGCACGCATCCTTGTGCTTTTTAGATGATGCTAATAATAATAAATACATACTTTTAGTTAATTAGCAGAGGAATTTTGCAGCTGCAGCTCAAGCTGTTCAAAATTGTGAGTAGTCAGGTAATGTAGTTGCCATGACAATGAAATGATAAGTCTTATCACCTGAACAGAATGTTAAACAAATGAGGAAAACTTAATTTCAGTTTCTCATGAGGGTGAGAACCTTTGAACTGTAGAATAATACTGTATGTTGAAAAGTAACAAAGGCCTGTTACAGACTGCCAAAATAAAGCTGCTTCGGGTCTCTTTGGAGGTATGCTGTTTAAATGATGCATGGGTCCGGAGGTCGCGCCAAAGCAGCACTCCATTCCTAAGCATTGGAGTGCAGCTTTGGTGCAGCTTCTGGATTCTTAGGATGCATGCATCATTTAAACAGCATACCTCCAAAGAGACCCAAAGCAGCTTTATTTTGGCAGTCTGTAACAGGCCAAAGAATATTTAGTTCTCTATCAGATTGTGCAGTGGTGGAGTCAGGGCCTTCTCTTGGTGATGGCTCCTTTTCTAAGGAACATAGGGCCCAAACAGACAGGCCAAAATAAATCTGCTTCGGAGGTATGCTGTTTAAATTATGCATGCATCCTAAGAGTTTGGAAGCTGCACCAAAGCCACTCTCCAGTCCTAAGGACTGAAGTGCAGCTTTGGCGCAGCTTCTGCCCTCTTAAGATGCATGTGTCATTTAAACAGTCAGCATACCTCCAAAGTGACCCGAAGTAGCTTTACTTTGGTCTGTCTGTTTAGGCCCTTACTTTTTTTAAAATTATACTTGATCCTTTCAGTTCAGGCTTTCAGACAGACTTCAAAATTGTGTTTTGCCAGTGCTACCTTCTCTGATGAGTGCAGTTGGTTGTTGTGAATAAAAACAAGTCAGCAGCATTGATCTCTGTGTAAATTCATTATTATAGAGCAATCCTATCCATATCTGCTCAATCAGACTTTGGTATAATTGAGTTCAGTGTGATGTGTGTGTCTGTGCCTTCAAGTCACCTGTCGACTTATGGTGACCTCATGAATTTTTCTTAGGTGAGGAATACACAGAAGTGGTTTTGCCAGTTCCTTCTTCAGAGACATAGCCTACAACACTGGCATTCATTGGTGGTCTCCCATCCAAATACTAACCAGGGCTGACCTTGCTTAGCTTCCAAGTTCAGATGGGATCTTGTGCCATTAGGGTATTTAGGGTATATTAGTGTGACATACTCATGTCCCAGGCATATTAGATTGCACTCTAGGCACCGGTCAGATTTATCCAATCACTGCAACCCCTAGATGGAGTTATAGGACCATAATCGGTTATTATATGGAACACAAAGGTATTTTTCCTTTAAACATCCTGACATGGATGGTTCCACAGAATCAGGGCTTAGTACATTCCAGTTAATAAAAAGCCCACATTTTAATTATTATCAAACAGCCACTATGGGTTTATTCCCTAATGCTTTTTCTGTGCTCTTCTTACCTCCACCTTTTCTGTTGTGCTTATGCCCTTCCATGTCAGTACTGACCTGTATTAACTCAATTAGGTCTTCATTCAGATGTCCAAGATCAGAGAACTTCTGATGATAATCTTGTAGATGAGTCTTAGATGGAGCTGTAATGTAAGTCAGGGATGGCAAAAAACAAGGAAAAATCCCCCCAACCTCCAAAGTGGGGACATTTGGAGTAAGACTTCTTAAAAATTAAAAATGGCCATGGTTTGGGTCCTCCTTTCATGGGTTTGGGTCACCACAACATGAGGAACTGTATTAAAGGGTCGCAGCATTAGGAAGGTTGCGAGCTATGGGTTTAGGAGGATCAGAGGATATTAAGAACTCTTTCCTCCCTCACAAATTATTCTCTAAAGCTCCGCAGTTTTGAGGAGTTAAAGAATACTGGTATTTTTGGTAACATTTATTTGTTATATCTTTAAATTAAAGCCCTTCAGCAGCAAAATTAAGAAAAATGGTGATGTTTCTCAAATAATGTTTTTGAATTTTATAATTATGTTATAATTAATGTTGAAAACCTTAGGGGTATAATGGATGTGAGAAGTTGCTACAAAATTCAGTAGTCATGAAAATGTGAAATATTCACATATGTCCATGACATAGCTTATAATGAACGGGGTTACATGCGAGGGTTAGATTGATGTTATAGTCAACCTAGCATCTAGGTCTAAATGAACTCTTCAACTTACCATCTGAACCTTCCACAGATTGGGGGACGGGGGCCTGAAATGTAATTGGCCTTTACACACTTTTAGTTGTGAGCTAGTGGTGTTTTTTCTCCCGTTTGTATTTTGGGCAGTGGGTGGAATTTCACAACAACAAGACTCCCACTGTTTTAAAAAGTGATTACTTGGTCACAACTCATTGCAAGGCTTCACTCATTTGGAAGCAATTCTCAACTATGATGCCACGTTTTTGCTAAACCTGTGAGAGAAATGAGAAAATCATGAAGTATATGATTTGCTGCTTTGTCTGTCTGTATTTATTTATGCTGGGGGGGAGGTGTTGAAATTCCAGGCATTATATGTAAGGGTACTGTTTCAAATTTTCTTGCAGAAACAAAGATGCTCGCTTAGAATTAGAAAGCTGGGGACTGCAACTTGGGTGCCAGGCTTCCTTGACTGGTCGTGTGGTCACCTCAGAAAAAATCCTCATGCAAAATGAGATGGTATGTATTTTTTTAAATTACTTTTTACCATTTTACTTCACATACTTGAATGTGGCTCCTGTTAGGGGAGACTCCAGGAAGATTTCAAACATTATTTATGGGGACATATTTTATGTTGTTGTTAGCTGCCTTCAAGTTGGTTCCGACTCATATCGACCCTGTGGATTAGACGTCTCCAAGAATCTCTGTCTTCCACTGCCTTGCCCAGATCCTGCAAGCACTTGCCCATAACCCCCTGATTGAGTCTATCCATTTGGTTTGTGGTCTTCCTCTCTTTCTTCTACCCTCTACCTTTCCTAGCAAGTCACGTGATGCGGATTCACACAAAGCAGAGTGAGTGCAAATTGTATTACCACACCGGTGCATACTATGTGGATTCAACTATTCGAATCGGCACCTTTGCGCATGCTCAGTGGGGGTCTGAACACATCGTGACCTTGTATGTTTCTGGGGTAAAAAGGGGCGCAAGTTCTTTTTCCCTGTTTCGCGTGATTGTATGACTATTTGTCTCGTGAATATTTCTGTGTCTTCTTCATCCCCTTTTTTATTTTCCCTTCCATTTCAGCAATTTCAACACACACACACACACACACAGACAGACAGATAGATATACACATACATATCTGTATATTCACGTTCACGCACATACACACATGTATATATTCCAAAAAAATGAGTTGCCCTGAAAGTTGCCCTGAAAGCGAAAGGACCACTGAAAGGAAATGGGGGGAAATTGCAGCACTGCATCATGGGAAATTTGCAACTCGGGGGGGGGGTTGTGGTGGTGTACCAGAGCAGAAGCAAAGTTGCATTCCACACCAAACCAATTCAGAGTGAAATCAAAGTGAGCTTGGAAGCGAATTATGTGAATTCACTTTTTTCCAAATTCATCAAAATGAGGAGTCACTTTGGATTCACTGCCAAAGCCCCATGGAAAGAGCCCCCATAGAAAGGAATCACGTGTGATAACACATCATGTTATCGCATGAATTTACATCATTGGACCCACAGTCACGTCAGAACTGAGCTGCAAAAAGCTGCAAAAACCTCAGTGTGATAAACACCATAGCTGCCCTTCTCATTCCTAGTCTTTTTCTTATTTCTTGACTGCAGTCTGGTCAATGTTTGATATGCCAGATCAATATTTAACACAAAACACAAATGTGAGAGGTTTCATGGGTGGGAGACCTTTCCTGTTCATAGACAGTGGGCAGGACTGCATGTTAATTAGGTTAGTATTCCTATATTCTCTTGGTTGGTAAGAGGAAGAATCCACATAACTTGGGTTATATTCCCATCACCCTCCAGAGTCAGGCAGAAAGAACCACATGATCTCATGATAGCTGAAGACAAGTCTTTGATGACTCCTCCCACTCAGCCATCTTGGAGACCACTTATAGTGTAAATGTCAGCTGATGAATGGAGCATTGAAACTGAAGATCTGGAGGAAATCAGGAAAACGAGACTTACATATGTTTGTCTGCCTGCCTGTTTAATTTGTATCCCACTTTTATAGCCCATCTTAAAATCTATTTCATCCTCCTTTCCCTTGTCATGGTCCCAGTGAAAATTCCCTTCTGTTTCCTCTAAAGATGTTCTTTGTATCAGCCAACAAGGAAGCCTTCTCTGTCTAGATTTAAACAATATTGTGATAATTGTAACTGGGACTAGAAGAGAAGAAAAGGGGTTAAACTCTTCCTTCTCTACCCATCCACCACATTCTTGATGCTATTCACCCTAGTATTTGTCGTACACAAATACATGCACATTAATTGCATAAAGTCAACTGGCATTTTCACCCTCCCCAAGGAGGCCAGAGTTATATACACATGCACTTTACATCTCAGGTTGGTGCTCAGTTCTACTATAAATATGCCCATTATTATAACTCTCCTAGCACAATCGTGTGCATGTTTATTTGGAAGCTAACCCCAGTATGTGTAATGGAGTTGTCTCATTAGTGAATGTGTTTAGGCTTGTAGCTTTATGGGGAAAGTATTTCAAACTAGAGCATTTTCACAATCAACTAAAAGCAGGCAGTATCGTCTGTGCATTGTGGCGTTTGCTTATCTGTTTGTGTGTTATATTTTAGATGGAAATGTTGAATTTATGTAGAATTTAAAGCTAGCCACCTGAAATAGAATTTAAAGTGTTCATTAGTACATAATTCATTCACAATCTTCCAGCCTTGAGATACTGATTTATTTGCTGTTGCTTTGTTTTTAATCTTACAGTGTATGCCAATGAATGCTGGTGACTGGCTCAGAGATATGCGCAATATGAAAATAATTGGAGTGGCACCTTTGGAGAACTGGATAGTGGTATGCACTATAAGGAACATGGAGCTAGCCCATAACTTTGTGACCTGTTTGAGAAGAGTGGGAGGCCCTATGGGCTTTAACATGGAAAATCCCAGAGTGTGAGTTATATTACATGACACACTTCTTTTTCTTCCTTTAAAAAAAAATAATTCCTCAACCCTCTTCATTTTTGTTTGTTGTGTGACTTCAAATCATTTCTGGCTTATGGCGAACTTATCATTTTATTGTGGTTCATGTGTAGGATTGTGAAATACACCAAGGCTGCAATTCTACATTGCCCAGCATAGTGTAACAATTTCAGATGTTAAAGTCAGCTATGACTCCCCACCCTCCACCCCCAGGACTCAAGATTTTGCTGTGATAGCTCTCTTGAATTTATTTGTTTATTCATTTATTTCATTTATATGCTGCCTTTCTCCTGGAATGGGACCAAAGACGGCTCACAAAACAAAATCAGTTAAAACCTAACAATATAATTTTAAAACAATTACAATCGTATTTAAAACAGTATAATATTATATAAGACACATGCAAAAATAAACAAATAAAGTAGGCACCTCAGTAAGAAACTTTCCTGGGAACAATTATGTATTAAAAACCTGCTTAAACTAAAAGGTTTTTGTCTATCATCAAAAGGAAAGCACGGAGGGGCCAGCCTAGCCTCCCACAGAGGGGAATTCCAGAGGGTCAGAGCAGCCACTGAGAAGGCTGTCTCTCATGTCCTTACTAAGAAAGCCTTCCCCTTAAGATTTTAGAACTCCTGTAGGTTCATATTGGAGATAGTGTCTTTTAGTCTGAACCTAAGCTATAGGTCTTTGTTGGTCATGATCAGCACTTTGAAACATGCTCAAAAATGAACCTGCAGCCAGTAAAACTATTTAAATAAGGGAGTTATATGCTCCCTATAACTGGCCCAGTCACTGTTTTGGCCACAGCATTGTAGACCCATTGAAGTTTCCAAACAGTTTCCAAAGGCAGCCCCATATTAGAATGTGTTGCAGTAGTACAAAAGGGCTATAATCAAGGCTTGTGTCGCCGTAGCTAGATCCGACATCTCAAGGAACGGATGCAGCTGGTGCACTAATTTAGATGAGCAAATGCTCTTTGGGCCAGTACTGAAACCTGAGCGTTTAGGCTCAGATATGAGTCCAGGAGTACAGTTTGCCCTCCCCAACTGCAGGCTTGCAATTCACAGATTTGAGCATCCGTGGATGCCTCTGCCCCAGTTACCCCAATAGCGGTGCATGCAGGCCTCTGCAGCTGTGCACATAATGCATTGCCATTAAAACCAAGGGACATGAGGTCTTGAGGTTTTGGACATCCACGGGGGGTCTGAAATGGAGGGCCCCCCTGGATACAAAGGGCTGGCTACACCCAAGCTGTGAATGGGAGTGTAACCATCTAGCACATATGGCATCACAATTTCTTGAGCTGCCTTTCAATTGTCCCAGACTCTGTCCTGTCTGTTTTAAGTTTCAATTTCATTGCCCTCATTACTAACAACAAACATTGGTTCAGTACTAAGACAACTTTCTTGGAAATAAGATGGGAAATAAGATGGGAAGGAGAGGTAGAGGTGGGTAACATTACACCACACCCTAAAACCCTTACCCAGCAGACTTTTCCTAGCAGTTTCATGTAGATGTATTGTCAAACAGCATAGGGGTCAAAACAGAAACCTGAGGGACCCCACAGGCCTGGGGATCAAACATCCAACACCACCTTCTAAGTTCACTCGTCCAAGAAAGACCAGACCCACTGCATCACACTACATCCTCAACTCCCATACCAGAGAAGCAGTGCAGAAGGATATTATTTTGATGGTGCTGAAAGCTGCTGAGAGTTTCACCAAAACCAACTGTCTAACTGCTTTCAGAAGCCAGGTAGGGCAAGCATCCAGTATACATGTGGTGGCTGTCACCTCTCCAAGGATCCTGTCCACATCATCAGGCTGCATAAATTGAAATGTATCCAATAATAGAGGACAAGCAGGCACCAATATTATACCCACTGTATCTATCTCAACTACAGAGTTCAAATCAGAGTGAATCTGACTAATTTTATCTGCAAAGTATATTGCAAATTCGCTAGAGCAGGCTGTCAAGTGGTCAACAGATAAGAAGGAAACAGTTTCCCATCTGAACAGCCATTCCCTGACTTTTGAAGAATGGAGAGTGAGATCAGAAGAACATTTGGCTATGCTCCTAAATACTATAAAGGCACCAGATCCTGTCTGACCTTGGAAGCTAAGCAGTGTCAGCCATGGTTCATACTTGGATGGGAGATTGCCAATAGATATCAGGTGCTGTAGGCTATATTTCAGAGGAAGAAATGGGGGAAATGATATCTGAATATTCCTTGTCTAAGAAAACCTATTTAAAAAATTCATGGGGTCACCAATAAGTCATCCAAATACTTGTTCTTAAACCACTCCAGTATTACTTTGGCTATGTGTTTAGGGTCTTTTCCCTGCTGGAATGTGAATCTCAGCGATAGTTCCAGGTTTCTTGCAAACCAAAGCAGGTTTTCCTCTAGAATTGCCCTGTATTTGGCTCTGATCATCTTGCCATCAATCCTGACCAGTTTTCCAATCTCTACTGAGGGCCTCAACATCAGAGGCTGCCACCACTATTCTTCATTATGGGAATGTATTCTTGGACAGTGAACACTGTTAGACTAGCACATTGTTAGTGCCACATGGAGGCATAAGTCCACCTTACACATGCATGATTCATGGTGGTTGTGGAGTTAATATTCTCTTCCACCCTCCACAGTATTCAGAGTGCACCCTCCAGGACCCATCATTGTGCTGCAGTACCCTCCTCAGCTGTTCTGTTGCTGATGGATGGGGGGGGGGGGTTTGGTGGAATGTCTGGCGGTGTTCCTATAGACACTGGACACAGACCAGTGACATTGCCCACAGAAATCTATAGGATCCATTTTCTGTGTGATTGCAGTGAGAATGATGCTTCTGTGATAATGTCCTAAATGTTTACTACACCAGGGGATCTGTGCAGAAAGGAATTTGCCCTTTAGACCAGAAGATACCTTCAGTCTGTATTTGGTTATGGGGTCATAGCCAGACACCTTTCCAGTCCTCACTCTAAACTAGCAATTGAATGGTCATGAAGGAGGGCAGTTGTAGTTCAACAGTGTGTCTTGGGGTTAGAGATAGGGAAACTGTAGTGGAGTCCCAGATGTGGAATTCTATATTACAATTGACCTTTTTAGATAAGAGCCATAGCGTTTTACCAGGAGGTCAGAAAGTTCAGTTTTGGTCTCAGACCAGAGAAGCGTTTGCTGTTTGTTTTCCGCACCTCCTTCATTGAGTCCTATATGGCCTATGTCTAGAGTATCTGAAAGACTGTATCTCCTCCCCCTAAGAACCTGCTAGGGTTCTAAGATCTTCAGGGGAAAGCTTTCTCTTGGTCTCACCACCATCACAGGCTCACTTGATGAGGCCACAAGAGAGAGCCTTCTCAGGGGCTGTTCCAATAAATAAATAAATGCTTTATTTTTACCCCGCCTCTCTGTCAAAAGACAGTTGAGGCAGCTTACAATTAAAAGTCCATGCAATACATGCAATACACAATGTGCATAATATTCCAGTTATTCCCTCCCTCCCCTAAAACATCAATTAAACTCATTAAGAACTAAAATAATCCATTAAAATAAAGTTCCTCTGGAACATTTTTATGAGGAGGCTAGGCTCCCCCCCTCCGGCTTTCCTTTTGCTGACAGACAAAGATATTTTTGTTCAAGCAGGATTTTAATATATAATCATCATCAAGGAGGCTTGTATATGATGTGTGTGTGTGTGTGTGTGTGTGTGTGTTTAATTTGCTTTTCGGAGGGTTTTATGCAATTTTACATTGTTTTATTGAAATGATTTTAATTATTATATTTTGAAGGACTGAAGCAGACTGGAATCACAGCACAGTACATCTCCCTGTCTCCAAGTCTGAAACAGGGAAGGGATGCAAAGGACTGTTGGTGTCATACATTTTTAAACTGTTTTTGCCTGTGAGCTGCCTTGGGTCCATTTCCATAAGAAAGGTGGCATACTGTATAATTTCAATAAATAAATACATTGGCAGATGACTTGAAGGCACATATACACAGCCATGCTCTGTAACCAGAGAGAATGATCACAACTTCTGCTGATATTGGTCAATGTCTCAGTGGTGTTTCTTTATTTCCTTGTGACACTTGCAAAAATCAGGAAAGACAAGTAACAGTTCACATGACCACTCCTTAAAGTAGGTTTTCTTTAGCTCTTTAAGAAGCATCAATTTAAAGTTCTCTAGCTTCTTTTGTGTTACTTTCCCTTAGTGTAAAGTGTTGCTGCTGCTTTTCCGCACCTCCCATGACATGTGTATTCTTTTTCAAACTCCTCCTTCTCTTCATTCCCACATTGCCCGTATCTTCTGGTAAACATGTGATCTGCAGCCCTATACCATGTGATCCTTCCTGGGAAAAAGCAGCATCTCCTTCTTTCTTACTTTAACAGCATCATTTGCTGGCTTGTTCTCTCACTTTTCCTTTCCACTTTAAATGGCTGATTTTTGGTTGTCATGAAAGAGAAACAGACGTGACTCTTTTTAATTCAGTGCTATTGTGTTTAAGTAGCAGGGATGGTGAGAGATATTTGTGGGGTTTTCTTTATCGGGAAATAACTTGACAGTCACTTTTTGGTAGTATGTACTTTGGAAATGGAGAATGCCATTTTCATCTTTGTCTCAAGGCAACAAGATGTTTTGGGCCAGTCCTGTTTGTTATACAACCATTAATGTTCACAACTTCTGTTCACCAGACTCTTCTCTCTGACCCTGCAGCATACTTCAAAAAGTCAGTAACCATGACACCAACAGTCCTTTGCATCCCCTTCCACTTCCAGACTTGGAGACAGGGGAGTTTATCAGACAAGGGAAATTGGAAGTATAATCCAATGGCAATCTGAACGCAATCATGGGGTTTAACGTTATTACATGATAGACTACCACATGCAATTTCGGGCAATGGGAAGTCAGTGCGAACACAATAATGGGGTTTCACGTTATTGCGTTATAGACTACCACATGCAATTTCAGACAGTGCAAGCTATTTTCAGGCAATAGGAAGTCCATTTGAATTCACATAAATTCGCTGAACTAGCGAATTCACATGAATGCGTTCTGGCCCCACTTTCTTTTCATTCAAAATTAAGAGAAATTCCTCCTGTGTGATAAACTCCAGGGAGATGCACTGTGCTGTGATTCTAGTCTGCTTCAGTCCTTCAAAATGGTGAATAAAAGCAAAAGGTTTATCCCTTCAGTTGCTCTGATTTGCAGGTGCTGAGGAGGCCCCCAAAATACATTGTAAGCCAACAGTCTATCTCCATACACTCTATACATTGAGTGGAGGAGAGTTGTACTTCCAAGGACCCCTTTCAAAAGTATTAATCCCAAAGCCATCATTGGTTAAATGGTATTAATAAAGCTATTTCACTGTTGTGGTCTTAGGGGATTCCCCATCACCACAAAATTCACTGTTTTGTGACATTTTCCTTGGTTTCATGTATACAGTGTAGTTCTATAACCTACCTCTCCATCCTTCCTCTGGACCATTGTAAAGTAATTTTGCTCATTAATGCCTGCAGAAATAACAAAGGGGTCCAGAAAATGCAGATGAGTTTTGTCTTAAACTGAATTTTCTCTGACAAGTCAACAGTTTGCTCTGTTCTGAAAGATGCATTTATTTTATTTTATTTTATTTTATTTGTCTGAAGTGTGCAAGTCCCAGATAGCCCCATGGCCTTTGTGCGAGTCCTGCAGCAGCATGTGAATCCTGAGCTACAGCTGGTGCGTATGCATTGCTTTTTAAATGGACTCGAAGTGAGAAAAGAAAGAAAAGTTGAAAAGTGTTTCTACCAGGGAAAACAGCAAAGGAGGTGCATTTACACATGCATGCACGTGTACACACAGAAAGAGAGAGACAGCGAGCTCCTACTGCCTTGTGGGTATCCACCTTGTCAGCAGATGCTAGCCTCCCCCTCATACAAACTATACATCCTTCATGGAATATCTTGCTAATATATCAAGGGCTATATATATTATGCAATACATAGAACAAGTAAGATCTGCAACAATATATAGTATGGAGGGCTGCTGTTCAGTATTCCAGGCACTCCATTCCATTCCCCTAAAAAAATTATTTCCCCCATACCTCCCACATTCACATGGCATTCTGGAACCAGTAAGCCCACATTGTCCTCAGTGCGATCTTTGAGTTTAACCCCCACCCTGGTTTAGTTCCCCCCCTAATTGTTTGTTTGTTTCTATAAACCTTATGTTTCGCTCCTTATATTTCCATCTTGTGGGTAAGTGAGGTATTTTAGCTTGAACACGAGAAATTAAGGGATCTATATTCTTCACATGGAAAGTGCTTTTCTGGGGTTTAACCAGATTTAGTGAGCCTAAGCAGTGTAGTGGTTTGGGTGTTGGATTAGGACTCTGGAGACCAGGGTTCATACTCTCAGACTCATGGGATTATCACACAGGGGCCAATTCAGCAATAATTGCGGTAGTGAAAAAAAAATAGTTCTATAGTGCTCAGTATTTTCACACATTGTCTTGCGTGACAATGCAGGACAAAACCCATAGAACTGTGTGATTGATTTTTGCACAATTCAGTGAATGAATCAATATTACATTGGAATGGATTGTTGTGTGCAAGCGCCATTTCATTTTTAAAGTTCCTGAGCTGCTTTCTGCAGCCCTTTAAATTTTAAAGATCCTGGGCTGCTTCCTGGAGCCCAGTTAAAATTCAAAGTTCCCTAATTGCTGCTCACAGCCGCTTTCAAATGTAAAGACGCCAATGCTGCCCACAGCGCTTTTAAAATGCCAGGGTTGCTTCCCCAATACCGCAATTGAAGAGTGATTAGCTTTTGCACCCTTGCAATTGCGCTTCAGGTGAGGTATTGGAAAAAATTATTCATGGGATTTCCCAGATAATTGCTGGCTCTTCCTGGGAGAACTGCTGATTGAGTGTGATGTCATCTCCCAACCGATAACATAATTATCCCAGGAGTATGCCTTTTTCTTTCCCCTTTTTCATCTATCTGATAATCTCCTCAAAGAAAGGCAAAGGCAAACACCCTCTGAACAAATCTTGCCAGGAAAACCCTATGATGGGTTCATCGTTGGATTGCCATAAATTGGAAACTACTTGCACGTGCACAACAACAACAACCACATTTAATGCCAGGAAAAAAAGTGAATCCCACGATTTGAATAAAATGTACATGTTAGAGAAATCTGCAGAATTCTTTTGTAATACTCCTCAGAGTTCCAGCATGGGTTATACAAGCCTGCTTTATCACTTGTTATATATGTGACTGCTTATGGCTACATGTATTTGTGAGGGAATAGACCAGGTTTGTAAAGCTCTTGCTACAACATCTTTTACACAGTTAGTCTCAAAGGTGGTGCACGATCCCCTTGCATACTGGTTATGCATATCCTGTTGCCCATTTGTAGGTGCTGTGTCTGTTGCCCTCTAATCAGAAGGACTGTTACGATTCGGTAAAGAAGTTTGTTAGTCTTGAGCAGCCTGTTCCTAGTCAGTGTGTACTTGCTCGTACCCTGAGCAAGCAAGGAATGATGATGAGTGTGGCTACAAAAATTGCTCTGCAGATTGCCTGTAAGGTTGGCGGAGAGCTGTGGGCAGTTGAGATACCAGTAAGTAACTGTGTTTATATCTTATTTTTTCTTTCTTTGCATTCAAACAAAGCAGGTGCAGAGAGTTACTGTCAGCATTTTGTTTGACATTTAAATCTATTTAATATTAATAAACTGCTTTCTCGATGCTGTGGGAATTTCTAGCTTTGCATGGTGTGCCAGTGCATCTGCTCACTGGAGGATGTTTTAGCATGCCTCATTATACAGGAGCTTGCAAGTGTTTCCCACTGAGTAGAATAATGGTAGTTATGTGGTATATAAAAAGGAAGACTACATTACAGGTGGATAGACACAACAACAAGGTATGAGTATGAGCAATAACAATGCAAAAAAGGAATGATAATAGAAAGCAGGATGACCAAAGGATGAAATAAGGAGACAAGCAGCTGCTTCTGATGACTACTGGCACCCATCTTTTGCCCACCATCAGGATTTAACAGTCATGCTGAATAAGACCAAACTCAGTTTCCAGATGTCTAGCATTCAGTTTTGTCATTGGCCAGTTAGATGCTTATTGGAAGCTCAGAAGCAGAACATAAGGGCCACTGCCCCCTCCTGCTCATGTTCCCCTGGCACTGAGATGCGTCCTGCTACAATACTGGAGCTGCTATTTAGTCATTACAACTTTTAGCCATTAATAGCCATATCCTCCGTAAACCACCATGTTCTTTTATGCTATATGAATCCCACAGTACATAAAACATTTACATCACACAATCCTGGAAATGTGTTCCAGGATGCTTTGTAGCTATAGCTGTACACCAGATGTTGTTGAATCATAGGTAGCACTACTGCTCTAGAGATACCATCACCTGTGCTTAGCCACTGATTGAGTTCACTATTTTCTAACAGCTAAAATCACTGATGGTGGCTGGCATTGATGTCAACAAAGATGCTGTCAGCAAAGGAACCTCAGTTGTCGGATTTGTGGCCAGCATAAATACTTCAATAACTAGGTAAGATTCTTCTTTCCTAACCTGGGCCCTTTCAGACGTTTTCTGTACTTGCTTTGTAAAATGAAACTGACCCTACATTACTGTGTGCTGCTGTGTTATGGCTCATTCCCACTTACATTTAAACCAGTTTGCGATTCACCTTTGCTCCATGTTGGTAAATCGATTCTAAGAGGTTCGTCATTCCCATTATGAAAGTGGATCTTTTTATTATCCCCTTGTAATCACTTCTTTTTTGGCAAGATTGTTGTTCCACTAGTTTGCGCTGCTTCAGAATGTATGTCAATCATCTGTGCGTCATTAGTGAGGTAAGCGACAGCCCAGGCAGCCCAGTTTGGGGATTGATAGAAGATTTGATTCATTGGTTTTGCAACTACATACTTGCCTCACTGAGCTGCTGTTGGATCGCTGGGGTAATTGCAAGTGGCTGCAAAACCAGTGAATCGAATCTTCTGTCAATTAAAAAAAAATGATAGAAGATTCGATTCATTGAATTTGCAACTACTTGCCTCACTGATTGCCAGTAATTGCAAAATCAATTAATCGAATCTTCTATCAATTTTTTAAAATATCATGCGCCCATAGGTCACGCCACATGTACAAAGGCAGTGCTGAGAGAGGGGGGAAAGGTGGATCTACAAAAAACTGAGGAGGGATGACAAACACCCCTCTGCCATTAGTCCCTCACCTCCAGAATGATGCCATTCAGATCTGTTGTTCCCACTTGTTGAACTCACTTCGGGATCGATTCTTTCCAAAAGAACCACTAGGGAACTAGTGTCTGGAAAAAGTTTTTTGCATTTGCCTTGCTTTATCATGACAGAAATCAATCAAAGTAGTATCGGAATTGGTTTCAAATGGGAACGATGATATATAACCCGATCAGCGATTTGCTTTAAATCATAGTGGGAACGCGCCCTTAATGTGCTATGTGACAAATACCAATATCCTGCCAGTCCAATAATTATTATGGAGAAAAGAGCAAAGTATTGCCTACATCACTATTCATTTGCCATTTGTTTCCCCAAGAAAGTTTGGTTATACTTTTAAATCAATTTACATATTTGTACAAATGGAAAGAATCAGTGGCAGATGGCCCCTGAGCTTTGAAAAAAACCCTGTGCTATTGACATTTTCTCTGAAACAGGCTTCCCCAGCTCAAAATCTTTCATTGGCTGCATCAGCTAGGAGTGCTAGGAATTATAGTGCATCATGTCTGGTTGCCTCAGGTTGAAAAATGCTACAATGGGCGATGTAGGTGTGTATACAGCCTCAATGAAAGCAGCAGAGGCAGTAGAGCCTTGTAGAGAGTAGTATATAGCATTTGTTGTTGTGTGCCTTTAAGCAGTTTCTGACGTAAGGTGACCCCATCACAGGGTTTTCTTGGCAAGATTTGTTGAGAGGGGTTTTTGCCTTTGCCTTCTTCTGATGCTGAGAAGTGTGATTTGCCCATGGTCACCCAATGGGTTACCATGGCCAAGCAGGGATTCAGACCTTGGTCTCCAGGGTTGTAGCCCAACACTCAAACTGCCACACTGGTTCTCTCAAGTATACTATAGAGCAGAGCAGAGACGATAGAGCAGTATAGACCTTAGAATGAGTTTTATAAACCTGTATTGTTATAGCTGTTTAAGAGCTCTGTAACAAATTTTCTTTCCTTTCACAATCAGGTGGTATTCTCACTGTGTAATGCAACATGCAGGAACAAATACTGCAGATTGTTTAAAGATCTGTATGGAAGGTAGGAGTATTGTATACATTAATGAAATATACCTTGCTATTAAGAGTCTAATCATGGCTATTCATAATATTGGCTAATAATTTTGAATGAGACCAATTTTGTCATTTTGATACTGGGTGGACCGTAGCAATCTTCTGTGTAGATGTGTTTGGGAAACACATGTTTGCCAATATAATGTGTTCTTCTCCCTGTACATGTATAGCTCTGATTCGCCATGACTCTTACTGTTTTTGGTTCTGGTTCACTGAGCTGGGCAGCTGACAGTGCTGGAAAGGCAGGCGAATGTATTCGGTTGGCTCTGTGCCATGTCTAGGCCTGTGAATATTAATTTATAAGTGTCCCATGCTCAACATGTGGCATCAGAGGCACAGGTGGCTCTGTAGGTGCGTTTGCATGTGTGTGCCTTCAGGTTGTCCATCAACTTATGGCCATCCTGTGAATTTCATAGGGTTTTGTTAGGCAAGGAATACTCAGAGGTAGTTTGCCAGTTCCTTCTTCTGAAGGTAGCCTACAGCACCCTGTATTCATTGGTGGTGTCCCATCCAAGTACTCACCAGGGCTAACACAGCTTAGCTTCCAGGATCGATCAGGATCTGATGCCTTTAGGATAGTTAGGCCAGAAGATTGGGTGACTACTAGTACTACAGTGGGCCCTTGATATACGTGGGGGATCTGTTCCAGATCCCCCCCCGCGTATACCAAAATCCACGTATGCTCAAGTCCCATTTGTCCCAGCCGCCATTGGGACAAAAGTCTCTGCCCCCCCCCCCTCTCCTCCCTCCCTGCCTCCCTCCCTCCCTGCCTCCCTCCCTTCCCTTCCTTTTATTTACCTTGAAAGTCTCAGCACGGCTACTTGGCCTCTACTGCCACCACCGCCGCTGCAGGACAAGTCGGGTGGCAGCGGTGTCGGCGTTGGACAAGCCTTGGCCTCCTCGCCGCTGCCGTGAAAGGGCGCGATGGTGGTGCTGCAGGCCTCTTGGCCCCTAACAGCACTGCCACCGGGTTTTTCCCACGGCGGCAGCAAGGAAGCAGAGCTGCCGCGCCGGAGTCCTTCAAGGCCTCCAGCGCCGGCATCCAGCCTCCTCCATGCCTCCACCGCCACAGAAAGGCCCAGTGATGGTGCTGTTGGAGGCCAAGAGGCCTCCAGCAATGCCATCGAGCCCTTTCACGGTACCGGCGAGGAGGCTGAGGCTTGGCCGCTGCTGCTGCCACCCGGCTTGTCCTGCAGCGGTGGCGGCAGAGGCCAAGCAGCTGCGCAGAGACTTTCAAAGTAAGTAAGAGGAAGGGAAGTGAGGGAGGGGAGGGAGGAGAAAGAAGTTGTCCCCAATGGCAGTGTGCGTGCACGCGCGCTGCCATTGGGAACAACTTCCCGATTTGCCATCCGTGGATGCTCAAATTCGCAGATGGCAAATCCACATATAAGAAGGGCCGACTGTATAACATATAAAATTAAATGTAATTTAAGCCCTGGTGATGTAGTGGTTAAATACCTGTACTGCAGCCACTCACAAACTGCAAGGTTGCAAGTTCAATACCAACCAAGGACTCAGGCTCGACTCAAGCTTGCATCCTTCCAAGGTTGCTAAAATGAGTCCTGAGCTTGTTGGGGGCAATTAGCTTACACATTGTAAACCGATCAGAGAGTGCTTAAGTGCACTGATAAGCAGTATAGAAATGTACTTGCTATTGCTACTAAATATTTAAATTATGCACTTTTGTAACTGTTTTCATAGTAATAGCCAAGTTCTGTAACTAATTTTCAAGGTGCAAAAAGTGATAGCAGCCCTTGGCTCCTCAGGGACTGATCTGCTAGGATCTCACATTGTGAGCTTCTCCCTATGTTTTTTTTTTACATGTGAGACCTGTCACATGATTCCATTCTGTATTTCCTTACAATTTTGTAGGCGCTATCAACAAATGGCAGAAGTGCAATAATGGACAGCTGCCAGCACGGATAATTGTGTACCGTGATGGCGTCGGAGATGGGCAGCTGAGGATGGTGGTAGACTATGAAGTCCCACAGTTACTGAGTGTTCTTAATGAATGTAGTGGTGGTTTCAGGTAAATAAATTCCATTCTGCCATTTGTCTTGTCAGCAGATAGTTCAAATTTCACAAGACCCTCCATATGCAATTCTCCCAATGTGTGCTTAATCCAGACCATGATTAGGAGACCAGAAAGTAGTTTTTAATCTCCTCTTTTGTTATAGTTATTATGTATTTATATAGCACCATCAATGTACATGACACTATATAAAAATAAAGCAATAAAAAACACATCCTGCCACAGGTATGCAATCTCATAACAAATTGTTAAATAATAATAAATAAAATTTTTATTTTTATACCGCCCTTCCATAGATCAGGGCGGTTAACAACACAATAAGCAATAAAAACACAAAATATACATCAAAATTAAAACCATTACAACTAGACAGAATAAAAACCCCGTTCTTCTTTCCCTGCCCTTTATCACAAGTGAAAGTGAAAAATAAGAGCTTAACCATCCAATTACTTACTCGCTTTATTTCTTTGCTTTCATATCAGAAGACCCAGACTGTCTGTGGTGGTGGTTAGGAAGAAAAGCCTTTGTCGCTTCTTCACTGAAGCCAACAGGAGCCTGCAAAATCCTCCTGTTGGGACAGTTATTGACATGGAGGCCACTCGACCTGAATGGCAAGTATACGTTGGCATAAGATCAAAACAAGTGGCGAACAGCTACAAATCAGCTGAATAGGGGATTGTAAACTTGCTAAGCAAGCACTTTAAAAAGTGATTGCAGGGCCTGCAGGGGAGGTCTTATTAAAGAACAAAGATACTAGTTTAGGAGAAATAAAGTAAATAAACTTTATTATAAGAACTTAGTTTAAGGGTAGTAAATGTATTTGAGATACTATGCTAAGGATACTTTCTCGAGAGAGAGCTCAAAGAGCACTGACAGGAAGGAAGTGAAGTCATTCTTCATGAGTATTGGTTTACATTCCAGATGAAGGCAGGACAGATGAGAAAACAGTCAAATTGCTCTAACTATCAAGGCCTGTTACTATTCCTTCAGCAATTTATCTTGATTTTTTGTGAAAAGTTTGTTTGAGGGTTTTTTCGCCCCATTGTTCTCTGCTTTCAAGAAGCAGCATGGTATAGTGGTTTGAGTATTGGTCTACAACTCTGGAGACCAGAGTTCATTTCCCTGCTTGCCCATGGAAACCCACTGGGCAATCCTTGAGCAAGTCACATTCCCCCAGCCTCAGAGAAAAGCAAAAGGAAGCCCCTTATGAACATATCTTGCCAAGAAAATCCCATGATGGGTTCACCTAAGAGTCACCATTAGTCAGAAATGACTTGAAGACACACAACAACATCTGCTTCCAACTGTGTTTTCCTTTACTGCTTATTCAGCTACAATCCCTCTGTTGAAGACTTGCTTATGTTATTGCCCAAATGATCTGATGTTCTGAATTACATCTGAATAATCAAAATCTACAAAAGAGTGATGCTTTTATTGGTCAAACAAAATGTAAAAAATACATCATGCAAGCTTTTGAAGCTTCATTGGCTCCTTCATTGGGCAAATATATTAAAAATAATACCGAAGAAAAGTAATGATGTCAAGAGTCAAAAGCCTACATTTTGTCTCCAATGTTATTTAACAGTTAAAAAGGTCTAGATAGATCTCAATGCAGGCAGAGGCCACTCCCCTTCTTGGCCACGTGGGGATTTTGTTGGAGGTAAAAACCTCAAAGAGTTAAAACCTAGTCCGTTAGCTTCTTCTTGTTAAAGTTTCCCCTGTTGCAGCAAAATTTGGTATCTTCAAATGCAGGAAACCTATTCAGGGGGAGCTGTGTTGGCCATGTAGCAAAATGCAACAAAATCCACAAAAGAACGATTCCTTCATTGGCCAACCAAAATCCACTGGACACTGTGACAAATAGGAGTTTTCTTTATACATATGTTGCAAAGCTTCATGTTCCAGGAACTGAGATGGGTAGGTGGCCAGGAAGGGCTAGGCAAGATAGTTCACAATAGGTTCCCTTTAATTACAAAAAGCAGATAGGATGGGATGCCCAGATTCAGTAGAGTCTGAGGAGATGATCACACATAGCTTTTAAATTGCAATTAAAGTGGGAAAATAACCACCTTTGGTGATACATATTAAACTGTCACCTCAGACTCACCGTTGTGCCTTGGAAGTGTGGTTGGAGTGCATCTTTTCATTGCTGGGGAAAACCTGTCAATAAGATCCCAATCACACTGCTGTGCCATTAGTCTTCACATGCAATACATTTCTCCCACAGCAGTTCTGACATTGTACAGTCATGTGGTGTCAGTCTCCCTCTCTCTCCCCTCCCCCTTGCTATTCCCAAGTGGAGCAGTTTGTTTTGTTTTGTTTTTCTTTTCCTTGCTTTAATAAATTGCATTGCTATAATTATTAAATTGTGCATAGGATAGGGAAGTGGGATTAAGGAGGAGAGTGGGAGAGAAAGATATGGGGCCAGAATCTGCATATGTATGTAACTGCCATTTTTTGAGCATTGGAGTGCCTTTCTCAAAATGTGCAGCATTTAGGGTTTCAAAATTGGACAGCCTCCCTGTCCATCTGCCTTCCTGGAAATGTGTGGTATATTTTTCAAAGACCAGAGTAGAAATCTATCTGTTATGAAACCCACTATTGGTTGCTCATGGCACAATCCAACATAATCATCTCATGCATGTAGCAGTCACACAAGGCTTTTGCAATAAATTGTGCCTTTGATTAATAAGTTCTGGGGTTTTCTAGTACCCATTAAAATTGTTTCCTATCTCAAAATCTCTGAAGCGATTTGATATCTTTCATCCTGTCAAATTTGTAAAACCATAAAGCATTTCCCAATAAAAATGTAGTTACAAGCTAGGGGAAAAAAGATTTTCCATCTGTATGTGATATAAGAAAATAACAAGAAACAGTGGAAGGCAAATGTGTTTTAATTATTACTTTACATGCCTTAAGAAGGGTTGGTTGACTACTAAATTAATATATGCTTACTGTAATATGAATCCTCTAATCAGTGTCTTTACCTCTAGCATTAACTTGCACACACTACATTATTTCCTGCCATTAATTCTAACTTTGCCCCAAAGGTATGACTTTTTCTTAATAAGCCAACTAGTACGGCAAGGTACCGTGAACCCAACGTATTACAATGTTGTCTATGATGATAATGGATTAAAGCCAGACCACATGCAGCGCCTCACATATAAGATGTGCCACCTGTACTACAACTGGACTGTAAGTAACACAGTTTCATGCAATCAGCATTGCTAATGCTCCCCACCAACCTATCTCTGACTGATTAATTCAGGAGTGATTTTGCTATATGTATTTCTGTATGGTAGAAGCTTAGTCTAAGGGACCCTTGCTTGGGGTCAATTCTAGCTCTATGATCATACCATATGTAATGTTGGAAAAGGAATAGTGTTGCCAGGTTTTCAAAACAACAGTTGAAATTCATGATGTGAAGGGTTGAAAATCAGTAATGATTAACAAGTTTTATGTTCTACCTAAATGCCAAATGAAAGTATTGATTTCAGTAAACCTAGACAGGTGTTTCTCTGAGAAATTAACATATTGTCCACATCCATAAATTACATGATGCACACATTTCTGTCTTTATGAGCAGTTCACACTCCAAAATGGATTTTTTTTTTTTGGCATCTTGTTTAGTCTACATAAAACGAAAAGGCTTCCAGCCTCCAAATAAGAGACATTGGTTATAATAAGGGACATTCATTCACAACTCTAGAAAGGAATGGCTGAATTCACCTTTCCCTAACCTGGCACACTTGAAGGTATCAGACTCCTCCGTCATCCTCAGCCAGAACATGCATGATGGCTTGATATGATAGAGTTGTAGTCCAATGCATCTGCAGGCTACTGGGTTAGGGAAGGCTGCTCTGTGGATTCAAATACAGTAGTGCCCTCCTCCAGCCTGCATATTTTGTGGCACTCAGTGCCAGAAATACAATCCACCAAAGGCAATTGTTGTTACCCGACTTGAACTGTTAAAACAATGATAACACTTGGTTAAAAAAAAAATCATGAACTGGCATTTCATACTTGAATGGATGCATTTTCCTCTATATGTCTGCCTAAGATCTGAGATCTTCTGGAGAAGCCCTCCGTATGTTGTGAATCCAGGCAATACACTGTGGGAGGACTTAGAGCTCCAGTTGATGCCAATGCTCATGTTATTCTAGAACCACATAAAATATGGCTTTTACTAAAGCTTTTGGGGCCTAATTGTTTGGAGTGTTCTAACTAGTATAAACTGTCTTGTTTTATCATGTATACTCAACTGTAAGTCGACTTCATATATAAGTCAAAGGCAGGTTTTGGGGCCAAAATTCTGGGTTTTGATATGACCCTAGGATAAGTCAAGGGTAAAATTTAGGGGCATGTGACAAAGGATCTAAAGAAGGAAGCAAAGGAAAACAATGCCAAAGAACTGTTAAAAATTTCAGCAGGCATAACTGTGTTCATACTAAAGGCTGGAGGGATGAGAGCATAAAGTGGGGACAGTGCTTCCAGGAGAGATTATGCTCTTGCTTTTCACCAGGGGATGGTTCCTTTTTACCATAAGAGTTAAAGAACAATATTTACATTGACCTGTGGATAAGTCAACCCAGGTTTCTGGGTTAATTTTTTGACTAAAATTTCTAGACTTATACATGAGTATATACAGTAACATGTTAAGTTGCTTAATGTGCTTTTCATCTGTAAATTATTCTTTACTAAATTAAATTATTTTAAATTGGTTTTGTTACATTCTGCTTTGAGACCCTAAGACAAAATATAGATATAAAATATAAATATTTTAATAAAATTTTAAAAATTATTTTCAGAGGTCTTGGAAGTAGCTTTTTGTTTTCACAAATGGTAGGATCTCTGATATATACTCCTTTTATTTGTTCTGTAGGGCCTAATCCGAGTCCCAGCACCTTGCCAATATGCTAGCAAATTGACGTTTTTGGTGAGCCAAAGTATCCACAGAGAACCAAGCCTGGAACTTGCTGACAAGCTTTTCTATTTGTGAAGATGTTGAGATGGCAGTTGTTAAGAGGGGAGGAAGAGTAGGCTAATTCAGACACACATAAAAGATTTTTGTTCCTATAACACTTTAATGTTGCTTTTAAAATTAAAGTTATGTACTGTTTGGTTGTATGACTTGCTTTTGTAATTGTCTGCTTGGGCACAGTATATTAATATTTTTCTTGATTTTATTTATTTCTAGACACAGTATTAGCCAGGTTAGGGGATATTGTGTTATACATAAAACAAAGTAGTGTGGCATGGTTTGTGTACGTAAGTCATTGCCATCTTATGTTTTAGTGGCTTTTGATCCAGAAAGTCTCAGTGTGAGCCCAGTAGTGAGTTCCCCTTCTCCTCCCTGTTATTTCTAGCTGCTGCTGCTTAGTTACAGTTGTGTTCTGCCCCATCATATAAAGGTCTCTGCTGAACTTACAATGAATACAGCCCTTTCCTTCTTGCATGCCAGCAAGTGAATTTGGAGGCTAATGGGCAAATGCAGTTGCTTCTTACTGTTGTTCACTTTCTCACCCTCTAAAGAGGAAAGTTGCAAGTAGGTTGTTGAGTGGGGAGCACGGGGCAATCTTCAGACAGTGCATAAGAATGGATTCTCTGCAGAGGTCTGGATTTTAGTATTTCATCTGGACTTTAGTATTTTCCCTCCAGCTCAATATCCCACAGGCTGAGAGAAACATGAGAGACATGGGGATGCACCTGTTTCATAGGCCCAATTCAGAAGACGAAAATAATCCAGGATGAATCTGGGTTGAATCTCCATTGTTCACATGGATTTTGAATGCACCCAATCAAGTTTGGGGGCGGGCTGCCGAAAAACCCACTAAATTTGCGATAATTGGTATGGGAGGTTCCTGAATTTTAAATGATTCACTTCGTTGGTCATGTGAATAACAGATGTGAATAGACCCAGGATAAATGTTCTGCATGTCTTGAACGCGTTCTGAATGTGTTTGCATCGTCGACTCCATCTTTATTTGAGTGCCGGCACATGCAAGCAACAGAACCTGCAGAGATGCAGTTCAATAGGGTGAACAACAAGCCCAGAACATGTGAGTGAGATTAGTTGCACAGTTAGGCTTAAAAAAATGACATCTGAAAGACCCCATAGTCTCCTCTCCCATTCTTCCTTCTGTGAGCTAACTGAGCGCTGTAATGCTGGATCATTGCATTGTGTGTTGCCCTTTCCTTCACATCACACAGGAAGATGATGTGAGTGAGACACAGTGTATCCAGCTGTATGTTTAAAGGAAAAAAGGGGGAAGAGATACAGAGATGTTGATAGCTTTGTATTTTACCATATTCTTAGGATATATGTTTGACAAGTTACACAAAGGAACAGAAATATTGAGAAATGATAAAAATTCAAGATCAGTTAAAGAGTGAAGAGAGGAGTTATTGGCCACCTATTTCAGAGCTGGCTATAAGGACTAGAAACTTCCTTTTAAGAAGTGAAAAGCATTCCTTTTTTTTTTATCATAATTGCAAAAAGGAAAGGAAAGGAAAAAAGTCACATCAGAAATAAATGTGCAATTATATTGTTAATTCAAAAATCTCCTTTAACCCTGCCTCCTTCATTATAACTGGTATCCCACCCCTTTTTCTGTTGCGCAAAACCTACCAATTTCCTCTGCCATTTTGTAACACTAGATTCAAACTCATTTATATCTTTGTGGATTTGTGCAATTGTTCACAAAAGCCAACATTCTCAATGTGATTTTATGTTCAGTGATACCAAGTTTGGTGACTGGGTGGTGAAATTCTACATGAAGCTTGATGACAGTGGTTCTGCAGGTGCTTGAAATTGGTCATGCTCCAATCTCTGTGGCCCAGGAACCTATTCTTTTGACAGCACTGGTTCACAATGCAAGGAAATCCTGGTAAAGAAAAGCAGAACTTTTCCCCTATCAAATGGCAGAAAAAATGATAGATATAGGATGGGGGGGACACCTGGCTTAACAAGACTACATGGGAAAGGAGTCCAAGTAGACCACAAGTTGAACATGAGTCATTAATGCGATATGGCCAGTGCGATTCTAGGCTGCAGCAATAGAAGTATAGTTTCTAGATCAAGGGAAGTAATAGTGCCACTCTATTCTGCTTGGGTCAGGTCTCACCTGGAATATTGTGTACAGTTCTGGGCACCACAATTCAAAAAGGATGTTGACAAGTTGTATTGTGTCCAGAGGATGGCCACCAAAATGCTAAAGGGTCTGGAAACCATTCCTTATGAGGAAAGACTTAGAGAGCTTGGTATGTTTAGCCTGGATAAGAATCAATTAAGGGGTGATCTGATAGCCCTGTTTTAAGTATTTGAAGGGGTGTCACAATGAGGAGGGAGCAAGCTTGTTTTCTGCTGCTCCAGAGACTAGAACACAGAACAAAGGATGTAAGCTACAGGAAAAGAGATTCCATCTCAACATTAGGAGGACCTTCCTGACAGAGCTGTTTGACAATGGAGCACACTCCCCCAGAGTGTGATGGAGTCTCCTTTGGAGGTTTTTAAGCAGAAGCTGGATAGCATCTGTCAAGGGTGCTTTGATTGAGAGTTCCTGCATGGCAAGGGGTTGGACTAGATAGTCTCTTCCAACTCTACGATTCTTTGAAGTGTTCTTGAATATTGTAAGAGTAAAGGAACAGATGCTATTAGAGAGAGTGTTTGGAATCTACATTTAAAACAGAAACAACATACATGTTTATATTTAGGTCTAACATTTACTCTTCAGAAGCACTGAAAAAGTTTGAAAGGTCAGGTTTCATTCCATATTAAGACATGCCATGTTGGCTTTCTGCTCCCAGTCATCCTTGATATGTGGTTTGCTGTGGGTTGTGCAGTACTGCTTCCCAGTATTAGCAGTAATAAACTGTGTGTTCAAATTACTTCATTATGTATTATTTCAGTGATATCAGCAACGTGGGACATTATCACATGGGAGGAATGTCTCGAAAGAAAAGAAAGTGGGGCCAATTCAGAAATGAACACAAGTATGTTGATGGTTATCATACCACAGAAGAACACAGCGCCCATCACAAAGCCAAAGTAGTGCGAATGCAAACAAAATTATCATGAGTACGTACCCTTCGTAGTCTAGAATTTGAATTAGCACCTCTGCACGTGCGCAGTGAGGGCAGAATTGGATCGTGACCTTTTTACACTTCTGGAGGGCTTGCTTCCGGTTCCCATAGTTTTGCCTTGTTTCACATTATTTGCTCATTCATTACCCTTTATTTCACGTTATTTAGGCAATTCACCAATTCAAAACCAGTCCAAAGCAACCTTGTACTGTACTTGATTTGAGCATTGGACTATGACTCTAGAAGGCAGGGACTGAATCCCACTCAGTGACCTGGTGCAAGTCACACTCTCTCAGCTTCCTCAGAAAACAGCAATGGCAAATCCCATCTGAATAACCTGCCAAGAAAACCCTGTGACAGGGTTGCAAGAGAGAGAGAGACAATCCCTTCCCTCAAGTTGGAGAGGATGAGTTTGCAAAGGGAAAGACAGAAAGAGCTGAGAGGAGGAGGGAGGGAGGCAGTGTGTGTGTGTCTCTGTGGGGAGAGAGGGCTGCTTCATCCCCAAAATAGCTCCAGAGATACTCAGCGAGGCTGAGAGAAAGCCCCACACACCTGGAGGGAAGGAAAAATTGCAGCCAGCAAAGGAGCTTGGGAATTGTAGTCTGATTCAAAGGTAATCTAAGAGCAACTGAGACATGCTTTCCATACCTGCCAAATTCGAATTGAACGCAACTTTGAACAGGATTTATAAATTCTATATTTCCCCGAATTTACACATCTCTTGGTTGACCCTGGATTGAGTTCGAATCAACCTATCATTGACTTTGATTACGTGTGATAACCTCTCGTGCAAAATATGTGAAACCCCATGATTGCATCTGGGATCACACTGCATTGACCTTCCAATTTCCCCCATGTGAGTGATAATGTCCTCTGTAAGGTAAATGAACGAATGAAGTGGTCCCCATATTAGAGAAATATTAGCTCCTCCTCCCCATATTAGCTCCTCCCTCCATAACTGTCATTTTTCAGCCTGCGCGGGAGAGACTACGCTGGCCCAGTTCCACCAGGGCTAGCCTGAAGATAGAGGTTCCTCCCTCCATAACTGTCATTTTTCGACCTGCGAGGGA
>NC_056524.1:18092042-18092323 GCF_019175285.1 Sceloporus undulatus
GAGAATAGACTGGTCCAGCTCCACCAGGGCTAGCCTGAAGATAGAGGTTCCTCCCTCCATAACTCATTTTTCGGCCTGCGAGGGAGAGAATAGACTGGTCCAGCTCCACCAGGGCTAGCCTGAAGATAGAGGCTCCTCCCTCCATAACTCTCATCTTTTGGCCTGCGAGGGAGAGACTAGGCTGGCCCAGCTGCACCAGGGCTAGCCTGAAGATGGAGGCTCCTCCCTCCATAACTGTCATCCATTGGCCTGCAAGGGAGAGAATAGACTGGTCCAGCTCC
>NC_056524.1:18092333-18104013 GCF_019175285.1 Sceloporus undulatus
ACCAGGGCTAGCCTGAAGATAGAGGCTCCTCCCTCCATAACTGTCATTTTTCGGCCTGCGAGGGAGAGAATAGACTGGTCCAGCTCCACCAGGGCTAGCCTGAAGATAGAGGCTCCTCCCTCCATAACTGTCATCTTTTGGCCTGCGAGGGAGAGAATAGACTGGTCCAGCTCCACCAGGGCTAGCGTGAAGAAGAAGAGCCCTCCCTCTAGTCCATCTGCATTCGTCCAGGCATCAGAGGGAGAGAAGAACCACTGGACTTCATCCCCTTTCCCTCCACCATTCCCTTCTCCTTTTGTGTCATGTCTTTTAGATTGTAAGCCTGAGGGCAGGGAACCGTCTAATTAAAAATAATAATTGTAAGCCGCTCTGAGAGCCATTAGGGCTGAAGGGCAAAGTATAAATTGTTAGGAAGTGACATGCATGTGGCCACTAGGTGGAGCTGTTGTGGAAGTTATTTACAGCTCTAGTGGCAATTAGATGTGTCAGCATTCAAACAGTGCATCATTGGAATGTTGATGCAACTGTCAACTGTCGTTCTCAACTGTCACTGAAGGAGAGTGAGACAGTTGGTTATTCTGAGAGACAGAGATGGTTGGTGTTACTGTGGCTGTCGATGTAATCTTTGTAAATAGTTATGTAACAAAGATTAAAGAACCCTCTTCTTGAGAAAAACCTCGTTGTCTAGAGATTCATTCCTATGTAAGAGGAAGTCTGCCTACGCAACCAAGATTCTTCAGATTCTTTCTCCCTGGCGTCCTGTTGACGTGGTTCAACTCTGCAGGTGGTTGTGGTGGACACAGTGCGTCTTTCCACGCCCCAACATAAATAACATAAATAAATAAATAGAATTGAAACAGAAAATAAGGCTGCATATAGTGGCTCCTCCAGGAGGGGGCAATTGTCTTAGGAGGTTGCTATATTTGTTAATACAGTTCTCAGGTTTTTAATATCTGAACGATGTTTCTGGTGCCCCATGGTGTTTTCTAGTAAGTCCTGGCACCAGCTGCAAAGTTTATTCCCAACCTTGACTGGGGTTCTTTTAATTTGAAGACATTTATAATAATAGTGGTTATTATTATTATCATTAATATCATCATCATTATCTCACCTTATTCCCATTTTTGGTCTCAAGGCAGCTTACAACAGTGAGAACAAGTGTTAAAAGCAATTAAACCATCATAAAATTTGAAACTAGGTAAAATAATTTTAAAAACAAGTAAAAGTCCAGCTTATTATACAAGGTCTGCTTCGATTGAATAAACTATTGTCAAAGGCCTTCTGGAATAAAAAGATTTCTTCTACTTGCTTGTGAAAAACCAGTATTCCTCTCCTTTCTCTCCCCTCAACCCTCAGTAAAAATGTACCAGTCCATGAAGAAAATGAAGCTTTTGCACCACTTCTTGTTGTTACAGTTAGTAATAATATGATGGTATTGTTCCAGCGTTTGCCCTTCAAATAATAGGACCACTTTGGTAACCTATTCTCTAGTATGTATATGCATATGTGTGCATAAATTAATAAGTAAAAAGCCTTGGAGAAGCTCTAGTGGACAGCCAGAAAGTCCTAAGAACCAGCTCCAAAAAAGTACAGAATGAGTGATGCACAAGTGATAACAACTGGTAAAATCCAAGGAGGTTTATCATAAGTACAATTCGTAGGGCTCATTCCCACTTACATTTAAACCCATTTTTAAAAGGCACAATGCATTTCGGCCACACTAGGCCGCCTTCAGGGTCTGAAAATAACTATACACTTAAAATAAATATTTAAAAAGAAAGGACAACATTCATGAAATTATAATACATTTTTAAAAATAAATCTTATCAAAGTTCTATATACCCTTTGAGAGAAATCACTGGAGTTGCAACTACTCTCCAAATTACAGGATCATAAATATAAAGGAGTCATACAGTGTAGCATTTCTGTATATATACATATTCCAGATGGTTTGGAAAGGCATAACCAATGATAAGTCTTGGGACAGGACACAGGGACAAATTTTATATAAGGGACATCACTTTACTGTCCATTGTATCTAATGGGACTTGGAATATCCGTGGATTTTGAGATCCATGAGGGGTCCTGGAACCAAACCCCAGAGCCTATTGTATTTACAGAAAAGGAATATCATGCAAGTTTAGAGAAGACCAGGACACTTCTCTATTTTAAACTTAGTCTTCTACTGATAAAACATTCTTTCACTGATTTGATATGAGTACCACTAATAAGATGGAACAATGTTAAAACTTAAAATCTTACCGGGGATATAATAAATGAACAAAAAACAAAACAAGGGCATAAGAAGTAGAAATGTGAAACTCTCCCAGTCAAACCCTGCAAACCAAGAAGTGGGGGATTTTTGTCTTTTCTTCACCTGGGCTTCCATATCTCCAATTAGAATGTGATAAAGATCCAGGAGGCAGAAAAGATAGGGTTAGCTAGAAACTTATGCAATTGTATAATAAAAAAGATATGCAACAGGAGTGATTTAGATTTAGTGATATATTTTTAAATTTTTTATTAATATAACCTATATACAATAATATTTAAAAATATCTTTGACATAATTTTTCACATACAATATGTAATAATAATATCCATTCTTTACTACCTTATCTAAATCTTATTCATATTTAGGTCAACAGATTTGAGTGTTAGTTGAAAGAGAGAAAATATCTCAAGAGAGAGAAGGTGTGGCAAGCTTTATGAGTGCTCATCCTACACAGGAGGAGAACTAGCATTGCCATTTAGTTAATAACATGCCAGGCTCGGGTGAGGCAACCAAGCTGTGAAACAGGAACACTTTTTACACATCTCAGCTTTGTCTCCTCTTTGCCATATCAGCTGACTTGCTTGTAGATGAATACCCTCAAATGAGTGGGAGGAAGATAGATGAGCAAGATATGCAAGAGGAATCTGTGGCTCTCCAGATGTTGGGGATGCAGCTTCCATCAGCCCCAGCCGGAATAGCTGATGGTCAGGGCAGTCTAACATCTGGAAGGCCCATCTACTGGTAGACCTCTATATGACTGGTAGTAGATCAGCACGATTTGTAATGGTCTAACAATAACAGCAACAAAATGTTTTCCTCCCTGCTCACTCAGTGATATTGCTTAAAACAGAGTGAGTTTGGGTTGATCAAGAGTGGTGTTTTACATGGAAGGATACTGAGCTTTATTCAGGACTGCTCCACAGAACAAATGGCTGTGCTCAGAATTCTTTAATTTTTTAGATCTTTTGCCTTATCCTGGTTGGGCAGGTTTAGGGATTACCTACCTGTTTTGATTTGCAACGCAACTATGCAAATAATCTCATGCATTCCTGACTTGCTGTTCACAGTTTTTTTTTATCAGAACCTCATCTCTTGCATCTTGCATTAGCCTGCAAAAGAGAAGGTTAAGAGGCGATATAATAGCCTTGTTTAAGTATTTGAAGGGATGTCATATTGAGGAGGGAGCAAGCTTGTTTTCTGCTGCCCCAGAGATTAGGACATGGAACAGTAGATGCAAGCTGCAGGAAAAGAAATTCCACCTAAATATTAGGAAGAATGTCTTGATAGTAATAGCTGTTCAGCAGTGGAACATTCTTCCTTGAAGAGTGGTGGAGTCTCCTTTGGAGGCCTTTAAACAGAAGCTGGATGTCCATCTGTCAGAGGTGCTTTGATTGTGAGTTCCTGCATGGCAGAAAGGGGTAGAACTGGATGGCCCTTGGGGTCTCTTCCAACTCTAGAATGCTATGATTCTGTGATCTCTGTGAGTTCTGTTGCCCACATGTGTCAGCACTCAAATAAAGATGGAGTTGATGATGTAGATGTATTCGACATGCAGAGTTTTATCCCAGCTCTATCCGTATCAGTTGTTCACATAGCCAACAATGGAAATCTCTCAGGAAAAACAAAACACAGACACACACAAACCATGAGATCAATTATCCTGGGTTTTGTGGGGGTTTTTGGCATCCCCCCCCAAAAAAAGCCTTAATTGGATGCATTAGAAATTCATGTGAAAAACAGGGGACATTCAGACATTGTTGTTTTTAGTGCAGCAATGCAAATCATCTCACTCATGCATTACAGGTTTGTTGTTCACACTATGGAACCACATCGATGCACGTCTCTGCATGTTTGGTTGCTCACGCATGCAAGCATTTGAATAAAGATGAAGTCAATGACACAAATGCATTTGGAACAAGTTCAAGGCATGCAGTGTTTTTTCCCGGGTCTATTTGGGTCTATTTGCATTGGTTATTAAAACTACCGACAATGTGGATCTTTTTTAAATGGGGGAGAACCCAATATCGATTATCTGGATTAAGTGGTTTTTGGCACTCACCCCAAACTTAAACCAGATGCATTCAGGATGTGTATGAACAGTGGAGATTCAACTCTGATTCATCCTGGATTATTTTCACAGTGTGAATAACCCCACAGATTCAACCCATGTTCTATGGGGATTATTTACAGTCTGAATAACTCCTTAGAGCTCTTAGGGTGGCAAACCCAGATAGATTCCACTGCTCTGAATGCAGCCTTCCCCCGCTGCCCTAAGATACAAATGCCAATTGCATATCAACGGACACTGAATATTTAGCACGCCAACACTGGCGAGCAGAAATGTTCTTCTCCTTTTTCTTTTGCTCCTGTGTGTGTGGCAAGTTGTGTATTGATTGTCAGGATATAGCAGAGCAACACTGAAGTATCCTGGAAGGTGTTCTCAGCCCTCAGCAGAAGTAGCAGAAACTTTTCCTATTTATAGTAGTATGGTAGCAAAGAAAAGAAGTATTGCATAGGAAATACGGGTAAATACAGCCCACAGTGTTTCTTCATCTTCCAGCAATTTAAACAATTGGTGCTTTTGTCTCTTCCAACTTTCTAGGTGCAATGGTTTAATTTTTCAAAGTTAATTATATGACTCAGGTCAATAAATATGTATCCAGAAACTCCCAACATTCACAGCATTGCCTGGGAGGCCTGGAAAAGCCTTTTGAAGCTCTTTGAAAATGCAGGAGCAGTCAAATTCCACTCTTTTCTCTGTGCAAACCTTAAGCAAGCCCAGACAATGCCCTCATACTTTTGAGAGAGTCATCACCGGATGAAGCAAATAGTTGTGTGAGGGGACATGTCTTGGGCTTCATAAGGCATCAAAGGGAAGAGACTTTACGGCACAAGGGTAAGATTTTCTCTCTCTCTAGTCTGGCATTTATTAAAACAAAACATTTACTGCTTGTACACAGACATACATGAAAAAGTGACTATCTTTGCTTTCCAGGAAAAAAAAGCTTTGGAAGGAAAAATGTGAACAAATAATCACTTGGTTAAGTTACATGTTTGAGGCAGGAAGGGGATAACCTTGGTATTGAGTATTTGTCAGTGTTCTTGAACTGGAATTGCTAGGTGTTACAGTTTTTTATGGGCTTTTTGTTGACTACAGCTTTCAGTTGGATACAAGAAAGAAATGCACTGTGTTAATTTGATAATTTGAGCCAGGGCTCACAAGGGCTTTACTGTGGAATAAGTTTTTAATGCCTGGAACATTAGTAGTAGAAGCAGCAGTAGACGCATCAAATAGTATGAGCTGCAGTGTTTATTCAGTTGGTTATATTAAATGCTTTGAAATGTTTATAAAGAGCCCTTGGTTAAAAAGTATCCTCAATACACATTAGAAAATCATCCGATGAAGCTGAATGGTAGCAGATTCAGGACAAATCAAAATGAAATCTTCACATTGTGTATAATGTGCTACTGAAAATGTTGCTATGGCCCCCAACTTTGATTGCTTTTAAAAGAAATTGCACAAGTTCCTAAAAAATGAAACTATCAACGGACGCTAGAATGGATGCCTATTTCCTCTAATGCCAATTGCTGGAAAGTGTGAGGAAAGTGCTGTTGTGTTCATGTTTTTCCTGTAGACTTTCTAAAGAAAACTAATTTGTGATGCTGAGAACAGAATGCTGGACTAGAAAGGTCTTTGTCTTGGACTGGGATGCCACTTACAACATTTAGACACCTTCTGTTCTTCTGACTTATTGAAAGTTGCATGACAAGCACCATCTTAGAAGAGATATTATCGCCTGCATGAGACATGTCCAGCGAAGCAGCAATGATTCTTTAGAGATGTGATGTATACATGCATTACTCAACAACAAAGCTTGATTTTTCCCGTTGGAAGAAATTGGGTTTTCCCCATCTTCAGTTTATATTTTCTATATAATTTGGAAAATCCAATTTCTTCTAACAGGAAAAATCAGGCATCTGTCTGTCTCTCTGTCTCTCTCCCTCTCCCTCCCATTCTCTTAGAGCTTCCTGATTTCCTCCTTCCAGTTTCCCTGGAAGAGAATGGAGATTATCAGAAATCAGGGGGAAAAAAGGCATGCTCCCAGGATAATAGTACAATTGCACTGAAGATTTTCAGACAATAATGTCATGCTTATCCAGGACTTATCCTGGGAAGAACCAGGAATGCTCTAGCAAGAAACCATTTCCATGGCTTCCCCGTGAATGGTTTGTTGATGAAGCATTCCTGGATCTTCATTGGAGAAGTCCTGGATAAGCGCAATGTGTCTGAAAATCTTCAGCACAGTCGTATGACTTTGCTTTTTACTCCCGGCTTTTCCCCTCAGGTTTGAAAATCTCCAAAGTTTGGAAAAATACAGCTGGCAACTCAAGGCTGGCATATATTGGATGTCCGATCTGGGTGCTTGACAAGAGATTTAGAGGGTCTTTGAATCCAGTGAACCCAATACCCTTTCCAGTATGTCCCTGGCACATCGGATGTTGGGTTGTATCCACAGTCGAATCACCACTGGTGATACTCTTATACATGCAGCAGAGTAGATGTCTTGCCCCACCAATGAAGCTCCTTTCTGTTGGGATAGCCCCTATACTGTCAAGCAGTGGTTTCCAAACTTTGACCCTCCAGATATTTTTGACTTCAGCTCCCAGAATTCCTGACTGTTTGCCAAGTTATCTTGGACTTCTAGTTGAAGACCAAAACATCTGGAAAATAAAGGGGAGGAAGAGGAGGAGCAGGGACTACTGCGATAAGAGTTTTTCCATTCCACCCGTATCCCTCCCAATCAGTGTGGGTCAAGACTGAGCCATCAATCAATCAATCAATCATCAATCAATCAATGTCTCAATCATGCAAGAGGTTGTTACTCTGATGAAACTCTGTACTAATAAGATTCTGATTAGGATTTCTACTATAAGCTTGGCAATGTCCAGTGAGCAAGACCATTAGTGCTGACCAGATTCCAGTGCCCTTGGTCTAACTGCAAAAGTTAAGCACGTGTTTAAGCTTTCTGCCAAAAACAATGAGGGCCAAGAAATATTTAAATTTGGCTGGATGGTTCAGATTGTATAATATACTCCCAATATTTAATAGGTGAAACCCAGATGCATGTGAACAAGCAAAAGCAGAGTGTGGTCAAGATGGCAAAAATTATTGATGAGGAGAACAAACAAGTTGGGAGAAGCTGCAGCAGTTTGTTTTTGCCTGAGCTTATTGGGAAAGACAAGATTTTGCTTTTTTCCACCCCTGGCAATTGATGTAACTTGAGGACAAAAGGGGAAAGTGGGAGGAAAAGAGAGACGCTGGACATTTTAAAAAGAGCTGAAAAAAGAGGACAGCAGGTGATTAATTGGGACTGCCTGCCAAACTGGGACAGTTGGAACAGATGTAACATGGGTTGTGTCTCCCTCATCTGAAATTCTGAACAAGATACTCCAGAATCCAAAATTGTCCACATAAGTGACTGAGATAGTGATACCATTGCTTTCTGATGGTTCCATGTATACAAATGTTGTTTCATGCATAAAATTATCAAAAACATTGTGTACAAAATTACAAAATTGTAAAGGTGTATACAAAACAGAAGTGAATTTCATGTTTAGACTTGTGTCCCATCTCCAAAATATCTCATTATGTATATGTAAATATTCCAAAATCCTAAACACTTCTAGTCTCAGTCATTTCGGATAAGGGAGATTCAACCTGTACAAACAAAAAAGACTGGCCTACTGTCCCATGAGTTTTGTGGTCTAAATGTTGTTCAGTGGGTTACAGCAGAAGAAGGAGAAGCAAGAGATGTGAAAGCCAACAGACAGGAGGAAGAGAAATGGGATAAAGAGGAGAATGTGAGCATGTGCTTTTAATAACAACACGTGCAGAGTGCCTTCACCTCATACTCACCAAAGTACTGTATCCAGTACCATCAATATACCATCATTGTATTCCACCAGATTTCCACCTGATCTGGCTGGAGATGGTGGCAGTCATAGTCTAGCCCATCTGGGGGAAACAAGTTGCAGCATGCAAAGTTAAGCACTATGTACTTAATGTTCTCTTCATCTCAAGACCTGTACCAGGATGTTGGTATCCCAATAGAAGGTGATGCAGAAGAGGAAATAATTGTGATTGTAACTTCATGCCATTTATTAAGAATTTATTTTGAATGTGAGAAGATGTCTTTGTGTTCTAAGCATGGTCCTTGGGGATTTGGGGGAAGGGTCATGTTTTCTTATAAATCCTCCCAACTTTCTCATTGAGACATACCTGAAACAGAACCTGGCGGCAGCAAACAAACCCACAAATGTTATTAGCCCATAAAATGGTTTGTTAGCCTGGCTGCTATAAATTGACCTCATGTATAAGTCAAGGGCAAGTTTTTTGGGGAAAATTATGAAGTTTTATATAATCTGTGGATAGTCCGAGGGTAAAATCTAGCGGCATGTAACAAAGGATCTAAAGGATGATGCAAAGGAAACCAATGCCAAAGAACTTACAAAATTCTAGCAGGCATAACTGCTCAAAATAAAGGCTGGTTGGATGAGAGAATAGAGATGGGGCAGTGATTCCAGGACAGATTACAATTTTACCTTTCACCAGGGGATGGCTCCTTTTTTAAAAAAATAAGAGTTAAAGTACAGTAATGATAGTACCTACATTGATCCATGGATAAGTCGAGTCAGGTTTTTTGGATCATTTTTTGACTAAAATTTCAAGACTTATACATGAGTATATACAGTAAACCCTTTACCCTTACGCAGTTACTGAGAGAAACACAATTGAATGCAACGGGGCTTCATTCAAAATGAAAAAGAAGAGAAAGAAATGTGTAGCATACTGAACTGCACAAATCAATCCACTGATGCACATTGGAGGACAGGTCTTTTAACATCCACCTGAAGTCAATACAAGAGATGTGTTTCAGTCTTTGAGTTCTGTCTGGAATCAAAGACTGAAACATATCTCTTGTGTTTACTTGATATGGACAGATTCTGATTCTGCTTTAAAAATTTGACTCTGCTTTAAAGCTAGAAATAAACTCATGACATCGTAATATCCAAAAGCAAGGGAAATCAGTCCACATGTCTTCTCCAGTAGTAGATCCTGCACAGGGACACATTCTTGATTTCTGCTTCCATCTGAATTCTGCTTGGAATGAACACTTGTGGTGTACCACATCTTTGATACAGTGAACCCCATTACTTCTTGATGCCAAATAACTGACATTGTTCAAAACTGAAGGGTTTTTTTTTTTTTTTTTTTTACTTTGCCAGAGTAGTGTGTTTGGATGAGAAAGGAAATCGTTTCCTATTAGAAACCAAACAGAGAGTAGGAAGTAACATTTATACCTAAGGCTGAAATCTATCACTATCACTATTATCATTATTATAATTTTTTGTTGTTAACTGAAATCGAGTCAACTTCAGCTTATGCCAATGTCTGGAGAAGAGCCTGGAGAAAAGACAGTTAAGGGTTAACATGATAGCCTTTGTAAATATTTGAAGGGATCTTATACAGAAGCTGGAGCAAGCTTATTTTCTGCTGCTCCAGAGACTAGGCCCTGGAGCAATGGATTCAAGCTACAGGAAAAGAGAGTCCTCCTAATCATTAGGAAGAACATCCTAATGGTAAGAATTGTTTGACAGTTGAATACGCTGCTTCCTTGGAATGTGGTGGAGTCTCCTTCTTTGGTGGTTTTTAAACCATCTGGATGGCCATATTCTCGGGTGCTTTGATTGTGTTTTCTTGCATGGAAGGGGGTTGGATTGGATGGCTCTTGGGTCTCCTCCAACTCTGATCCTATGATGCTATTCTATGATTCTATGATTAGTAAAGATAGTCTAACTCTGCATAGGAATATGTATCACATCTTCTGTTTACAGAATTTCACACTATCAACCCCGTCCCCTGTGGTTCATTCCAGCTCTTCTACATCATCAATGGCATGCTATTTGCGGAATGGGGTCACTAGTGGGCTAATACAGTAATGTTTACTTGGGATGCAAAATACAAGAAGCATCCATCAATGTGCCCATGTTTCAGGGTTGCATATGGTGGAGGGTGGGTGAGTGATCTGTCATGCACATTTTCTTGCTTTAGTTGGGATACCTCAAGACCTCTGACCTTAACCAAAAAAAGGCTTTTTGGTAATTTAAAAGCAAGAGGTTCCAGTTACCATGGTGAACTCAAGGCAATGAAAAAAAAATCGACAATATTTAGAAATATATTTAATCACACAGGGATTAACGACAACAAGTTGTAAGAGTCTGTAAGAAATCCATTCATCATTAGGGCTAAAAAGCAATAACTGTTGGAGTACTGCCAAAACTACTAATCAAAAGCCTTCTGTTTTTGCATACTGTCTAAAAGAGTACAGTATTGGACCCTGTTGAGCATCAGCTGGCAGATCAGGGGCACGGCACAAAAAGCTTTTCAGATAATAGGTCTGTAGCTGCCCACCGAGCTTCATGAACCTGGGAGATCTGGCGTAGGGCCTCAGAAACTGCAACTGAAGTATACCAGGGCAAGGGCTTTATGCTGCCTGACACAAAGGGTAAGTTAGTGCCCCTTCTTATACCAAATACAGATACTGACTGGAGGGACCAGTTGACTCTTGCTTCATCATTGCCAATAGAATGGTTTGTTACTGTTGTTGTGTGCCTGCAAGTCGTTTCTAACTTTTGGCAACCCTAAGCAAAACCTATCACGGGTTTTCTTGGCAAGTTTCTTCAGAGGGGGTTTGCCATTGCCGTCCTCTGAGGCTGAGACAGTGTGACTTGCCCAAGGTTACCCAGTGGATTTACATGGCCAAGGTGGGATTCAAATCCTAGTCTCCAAAGTCTAATGCTCAAACCACTACACCCCAAACTTGAGGCAGCAGAATATTTGGCCCAGAATACCTTTTGTGGGTTTTCCATCATCATCATCATCATCTTTATTATTTGTATCCTGCTTTTTTCGCTGAACTGGGACTCAGAACGGCTCACAACATTAAAAGAACAGTACATTAAAATTAAAAACATAGAAAAGTGGGGGAAAGATATAGCATTAATGAGGAATAAGAAGTAACCTATCACTGTTGCAGTCCATAATCTGCCACCTGCCAGCCCTGCAATGAGTCCATATATTTCAGGTGTGGGAAACTCAGTAGGGTTACTAACTCAGCGCCATGGCATTTCCTAATTTTCAGCACTACACCTGAGACCAAGGACAAGTTGTGATGTCATGGGCTGAGTCACTGTGTTATCAGACTATGGTCCTTGTGTTATCATAGAGGCAGGGCATGCAACGGTTGGGAGGTGGGCCAGCACAGAACATGCTGATCATGGAAATGCACACAAGGGCCAGAGAATATGAACAAAACATCAGGGACACTAAGGGAAAGTCAACTA
>NC_056524.1:18104113-18107924 GCF_019175285.1 Sceloporus undulatus
CTTTTCTTGACATTATGCTTTTCATTTGCATATTTTTATATTAGGGAGTATTCAATTACACAGTGCTCCTACTTGCCACCTCAAATGGCACAGATTCAGAACACTTCTCCTCTGCTATCTGCTCTTTGTGCAATTTGGAAATAAAAGCAAACAGACAAAATTGCTATATGCTGGGGAAATCTCCTAAAAAATAAAATTCTTCTTTTAAATCAGTTAGAAGTCAGGTATGAAGCTTCTATTTAGAAGCCTAAAGTATGGAACTGTTTCCCAAGAAACATAAGACTAGCTCCTTCAGCAGCAATATTCACAAGGATTTTTTTAATTTAAAAAACATACCTGTTTAAAATAGTTTATAACTAATGCATTTGCTAGACTGATGACAATGCTGGAGACCCAGGTTCGAATCCCCACTTGGCCATGAAAACCCACTGGGCAACCTTGGGCAAGTCACATTCTCTCAGCTTCAGAGGAAGGCAAAGACAAAACCCCTCCAAACAAATTTTGCCAAGAAAGTCTGTGATAGGTTCCCCTAGGATAACCATCAGTTGGAAACAACTTGAAGGCACACAACAACAATTTGCTGGATATGCTGCCATTTAATTATTTTATTGTTGTGGATGGGGAAACCATTTTATATTTTAATAAAAATGTCATGTTATTATATAACTATTCTTTTTAAAAACCAAACTGCATTACTTTTTTATTTTAATGTTTTATTGATACTGTTATACTATACTGTATTTTATAGCTATATAGTTATTCTCCATGATCCAAAAATATTTTAAAATATTTTAAACAAATATATGCATCAGGCTCCTGTGGAATAAACCACTCAAATAATGAGCCATGACTTGTTCTACTCTCTCTGTCTTTGTTTAAATAGAGGGAAGAGGAGGTGCCAGTGATAGTGAGGGATTAGGAAACTGTCCACTCTAAATTGATTATTCTGAAAGATGGGGATCCATAGAGTAAAGGCAATCTGGGAGATGTGGTTTGGACAATCATTCCACTGGTCCCCAAACTGTCCTTTTTAAGGGATTTTGGATTTCAGCTCTCAGAATCCCAGACTATTGGCCAACGTGGCTGAGGTTTCCGGGAGATAAAGTCCAAAATCTCTTAAAGGGCACAGTTTTGGGACCACATCCCATGGCAAAGGTGATTATCAACAGCACCCCTCCCATGTAGGGTTGCCATAGTGCCGGACCTCCAAACCTGGAAAAATGTAGGACAAAATTTTCAAATGTAGGACACACACCAAAAACCCGTGTCCTACATTTGAAAATTATGTCCTACATTTTACCTCGCGATCGCGGCGGGGAGCGGAGGCCAGGCGGCGAGGGAAAGCCTCCACTTAAGGAGGCTTTCCCTCCCCACCTGGGCCCCGGGCCTCGCCGCAATCGGAGGCCAGGATCGGGGCCTCACCTCCTTCTTGGCCCCCGCAGGGACCAGGAAGGAGGCGAGCAGGCCGGCGGCGATCGCCAGGGCCTCGCCTCGTTCCTGGTCCCCGCGGGGACCAGGAAGGAGGCGAGGAGGCTGCAGGGAGGCGGGGAGGTTGGCGTGGCTGCGCCCAAGAGGCGCCGCCTCCCTGCAGCCTCCTCTGCCCCAGGCCTCGCTGCCCTCCTTTTCCTCCGCGTGGCCATGCGCTGTGGAGGAGGAGGAGGAGGGCAGCGAGGCCCCAGGGTTGCCTAGCAACCCCGCTGCAACCAGGCTTTTCCCGATTTTTGGTGGTATCCGTGCCGTGACTGGGCAGGTGCCGCCAAAACCGGGAAAAACCCGGTTGCAACTGGGTTATGGCAACCCTACTCCCATGGGTCTGTGAACTCCAACCCTCACACCACCCAGGCACTTGAAAAATAGAAAGCTTGGTTCCAGCTACCTTCTCTCCCTCTGGCACTGCCTTTTTCATTTTCCTGCTGTCACTGTCTTTGGACTGGCATAACTATAATGGCAGGACTAAGAACATCTGAGCCATACATTCTTGCAATACCATGTGCGCATATATTTAAAGAAAAGTATGCTGTATATATGGAGAAGAAAGCTCATATATCCACAGGAGACAAGCAATAACAGGATCAGCGTTACAGCCTCAGATTTCTGAACTGGATTTTCACTTAAGAGGATAATAAGAATGAGAAATCTAATTATACAAACTTTGTGAAGCCAGAGTGGAAGGTGTCCTGAGTCACTCTGGGAAAGCTGTTTTTGCTGTACAGCTGCCCAGCAGTAAGAGTCCACATAAGCAGCCTGGCGCCAAGAAAACGAGCTTGGAGAAAAGCAGCTCATCTGAGTACCTAGGAAACAAAACAGAATGTATTGTCAAAAAGAAGAGGAGGAGGAAGAGTCAGGATAACACATATAGGCAGCAATGCAGTGATGAAGGACGTAAAATAGATGCATCAGAATCAAGCAGAAATGTTTTTACTAGTGTACATTTTTCATGCTCCAGGTATTTTGTGCATGTGAGTTCATATGCACATTGGCACTTTTAAACTCCATTATGGGCTTTTTCACATTACACAATTATAATACTATGATTCCACTTTGACTGCCATGGCTCCATCCTATGGACTCCTGGGATTTGTACTTTAGGCACAGTCATATAAAATTCTCAGCCAGAGAGTTCCAGTGCCTCCCCCCAAACTATAAACTCCAGGATTCCATAAAATGCAGCCATGACAGTAAAGTGGAAACATGGTATAGTGTGAAAAGGCCCCAGAAGGTATAACCTGCAGAAAGAAAACCAGGAAGCCTATCCTTGCTAACATGCTGTTTTATTCTGTGCAGAAAGTTTAGTACAGTACTGTTAACCATGGTTAAGATTAATCACTCCACATACAGAGCTCACTACAACATGTAGTTTGCTTAACATGACTTTTACTAGAGCATGCTGATGTTTCCCATACAGTCTCCTTCATCTCTACAACAAATGGTATTTCTGAAATGGCTGGCTGTACCAAGACAAATCCAGACATGTCCAAATACATTTTTACAGTAACTTGTTGGGAGTTTTTAAATCACAGTTTCCAATATATGTTGCAATAAACATCTGGCATTTAGTGATCACCAGCTTCTATATGCACATGATGCCACAGTCTGAAATAGTTTTGTTGACATTGTAGATAAAGAACTGTAGTGTGAGTCATGCCTGTCATTCATCAGAAAGACTGCTGTCATGCTATACAGTACTCAAAATGGTCACAGGACTCCCTTATGAAAACAGTATCTCATTTGAGTTACAGTGGAATAAAAAAGTAGATCTAGCCAAATTGGCCTGGACCCCAGTAGTTCTTTTCTTCCCAAATGGCTGGTAGTGTGGGGGGAGGTAAAGAGAAAGGGGGCTTTACAAGCATCTGATACAAATGGACTACTGTTTGCTAAGGCACCAGCATAAGAACTAAGTGTTCATCATTGCCAAATACCCAGCAGTCAATAGTGTCTAAATGTCTGAAGAATTCATACTGCAAACCTGGAGGCCTTGGGGGAACTTGAAAATAGTATCCCCTGCTTTCAATGGGGCTTATTCCCAGATAAAGGTATACAGGACCATAATAATAATAATAATTTGTTTTATTTATATACTGCTATTCCAAAAATCAGGGGTCGGCAACCTCCGGCCCGTGGGCCGGATGCGGCCTGCGGAGGCCTTTAAGCCGGCCCCTGGCTCCTCTTGCCGCCGCCGCCGCCAGTTGCGGCTTTTGCCCGCTATGGGCGCCGCCATTTTTTGCCCAAAATGGCGGCAAAATCTCACGCGACCTTCCCGGAGGTCGTGTCAGATTTCGCTGCCATTTTGGGCAAAAAAATGGCGGCGAAA
>NC_056524.1:18107949-18117650 GCF_019175285.1 Sceloporus undulatus
CCTTCTATTTTGTGGTAATATTCCTACAAGCATCGTGTGTTTAGGAAATGACTTCCTCCTTAGTGAAGTTTTCCATGTGTTTAGTATTCAAGATGGTCTTAACAAGCTCCATCCAAGAAAACTCAGGTCCTAATAATCTGAATTATAAGAATAATAGAAATCTAGAGTTGGAAGAGACCCCAAGGGCCTGATCCATCCAACCCATTCTGCGCATGCAGGAACAACAGAACAAAGCATCCCCATTGACAGATGCCATCCAGCCTCTGCTTAAAGACCTCCAAGGAAGAGACCACCAATAATCTCCGAGGAAGGAGTTTGTTCCACTGTTGAATAGCCTTACTAGGAAGAAGATATGAAGTTCCTCCGAATGTTAGGTGAATCTCTTTTCTGGAGCTTACATCCATTGTTTCTGATAAGATTAGAAACACAGCTTCCAATTGCTGAACCTGGTCTTCCACGGGTACTACCAACCTGAACTTGCTGCATGTGTAGCTTTGTCCTCCAGCAAGGAAACAAACATAGCACAGCTTCTGCTGGCGATTGCAAAAACCATCACTCCATCTTGAATAATTGGTCAGTCAATTAAAAAGAAGGGGAGGGGAAGAACTCTGTTGCTTCCCCTCAAACATCCCTGCTAAACAATATGTAACTCCCCTGTTTGCCTGCTGTGTTGCTAAATTATCCAGTTTTCGTCCCAACTATTGACGTATCCCAGCAGCAGTTATATAGAACTAGGCGGCTAGCTCCACCCGCAGTGACTCAGCTGAAGCCCCACTCCTCAGCCCCTGTCCTCAGGAGAGACACAAGCCCACTACCCCAAGCCTGAAAACATCCTAGTCAAGGACCTCATCCCAGACACAGCTTTCCTTCTGCTCCCTGTGCAGGGACAGGAAATTAAGACAGGACTATTAGCAATGGGCTGCTCCTGATCAAGGTGAAAGGAAGGATTCATAGAATCATAGCGTTGGAAGAGACCACAAGGGCATCCAGTCCAAACCCCATTCTGCCCATGCAGAACTCTTCTTCAAAGCATCCCAACAGATAGCCTCCATCCTCTGCTTGAAGACCTCCTGATAGGCATTGATCTACACCTTTTTAATATATCTAAAAATGAACTCTGACCTGCATCTTATCAAAAAGTGCATCTTAACCTGATAGCCAAATGCCCTACATGTGATCTCACACTGAAACAAGGGAACGATGAGTTTTTGATATGTAAACGAATTTCCTTCCCAGCTTGGATGAGATTATGCAAGGAGCTGCTAAGTGCTATCAGGAAAGATGCTATCAAATGTCTTAAGGAAGTGTCTCTCTTTGTGATTGAGGGGGAACCATTTGAATCAAAGGAATGGCATTTTGTGTACCCATTTGGGGTCCCTACTCTGGCAGAAACATTTGGGTTATCAAAACATTTGTTAGGATGTGAAATACACTCAACAGTTTCCTTTGATTACCCTTTGTCTAGAGACCCGTTAAATAAACCCTTAAAAAGGGTCGCTAAATTTAGAGAGGGGCTGCGGCCAGCCAGTTGCTGCTGGCCAGCCACTCGTGGGGCCGCCGACCATTCACTGCTGGTACCCTCCTCTGCTGGTAGCCCTCTCTGCTGCTGGCGCCACAGCTATCCATGTCAGTTTTAAAGTCAGTCTTCTCACTGACTTGTCTGCTGAACCAGACCTGCAAACCTACACACACAAATTGGACCCACCAACTTCTACGTTAGGTGAGTATCCTATTAAAAGCCTAATATCTATCCCACATTTACTACATATTTGCTAGTCTTGTATGAATGTGTGAGAGTATGGCCTGTATTTTGAATCCTTGTTTCCAATAAAGACATTGGCGGGATACAAACCGCCATTAGTACCGTATAGTATACGTACTAGTTAGGAAGGGGCAGTGCTTCCGCACCCCCCTAACCCAGTACGTATCCTATACGTACAAGATAGTGGCGCCCCTTCTACATGGGCCGCCACCATCTTTAGTACTGGACGCATAGCGTCCAAAGTGTCGCAGCGCCTATGACGTCGCGAGTCCGCGCCAGGCCCTCGCGACGTCATAGAGGCGCGCAAGAAGCTCCGAAATGGAGCTTCTTTTTTGCTCCGCGCGGAGTTGCGCGGTTTGGCTGCTGCGGCTCCCGCGCCGGAGCAAATGGCGCGGCGGGGACGCCGCAAGAGCGCTGTTTGTACCCCGCCATTGATGTACTTAGAGCCTCTGCCCTCATTTCGGATTTCTAGTTCCTGGTAATACAGATCGAAGGGGCGATCCCATCTGAGGTGTAGTAACAGGCCTCCTCTTCGTGACCTTGAGCGATTAAATTCCCCATTGACAATTTGGCACTGTTCACTGTTACATTCCAAAGAAGGGACTCCACCACAATCTCGGAAGGGAGTGTGTTCCTCTGTCGAACAGTCCTTAGTGTCAGGAAGTTCCTCCTAATGTTTGAGGCAGAATCTCTTTTCCCGTAGCTTGCATCCATTGCTCCATTGGGTCCTATTCTCTGGAGCAGCAGAAAACAAGCTTGCCTCCTCCTCAATATGGCATCCCTTCAAGTATTAAACAGGGCTATCTTTTCACCTCTTAACCTCCCTTCTCCAGCTAAACATCTCCAGCTCCCTAAGTCTCTCCTCAGGGGGCTCATGGTTTCCAGACCCTCACCATTTTATTTGTCCCCTTTGGACACGCTCCAGTTTCCAATGTCCTTTTTGAATTGTGGTGCCCAGAACTGGACAAGTATCCAGGTGAGGCCTGACCAGAGCAAATAAGTGGCACTATTACTTCCCTTGATCTAGACACATACTTCTATTGACAGCCTAAAATTGCTTGTTCTCACTTACTTAGGGAGAGAGGATGGGGAACATCTAACCTAGCCTACTTGCATCTAGTGAGAAGGTGAATGCAGAGGGCAAAGTGAGTGGAGGGTGAGCCATTGAGCTGCTGGCCGAAAACCAGCTAGAAATGCAGTTACCAACCCCAGTCTAGAAGCTACTCCTTGGCAGGATTTACAAAATCAGTGGAAGGAACTGGAGTGTGTGTTTTGCATTGGGGTTTGATATCAGCACTTTGTTTCTACAGCAACTCTGGCAGAATAAACTGTTTGTTTTGAGTGCGTGGAATCACACTGTTGGTGTACTCCATCAGCTGAACCAGAAGGACTGATCCTTGCTTACAATGTACTATCAAGAGACAAAGCTCTAGAAACAGGCTGGGCAAAGTGGCCCTCCTGAGAGATATCATGGGGAAGCCTGAGGGACATGTAAATCATCAGTTCCTTTAATGGATTATGATTTTTTAAAAACCACCGTGGGGATTGCCTTTTAGATTTTTAGCCTCAGGTATCAAGATTTCCTGGGCTGTCTCTCTGACAAAGAGTCTAAGGTGACTGTGACTGTCCTGAGGTCACTCAAATGCCATTTGGGAAGCTCTGAATGTTTGACAGTAATGAGGCTAATGACCTTTTCCTCTGAAAGGATGAGGGTATGTGTGTGCATGCGTGTGTGTGCATGTGTCTGAGTGATGCACATCTATCTTGCCAGTATGTGTTACATGGAGGCCTTTTCAGTGTGGCTTAGTGATTAGGGCCTAATTAGATGATAATAATAATAATATATTGCTCAGCTTTCTTTGTGCCCATTTGCAGTCACGTTAATTTCCCTATTGAGGGCTGGGAAACCTTTCTTTTCATCAGAGCTTTTGGGGGACTTGCTGAGCATCAGTAACAAACCTTCTTCATTAGCAAAGTTCCACTCTGAGAGGGTCCTTCCTTCCTTCCTTCTTTCCTTCCTTCCTTCCTTCCTTCCTGCCCAACTTTAACAGATCTGAGTGAAGTGTGACATTTGGGAAGAGGAGACTTTGCTTTCAGTGGGCTTTAGCTCACTGAACCCTATGCAACCCTGTTCATTACCATGAAAGGTTAGGCAGAGCAATAGATTAAGAGAAGAGAAAAATACATCCTCACCATCAACTGCTTGATCGTTGGGTGTTCCTCAGTTTCTCTGCTTGAGGCGGACTCTTTATGCACAATCTCAACGCGGATATCATTCTTGGCTGAAACCACACCTTTCAGATCTGAGCAAAAGAGCAAAAGAAAAGTTGACCCCACAGAAACAATTATATAAAATTACAGGCAGGGGATGGAAATAGCACTAATCGAGGGTTGCCATACTCCAGTCCCTCATACCTGGATATCCAATTTGCATACTATGCAAATTATTATAATTAGGCATACTGTATTATTAATTTGCATTCTGATTATGCAAATTCCACACATTAAAAAATCCTTGGACTTTTTCTACTGTTATGTTTCAACCTCAGCACCAGCACCAAGCTCAGGGGCTCAACACACCGTCCCTTTGGAGAGGCCTACAGCTGCTCCTTTCCTCACCGGATTGGGGCCGTGACAACTAGATGCTGCAGTCCTGATCTGGCCTTTCCGTAGTGCAAAAAGGAGCTGCTAAAAGTGGCTGTGGAAAGGAGCTTGCTCCCTTACCCCATGTATTTTCCCACAATGGTAAAATTAGTTTCCAATTATCCTTTACAATTTTATTAGAGTTCTCTTGCAAGTGGTTAGTTAATATGTCCATTTCTACTAATTCAAATACTTTGTCAGCCAATCTTCTATGGTCGGTATACTTGTTTCTTTCCATTTTTGTGTGTATAATAGTCTTGCTGCAGTTATTAGATATAATAATAATTTCCAATATTTGTTTTCAATATCATTATTTGTTAAACTGATTATATTTAATAGATAAATTTAATAAATAGAATTCAGGTAACATTGGGTATTCTATCTTTAATGTTTTTGTAATTAAATTATGTATTTGGTAACCCAAGACCTCATTCCTTATTATCTTGTAAATATTTCCATTTCATTCTCGGCTTTCTTCCCACCCAGACAAATAATTTTTTGTTCCAGTCTTTAAATAGGAGTTCATTTATAATAATTGGGAGATTTTGAAATAAAAATATAAATTTTGAGAGAATCGTCATTTTAATTGAGGAAATTCTTCCTAATAGGGATAGTCCTAATGTATTCCATTTTCTTAATTCTTTTTTTAATTTTATTATTATTTTATAACTTTTTACAAACATAGACCACACACAATACACAATACCCTATACAACAATTCGACATATCTTCCCACTTTCCCTCTCCTCCTCCAACCCACCTAAGACACTCCAACAAATACAACACAATACAATACATGTCCCTCCTACAAAACTATAAAAAACATTTAACATATATGTTACTTCCTGCTCCTTGCAGCCTTGCAAAAGGTTTTGTTTCCTTTCCTTTCTTTTAGTTAATCATAAATTCTCCTTCTTATGTTCACTTCACATCATAAGGTAATTCCTTCAAATCATAACATTCTACTTTACTATCCGTCGTTTTAATAATACCTTTCAATTTTAGCCTTTAGCATTCCACTGTTAAGTAATTTTGATCTTCCTTCTACTAAGTGATACTCATTATTCTTATTCAGCGTCACTTATATCCTGATTTTAAAATCAATCTTACTATTCCCATTTACAAAATTACATCCATATTACATTCTTCCATTTTTCTCTTATAAATCTATAAAAAATTTCCCATTCTTTCCCCACATCTTCTTCTGTTTTGTTTTTTATCCAGCATGTCAATTTATCAATTTCTGCAACCTCAAGTACTTTTATCATCCACTGTTCCATTGAAGGGGTTTCTTCCAATTTCCAAAGCCTTGCGTATGTTATTCTTGCACATGTGAAAAGATAAAATAACAATTTCCCAAATTCTTTATCCAATTCATCATTTATCATACCTAACAGAAAGGTTTCTGGTAAAAATGTTATTGAGATTTTTAATTCAATTGTTATTATCTTATAAATTTGAATCCAGTATTGTTTGGCAAGTTTACATGTCCACCACATATGAAAGTACGTGCCAGTGTCTTTCTTACACTTCCAAGATATTGGATTATTGTTATTTTTTTTACACATCAATGCGATTTTTTGTGGGGACAAATGCCACCTGTATATCATTTTATAAGTGTTCTCTTTTAACTCTTGGTTAGCTGTATATTTTATTCTTTTCCATGTTTTTTTCCCATTTTTCGTAGTCTATACTATGTCCCACATTCTGAGCCCATCTAACCATGCTCTCTCTAATTACTTCTTCCTCTGTCTCCCATTCCAACAACATTTTGTAGTTTCTAGTAATCATCTTTTTTTCCCCTTTATCAATTATTTCTTCCCATCTGGTTTTTGTCTTATTAACACCAGTCAGTTTTTCATCCATTTTCCATCGTTCTCTTATTTGCCTATACAGATACCAGTGACAATTTATGTCAGATGCTTTCAGTTCCTCTTGAGATTTTATTTCTTTAGTTCCTTTTTCATCTTTTAAAATCTCAATGTATCTTAGCCATTTGACCCTTGGGATACTTTCTTTACTGAAAAAGGCCTCATGCGGTGAACACGGTATTAAAATTTGTTGGCTAATTCTTGGCTTTACTTTTTCCCATACTTTCAGAATCGCCCTTCTTATAATATGGTTCTTACTTTCTTTGTGTATTTTATCTTTGCCATAAAACAGGTATTCACGTAGGCCGAATCTCAGGTTGTCCCCTTCTAATGTTAACAATTTGTCTTCCTCTAAGGTTATCAAATCAGCTATCCACGTCAATGTTGCAGCCATATAATACAGTTTAAGATTGGGTAACCCCAATCCCCCACGTCTTTTATCGTCCCATATTATTTTTGCTTTAATTCTAGCTTTTTTCTTTTCCCAAACGAAACTTAGGATTTCTTTTTGCCATACATCTAAAGGTTTAAAGATGTGCAGCACTGGGATAGTTTGAAATAAATATAACATTCTAGGGAGGATATTCATTTGTACAACCGAGATTCTTCCCAATATAGAGAGTCACAGATTCCTCCATTTTTTTTAGGTCTTTCTTGATTTTTCCCCATGTTTTTTCATAGTTATTATGAAAGAGGTCAACATTTTTATCAGTAATTGTTAGTCCTAAATATTTAACCTTTCTTTTTATCATAAAGCCACTTAACTTCTCTAATTCTTTTTCTTCATTTTCATCCATATTTTTTGTCAGAATAACTGTCTTTTCTTTATTGACTTTCAAGCCTGAAAACTTTTCAAACTGTGTTAGGGTTTCTATTAACATGACTATGCTGTCATTAGGGTTCTCCAAAATATAAACTATATCGTCGGCAAAAATTCGCATTTTATATTCATACTTTCTAATCTTCATACCCTTTATCTGTTCTTCTTCTCTTATTCTATTGTTTAAAGATTCAAGAACGAATATAAACAAAAGTGGAGACAGAGGACATCCTTGCCGCGTCCCCTTTGTGATCTTAAATTCTTCTGTTTTGTTGTAATTTACAATTATTCTGGCATTCTGTTCTTTGTAAATTTCATGGATCCAATTTTCAAATTTAGCTCCTACATTCATTCTTTCCATTGTAGCAAATATCATCTCCCAAGTGATATTGTCGAAAGCCTTCTCTATGCTAGGCTTTTTTCGTTATTTCTTTCATAATACTCTATAGTATTTACGATAGTACGTATGTTTTCTTTTATCTGTCTTTTTGGCATAAAGCCTGCTTGTTCTTCTTTTATCCAGTCAACAAGTATTTTTTTTTTAAACCTTTCCGCCAATATCATTGCAAACAGCTTATAATCTGTATTCTGCAAAGGGATCAGCCTATAGCTTCGTACATCAGATGGATCTCTATCTTCCTTGGCTATCAAAGTGATATTGGCTTGTTTCCATGTTACTGGATATTTTTGTTTTCCAATTTCATTTACAGTTAACGTAAATGGGAGTATTGTTCTTCTTCAAATGTTTTATAATATTCCACTGGAAACCCATCTGGGCCTGGAGTCTTTCCTTTTTTTACGTTTTTTAATTACTTCCATTAACTCAGCAGTTGAAATTGGTCCATTAAGTAGCTCCCTTTGCTGTTCATTAAATGGCTTTATGTTTGCTTTATTTAAAAAAGTTAGATATTTCTTGTTTGGGGATGTTGCTTCCTTCATATAATTTGTTATAGAAAACTAGGAATTCTTTCTTTATTTTGTCTTGGTCTGTTGTTATTGATCCATCTCTTGTTTTTATCTCAGCTATGATGTTTCTCTTTGTTTTTTCATTTTATAAGCCAATCAACGTCCCGGTTTATTTGCATGCTCAAATTGTGTTTGCTTCATGTATTTTATTTTATTTTGTATCTCTTTGTTTTCTTCCCATTCAATTTGTTTCTTAATTGTTTTTATCTCTTTTATTATGTTCTTCTTGGTTATGTTCTTACTTAGTTCCATTTCCTTTTGTTTTAACAAATTATACATCAAGCTCAGTTTTTCTTTTTTCTTTTTTCTAACTATATAGTTTTGTTTTATGAAAAAACCTCTCATATATGCTTTGGCGATCTCCCAGACTGTTGTCATTTCAATATCTGGTTTCATGTTTTCTTCGAAAAAATGTTTCAAGTTCTCTTTACCTCTTTCAACAATTTCTTCCTTGTGTAGCAGAGAGTCATTTACTCTCCAAGCATATTCTGGTTTTTTTCGTTCTTACTGAAAGTATTATTGGACTATGATCTGATATAGTCCTCGGCTCACAATCTATTCTCAGAACATCTTTACATAAGAGTTTTGTAGCGTAAAACATATCTATTCTTGAGAAAGACTTGTGTCTACCCGAAAAAAAGTAAAGTCCTTTGGGTCTCCATACTTTACTCTCCAGATGTCATACAATGCTTGTTCTGCAATTAGATCTTGAAATGATTTTGGAAGCCTACCCTGCGTTTTCTTTCCTTATTTATTTTTTCAGATTTTCTGTCTAGATCTGGGTTTACTACCCCATTCCAGTCTCCCAAAATCAGGGTCTTATTGTAGCTAAATTTTTGTAATTTCTCGTTTAACTTTTTATAAAATTGATCTTTTTTGTCTAATGGGGCATATATTCCCACTATCATGCTTTTTCCATCTGAATTTGTTATTTCAATTCCCAAATATCTTCCTTCTTTATCTTTAAATAATAATTTAGCCCCAAACTTACAATCCACATAAATTACAACTCCATTTATTTTCATTAGCTGAAATAAACTCATTCCCACATTTCCTATTTTTTAAAAAATCTATTGTCTTTTTCTTTAATATGCGTTTCTTGTAGGCAAATCACGTTTGCTTTTAATTTTTTAACATAATGAAATATTTTTTCTGTTTTTGAGGAGAATTCATTCCTCTTATATTCCATAACACAATTTTTGTTTTTTCCATTTTTAAATTTCCATATTAACACTTAATTTGATTTACCTTTCCTCTTTTAAATCCCGTATTCTGTTCCTTTCTGTTCTTCTTCTTCTTCCTCTGCTTTTCCTCTTCTTCATCTGCTTCCGTTTGACTATCTTCCTCATGTTTTTTCTTTTCCTCCTCCTGCATTTGTTCATCTCTCTTTTCAAGATCTTTTCTGTATTTTTAATGAAATCTTTCAATTTCATTACAGAATTAATTCTGAAAATTTCTGTTTTATATTTGAATATTACACCTTCTAGTCTATCCCATCTATAAATAATGTCATTATTCCTCAGTAAATTTATTAATGGTTTGTACTCATTCCGTTTTTTCAATATCCTTATTGGGATGTCTTTAAAAATAATTAGTTCTTCTCCCTCTACTTCCATTCTTTGTTCATAATTTAATTGTA
>NC_056524.1:18117675-18122302 GCF_019175285.1 Sceloporus undulatus
ATTGTTACGTGATTCCTCGGGTTACGAAATTAATTCGTTCGCGGGACCGCTTTCGTAACCCGAAAAACGCTTCGAAGCCGAAAATGCCGGCGCTAATGGGGAAAAGCCGCGACGATTCCGTGTGAAATAGCGCCGAAAAGCACCAAAAATTTTTTTCGTAACCCGAAAAAACATTCGTAACCCGGAACATTATTTCCTATGGGATTTTTTCGTATCCCGGAAATTCGTACCTGGGTTTTCGTATCCCGAGGTACCACTGTATAATTTAATCTCTTAATTTTTTCCATGTAAAAATATACTCACTACGTCTCTTGGAGTTTCTCTGTCGGCTATTTTTGAGTTTATTCTGAACTTTTACTAATTTCCCATTGGAATTGTTCTTTTCAGTTCCAATATATTCTGATAATTAGGGGATAAATATCATATGTCTTCATCGTTTTTTTTTTCCCTTTACGCCTCGGATCTTAATACAATTTCCCGTGTTTTAGATCTGCAGAGCTCTTTCATCAAATCCATCATATTATATTTTTTCCATTTCAGTCACTCTTTGTTTATCTTCTCAGTTTTTTCATCCAATTTTCTCTACATTTGTTCCATTTCTTTTATATCTTCTGTTGCTTTTCTAACGTTTCCTTCATTATCTTCTCAGTCTGCCCTAATTTCTTGACGATTTCCTGCTTGATTTCTGTTCTCATTGCTGCCATGTCTCTTTTTCAGTGCTTTAGATCCTCTTCCATGTCATTTATATAATTGTTTTTAGTTCTTCTAGGAGAACTGTTTGTTCTGATTGTTTGGATTCCCCTTACTTGATGGTATCTTTTTGACCTAGTTCTTTGCCTTTTCTTGTAGCATTTTATCTTCTTTACTCTCTTTCAATAGCTTCCATGTTTCCACGTCCCAGTTCCTGACCTTTGTTTTCTTTTCTCTTCCTCTCTTTTTTTAAGTTAGCTCTTTCACTGCTTCCCTAATCGCGTCCTCTCTTCTCTTTCATAGTTTTTCCTTTACTCTTAGCCCGCGGTCCTGGTCTCCTTCTTTCCTCCTCCACTTCTCTATCTTTGGGGGGCTTTTCGCTGTCTCCCTGGTCACAGTCCTCTATTTTCTTTTTACACGCCCTCCCTTTTACTTAATCCTCGCGGGTCCTGGTCTCCTTCTTTCCTTCCTCCTTCTCTTATCTCTCTGGGTGGGCTTTTTGATGCTTCCCTGGTCACAGTCCTCTATTTCTCTTTCCAAGCCTTTCCCTTTTCTCTTGGCCCGGGTCCTGGTCTCTTCTTTTCCTCCTCGCTTCTCTCTCTCTCTTGGGGGGCTCTCATGCTTCCCTGGTCACAGCCTATTCTCTTCTTTCCAAGCCTTTCCTTTTTCTCTTGGCCCCGGGTCCTGGTCTCCTTCTTTCCTTCCTCCGCTTCTCTCTCTCTTGGGTGGGACTTTTGCTGCTCCTGGTCAAACACTCTATTCTCTCTTTCAAAGCCTTTCCTTTTTCTCTTGGCCCAGGGGTCCTGGTCTCTTCTTTCCTTCCTCCCTTCTCTCTCTCTTGGGTGGGGCTCTTTGCTGCTTCCCTGGTCACAGTCTCTCTTCTCTCTTTCCAAGTCTTTCCCTTTTCTCTTGGCCCTGCAGTCTGGTCTCCTTCTTTCCTTCCTCCCTTCTCTCTCTCTTTGTGTGGCTCTTTCATTGCTTAGAAATATTTCACTTAATAGCTGTATGTTCCTTCGCCTACCATGGGCAACACTCTGCTTAGATCTGATGGAATCTGCAGTTTAGGGTGGATATTTAAAATTCTCTTCAGAGAGTCTGAGTTGTAAATAAACATGCAAGTCCCGGATTCCATAGGATGTTGCCATGGAATCGTACCTAGGGATGTAAAGAACAATTCTCCAAAACTTCGAAAATTAGGAGAAAAATGCAAGTTCGACAAATCTCTAACATGTTAGAGAGGAGAAATTCTGAGTAATTTCTCGATCCCATGGTAAGCATTTTATTTACTCATTTCAAAATGAAGGGAAGAGAGAAATTTTGAGTGACAAATTCGACCTCCAGTATTTGGGTATTTTGCATAAGAAAAGTATCATTCATCCTGGCTTTACCGGGCTATTTTCCTTTGTTAGTGTGAAAAACAAAACAGCACACAAAAGGAGGAGCCTTCTCCACTTTACATCAGATCTGCCCATTCAAATTCTCACCAAAAGGGAGGAAAAGACGGAGGATGGGGGATGTAAAAGGGGGATGTCAAATAAATATACTACTTATGCCCGCTCTTATTAAGCCAAAAGGATATCAGCGCAGCTTAACTTACTAGATATTTCCCTGCCCTCATGCTTGCACTCTAAAGGGACAAGAGGACAAAAGGAGAAGAGAATATGCAATGGCAGGGAACAAGTTAAGCAGATCCCTCATTCTCCCCATTCTATTTTGTGAGGTCACATTCTCTCAAGCCCAGAGCAGGACCTTCCTTAGTTTCGGCCGCGCCTAGTTATTCTTGCTCAGAAGAAGAAGCTAGAAGAAGCGAGGAGGAGGCGGCAGCGACGAAGAGAAGGGGAAAGGGGTGTGTGTGAGTGACAGGAAAGAACCGCCAATCACAGGTCTAGGGGGCGTGGCCTCGATAAAAAAACTCCCGCCATTTTGTTGGAGTGGTTTCCTTGGCCGCTTCTCATTGGCTGAGCGGGAGCTCGAGACACAGGTAAACGGGGCGGGGGGGGCTATTGGGCTCCTGAGAAAGCTACAAAATGGCGGCTGGGGATGTTGCTCCCTAAAGGAGCCCTGAGGGCAGGGAATGGGGTGGCTTCATACAGTCAAAAGCATGGTTTCCCAAATTATGGAGCCCCTGCCATGGGGTTTCCTGGGCTGGATCTCTCCAGAGTGGGGTCTGTCATGGCTTTCCTTTGAGGCTGAGACAGTGTGACTTACTTACTTACATGCCCCAAGTTCAGCCCAATGGGCTTTTCCATGGTTCAACCAGGCAGGATTTGAACCCTGGTCTCCAGAGTCATAGTCCAAGCCTCAAACCATCACACCAGGCTAGGTGAACACAATAATAATAATAATAATAATAATAATAATGTATTTATATTCCACCTTTTCCCCAGGGAATCAAGAACAAATTATAGAACAAGTATAAGCAATAAAAACAGATCAGCGTTGTATAATACCTTTATTAGGACCATTAAGAAGAGGAAATGGGCAGATAAACAGTTCCCTTCTCTTGTATCTCTTTATTTGGTTTGGTTTCCTTTATTTATCAAAGTATTTAAGTGCACCTTTTAATGAGAATCATTGCAGAATGGTGATGGCAAAGGAGCAGTAAAAGGCATAGTAAGGTCATTATGAAACCAAGAAGGTAATTGCTGGGTTTATATACTGTTTATCAAATGAACCTCGCAGAGCATTTTGCATAAAAGGATTCACTCCAACCTCCAGCGTTATGCGAATGCCTGTTACACTGGGATTTTTATTAGGTTTTAATCAGCAGCCAAATAGCGCAGCTGAGCAGTAAAGGTGGCTGGCTGGGCTAATGAAAGTATACATGAGCATTAGAGCTTAAATTAATTCCCACAATGGGTTAGTCTTCATATGGGCCATAATGCCACTCTGAACCTCCTTTCTGTGCTAGACAGAACTAACCATGAGAGGTTTGTTATTTGCTGTCTAATCAGTGTTGGCTTACAGTGACCCTAAATGAGAGGCCTGTGAGAATCACAGTCATCAGCTGCTTTGTTCAGGTCTTGCAATCTCAGGGCTGTGACTTCCCTGATTGAATCAACCCATCTGTAATGTGGTCTTCCACTTTTCCTGCTGCCTCCCACCTTAATAAATATGATCTTCTTTGCCAGTGAGTCACGTTGTTGTTATTGCAGTTGCATGCCTTCAAGTCATTTTCGATTTATGGCAACTCTAAGGTGAACCTATCATGGGATTTTCTTGGCAAGATTTGTTCAAAGAGGTTTGCGGTTGGCCTCTTCCCCTGAAGAAGCTGAGAGGAGAGCCTGCAGCCTGCCCAAGATCTCCCACTGGGTTTCATGGCTGAGCTGGGAATTGAACCCTGGTCTCCAGAGGTGTCGCCCAGCGCTCAAACTATCACGCATCCCTCATGGTATGTCCAAAGTACATTAGTCTCAGGTTAGCTATCTTGGCTTCTAGGAATAGTTCAAACCTGATTTGGTCCGGGATCCATAAATTTGTCCTTTCAGCATTCCACAATATCCATAGAACTGTCCTTCAACGCCACATTTCAGATGCATTGGTTTTCCTTCTGTCAGCTTTCTTTACTGTCCAGCTTTTACAACCATACATGGAAATAGGAAATACTGTTGCATGGATTATTCTGAATTTGGTATTTAATGGTATATCTTTATATTTGATGATCTTATGTAGGCGGGTTATAGACCGCCGCTTTGAGGCGGTCTCCTGCCGGCGCCATTTGCTCCGTGCGGGAGCCGCAGCAGCCACACCACACGGCTCCCGCGCGGAGCAAAAAAGAAGCTCCATTTTGGAGCTTCTTTTTGCGGCGCCTCTATGACGTCGCGAGGCGCCTGGGGCGGACTCGCAACATCATAGACGCCGCATGACGTTCGGACGCACAGCGTCCGATACGTAAAGATGGCGGCGCCCGTATGAACAGGGCGCCGCCATCTTGTAC
>NC_056524.1:18122402-18125514 GCF_019175285.1 Sceloporus undulatus
CTCACCTTTTAAAACCAGCTCCAGCCTCCCAGGCTGAGCTGGGATGTGGGATGATGGCAGGGATTATTACTCAATAAATCACAGCAGAACTGCCACCCACCATCAGCCCAGGTCCAAGCCGGGTCCCAGCTATGCTCTGCCAACACTTTTTAGAAGTTGGAAGCTTTCTGATTTCTAAAAAGTGCTGGTGAAGCATGGCTAGGACCTGGCTTGGACCTGGGCTGATGGCGGGTAGCAGTTCAGCTGTGATTTAGTGAGCAATAATCCCCGCCTTCATCCCACATCCCGGCTCCAGCCCAGGAGGCTGGAGCCGGTTTAAAAAGGAGAGCAATAAGCTCCTTAATTTGTACAATTAGCCACAAAGGTGCTGTAAGATCCCTTTGCATACTGATATTTTAGAGTAATACAAGAAATGTCTCTGAATTCTATAAGATGATTAAAGGTCTACAAATGAAGCTTTATGTGCAATGACTTACAGAATTGGGTATGTTCAGCTTGGAGAACAGAAGCCTGAGAGATGACATTATAGCCATATTTAAATATCTTAAGGGATGTCATGTAGAAGATGGAGTGAGCTATTTGTCACTACTCCAGATACTAGGACACAAGCCAATGGATTCAAATTATAAGGAGAGAGATTCCACCTAAACATTAGGAAGAACTTCTGGAATGTAAAAGCTGTCTGACAGAGGAACAGACTGCCATGGTAGGTTGTGATGTTTCCTTTTTTTGGAGGTCTTATACAGAGGTTGGATGGCCATCTTCTGAGTGCTTTAGTTGTACCTTTGCATGGTAGGGGCTTGCACTAGAAGGCCCATACAGTTCCTTCCAAGTGTATCAATCTATGAGTCATGACTGACTCCAAATACATTGCTCACATCCACTGTCTTTCTCATCACTCTTCTCCCACTAGTGCACTGATATGGTATAAGCACAGTAGTAGTAGTTATATGCCTTCAAGGATGCATGTACACTTGACACCACGTGAAGAGCTGTAGTGCCATCCTATGGAATTCTGGATCTTTAGTCTTTTTTGCCAAAGTGTGCTCGTGCCTCACAAAACTACACATCCCAGGATTCTGTAGGATGGAACCATGGCAGTTAAAGTTGTGTCAAACTGCATTATTTCTACAGTGTAGATGCACCCCAGGTCAACCCTGACTTATGGCAATCCTGTCAAAGGGTTTTCTTTGCAAGATTTATTCAGAGAAGGTTTGCTACTAGATTGAGAGAATGTGACTTATGCAAAGTCACTCAGTGTATTTTCCTGGCAGAGCGGGGATTTCTCAGACACCTAATCCAACACTCAAACCATTGCAACACTGCTGGTTCACAAGCACAATGCACATGCAATCCATCTCCACGCCCTGGGGGCAAGTAGGAATGAGTAGGGATAGGTGCCCAAATTTTAAAGCTGGGATTTGTGTGGTCCTCCAGATAGCATTGGACAACAACTCCAAGCAGCCCTAGCCAATGGGGAGGCTGGCTGGGAGTTGTAGTCCAACATCATCTTCCTGAGATTTTAGCCAGCACCCTGAGACCTGATAGATTCTGGGTCTTGTGGTCCAAAAAGGTAGTCTTTCAAACATCTGCTTGACATGGTGTTCCTCCAGCCATGACATCTTTGTCATCTTGACAGAACAACCCACACTGTGATACCACCAGCACAATGGTTGCACAGAACTTTCTAGCTATTTTTTTTAAAAAATAAATGATCCTGCATCTTAAAATTGCAGTACTTCTAGTTCCTATTATTTTAAGAATCATCTGGATGTTGGCTTTTTAAAAAAGCAACCTAATAGTCAAATCAATTTATTGTTTATAATCATAAGTCACTGCCACAATCACATAGGCATGCATACAGTTTGCAAAAACATCAAGCCCCGCATTTGAATTGTTGCTTCCTGTTTTTCCCCCTTGACATTAATATAGCACCTCTGCTGTCCCCCACCCACACCCCAAAGGAAACAAAATATTTCAGCATTCAACACAGAAAGAACCATTTCTCATGCAACTGTTTATTTCTTACAGGATGGTGTGTGCATGTGGGTGGATCTTGTTCGTCAATGCCAAGACTGGTCTGGCTCAATGCCTAGGTGTTAAACAGAGGTAACCATGAGATATGTTTCCTCCCAGTCCTCAGAATTGTGACCATATCCTGCTCTTAATAAAGTAACATCAACATTTTGCACTGTAGCAAAAGAACTCAGTGTTCACATTAAAAAAAACATAACCAAACCAGATAGTTGTGTTAGTTTATTTGTAAGTTAAACAAAGAATGCAGAATTATGTTGTTGTATTTATATTATGTCTCCTGACGCATTCGAAAAATCTAACCATGGTCACCCTTCTGCTGTTGCATCAGGCATTGTACACACATTATATAGCTTTGTATATCTTAAAGCTAGAAACCTGCTTTTAAAAATGAAATCCAAGATAGTCTGCTGATTTATTTCCTTGCTGATTTTAACATAACCTATTTTTCTGCCTAACGACAAAATCCAAAGTAGCTGAAAATAAGAAACAAATAGACAAACATCTCTGATTAATTTAAAGACAGTGATAACTTATTAAGGCTTGGGGTAGGTAAAAATAGGGTTAGAAAATGCAACTCCCAGGCCTTAGATGTTGCTGCTGTTGGAAGTGATCTAATTTTGCAGAAGTACTATGTGGAGCATGTGGTTCTCATCCCTATTATTATCTTCACAACAACCCTGTGAGACAAGTGAGTCTGATAGGCAGAGAGAGGGTCTGACATAGGATTTTCTTGGCAACATTTATTCTGAGGCTCAGAAAGTGTGACTACACCAGTTTTCCTCCATCCAGTTTTCCATGGTTCATACCTTCCAACTGTCCCAATGTGTTGGGAACAATCCCCTGTTGTCCCACTTTTTGCCTTTACTATATCCCAGTTTCTCTCTCCTCCTCCCACTTTCCCCTCATCTTAATTCCACTGCTGCAAACTGAATTCAGAGTGTAAAAGTAGTTTACACTTAAGTAACTCAGCAGAGCTGGCCTTCTCAGTAGGCTCAGGCAAAAGCAAACTGTTGAAGCCTTTCCTAGGAGCTTATCATGCACACATTTAACCTGACTGCACCATAACAGGATGCAG
>NC_056524.1:18125539-18131316 GCF_019175285.1 Sceloporus undulatus
ATTGCAGCTGCGGATGCGAACATGCCAGGCAGGGAATTATCACAAGTAATTCGCCGCCATTCTGCCAGCCAAGTACAGTCCAGCTGCCATCCCAGCTCCCAGGTGTTGCTTCAGAGCCGCTTTCAAAGCCAGGAGCTTTTCCAACTTGGAAAAAACAGCCACCTGAAGCATGCCTGGGGGCCGGGATGCAGCTGGGTTGTATCGGCTGGTGGAATTGGCAGCAAATTACGTGCTGGTAATTCCCACCTGCATCCCACTCCCAGCTGCATCCTGTTAGGATGCTAGTCGGGTCAAATGTATGTGCGATACATACGCTCCTTAGTCTTTCATATTAATGTCCTTGCTATCTTGTCTATCGCTCTGATGTTGCTTGGCTACACCATGTCCGAGTTTTCAACAATGAAACTTTAGTTGCGAGGTAGTTTCTATTAGCACAGTAATTTTGTAATTGTTGTGCTTGCTTTTTCCGCAGCTGTGGGCAGAATCATAGAATTTCAGTGTTGGAAGGCATCATGAACAGTTTCTGGTCCAACTCCCTCTCAATGCAAGATTAACAATTGCAGGATGAAAATACAGCCTCACCTCTGGTTAAATATCAGTAGCAGGATGACCATCCTCTGTTAGGAAGCTCCTCCTACCTGAAATCTCCTTCCCTGAAATGTCCACATGCTGGCTCTAGAGCTATCATTTCAGAAAGACACAACACATCTACTCCAATTTCTTCATGGCAGCTCTTCAAGTATTTGAAATCAGCCACCAGGACTGTGGCATGGGAGGAAAGGGTTAAATGTTCTCTCCTAGCTTGCAGCCGTCTCAATAACTGATTTGTTCCTTGCACCCAAGGAACAAAATCTTTTAAAATGTGCATTTTAAAAAGAAGAGCTATATATTAAATGCAAAGGTACATTACACTTGTAATGTGGCTGAATCATAAACTAGAAATTCAACAAGATTATATGCCTTCTTGAAAATTTACTTTAGTAAAATCAATATGGCTAACTTTGGAGAAAGTATCAAAATCAATATAGCCAACTTTGAGAAAGTATGTCTGAAATGGAAGCACTAAAATGTAATACATTCTTGACTCTCTTCCAGATATTTAACAGATGGGACAAAGCTCCCCCCGTTCCTGGCCACCCAAATTTATCTTGCTTCTTTGGTGCCTCCGTTTAATTTTTTTTTTCTGGCATTGCCACTCAGAAAGTTCTCAAGACTGTTCACTCTCTTCCTTAGACCCTTAGCTTTTGTTAGTCTTAATAATATAAAGAGACACAACTAGGGAAGTGATCAGAGGAGGGGACTTCAATGCATGGGAGGGTGCTAAAAAAGCACCCTCTGAGTCTTCACAGATGCCTCCACTGGGAAGCAAAAGTTCCTATTCTGTTTTAAGAGTTTTCATTCTATTGGGTCCTGACAACCATTGGAACTATATGTTGAAAAAATATTGAGAAACTGATCCAGACTGCAGGGGTGTCACTAGGGAGTGTGGGAAGTGTGGACCACACCAGGCTGATAAGGGCAGGTGACACCGCTGTTCCCCAAACATCTGCTTTTTGGCAGAAATAGGCTGTGGCATTTGCCTGTGATCTTTTAAATGCTGAAGAGATGGTGTGAGTGGGTCAGTGGGAGCAGGAAGGAGAAGCCCCAGTTTTTAAAAGTTAATTTTAAAAATTCTTTTAAAGTTTCTTTAAAAACATCACATCTTAACAAATTGTCACATTAACCAAATGAATCTATGTACATGTAAATGCATTTAGGCTGTGCATATGATGTTGTATTTTAAAGGTAAAATTTTGCTAGTTATTTATGTCACAACTATTACCATTTCAATCAGTGATATATGGGAATTACATTTATCTGTAATATTAAGTACACAAACCATTACTAAGGATTCTTTATAGTATAGTATGGGAGTAGGTCAAGGAGGAACATTGACACTATGAGTTACTGCACCAGATGACATCAAGGGGATAACCTCCCCCCCCCCCCCAGGTTAAGATTGGATTCTAGATGTGACTGCTAATAATAAAGTGAGTATATATGTGGTGTGTGTGTGTGAGGGGGAGAAGACCAGCTTTGTGGAAGTAGTTCTTTTCCTGAAGCAAGTGTAAGAGTGAAACAATATCAGCAATCTGCCATTCTGCTCAAGCTTTTTGTTTCATTGGGCAATCCAGAAAGAGAGAGAGAAGTGTGAAGGATGCCTTGATCTCACCTCTTCTTCCAGTTTGATTACTTTAGCTTGAGCACTGTTCAGAGCCTGGTCCAGGATTTCTATGTGCCTTCTCTGCTCCTCATTGGTCAGGCGCATGGACGCCAAGTCCATTTCTAGTTTCTCTTTCTCTTTCAGATATTCTTTGTCTGGAAGGGTGACAAAAGGCCAAGACCAACTGTTGAAAGTGAAGAGGCATCAAACGCTTGTTTCTTTGGCAATTGGGGTAGAGGAAACTTTGAAGTACATATCTTGTTTTCATCTCTATGTCCCCTAAAATATGTAACTGAAGCTTTTTCTGCTCCCTGCCAACAGAGGTCACTTCCTCCTTCTCTCCAAAAGTCAGTGTTAGTATTTTACAACCTTTTGACTTACAAGGAAGCATCCATAAGGGTTAGTCTCAGGATGGCTCATACACGGCACACATGAGAGTCAGCATTAGGGACTCTCCCTACTGAAGTACTGTATACATAATTTTCTTTTGTCTATCTGCTTTCCTATCTATGATGGATTTCTTGCAACAATGAATGTACTGTAAGCTTTTATTATTTAACCTTACCAGAACATCTTGCATTATTTCTATCCTGTTTTATACTAGAAGCTCATGTTGCATTGGGGCATTATGCACTCTGCTTAATATAAATACCAATATTTCCTGTATGAACCACAATGTAACAACTCTGTATCACACCACAGAAGTACACTCAGAGAACCAATATGGTATGGTGGATGGAGAATGCTGGACTAGAATGAGGGAGGCCCAGGTTGAAATCTCCATTCAAACTGTCATCTGGGGCCAACCAGTAGGTCTGAAACTACTTTCAGGTGTGCCGCAGAACTTCAGTATTTCCAGTATTTCCAGCAGGAGGAAGGAATGAAAGAAATTGGCAGTGGGGAGGGCTGGATGGTTTATATAACTTAAGTGTGAAAGGAGGAGGGCAGACGAAATGACAGTGGATATGAAAAAAAACTGAAAGAACAGGGATAACCAAGAAGATTACTGCACACTGGTTTTAAACTGCAAGTACACTAGAAAGGAAGTGGCTTTGGTGAAATTCATCACACAACAATGCCTCCCTCCCATAGCTACCCTGTCCCTCACCCATTCCTTTTCATTTACAGGGAAAACATGTGAATGACCTGGGAATCACACAAGTCTGCAAATGCAAATGTCATTCAAGGAAGTGATTGCCAGACACATGGTGCCAATGTCTCCTCCTCTCCCTGTCCCATTCCCCCTCACTATTATGAAGGGCCATAATTACCTTTTAATTTTTTCTCTAAACATTTTCTTTCTTTAAAAAAAACTTTTAAAGAGTTAGTTTGGTGCTGCAGAGCTCCGGAACTGAGCAGAACAAAAGGGGGAAAAAATCAACAAAAAAGCTCTAAAGCCATGCTGGGTAGGACGTTAGTCAGGGAAATGGGGTTAAGCGACAGATCAAGAAGATGGGGGCAGCAGCAGCAGTCCCACAATTGTGAGCGGTGCAGCGATAGCTGCCTAAAAGTGGCTGCCAATTTGCTTCTGGTAAGAATTCTGATAAGAATTCAAGGTGCTGATGGTCACATCAAAAACACCAAACAGTTTAGGACCTAGATACTTGAGTATTTCTCCCTATATATGCCTGCCCGAGGACTGAAATCTTCTGAAGGACACTCACCCGTGTTCCACCAGTGGTAACAAAACAATGTGGGAGGACACAGGAGAGGTCCTTCTTGGCTATGGCACCCTGACTTATAGGATACCCTCACTTTAGAGAACCAACTGGCAGCAATGTTGGGTTCTCTTTGATGCTAGGTCAGGAAGGAGCATTTTATTAAAACTTTTGCAGTTTTACTTATTTACTTATATGTCTGCACATGCTTTTTAAAAAACAACAACAACAAACCCACTCTGGTAGTCATTTTAAGCTGTTTTAACTTGTTTGAATTGTTTAATATACTTTTGTCTTAAATTATTTACTGATTTTAATCTGGAATTGTTATGTTGTTTTATCTCTTTGCTGACCTAAGATCTCATGCTATAAACATGGGATAAAAACAATTTAATAAATAAAATAGGAAGAAAGGAAGGAAACAATAAAACATCTTCTGGATCAACAGGTTTTGTCTGAAATAGGGAGACAAAGTCATGATATCTTTGGAGCCTATTAGTATACAATGTCTATTGTTTCGTTTATATATCCGGAGTAGCTGTGTTGGCTATGCTACAAAATAGAGCAAAAAACCCCATTTAGTAATGATACCTTTTTAGGCCAACCAAAAGATTCAAAATACATTACGCACAGGCTTCTTCGTCATACATCGATGTCAAAAGTGAGACAGCTTTTTTCAGCTGTTAAAAACACAGGTAAATCCTTTGAGATCTTGACTGTTTCTGTACTATACATGATGATGATGATGATGATGATGATGATATTTATTTGTATCCCGCCTCTCCCTGTGTTGGATCGAGGCGGGTAACAGAAAACATAAAAACAATAAAAATAGAACCCAACAAACCACAAGTAAAAACATAGCAAAACATATAAAATCTAATTCCCTATCTCCCTCTCACCTTAAAAAAGCATTAAAAACAATAATTCCCAACTGGAGAGTGAACATTCCGAGGAGGTCAATTTGGGAATGGCTGCTGGAAGAGATCCATTTTTACTGCCTTCTTAAAGGCCTCCAAAGATGTTACATGGCGGATCTCTTTCAGACTTTTCAGAAAAGTCATTCCAGGCTTTTGGTGTGGCAACAGAAAACATCCTCTGGGAAGTCGATACCAGTCTGGTTTTCTTGGACTTCAAGAGATTCTTCCCAGAGGACCTGAGAGTGTGGGAAGGACTGTATGGGAGGAGGCGTTCCCTCAGGTAAGCTGGACCCAAGCCATGTAGGGCTTTATAGGTAATGACCAACACCTTATACTGTGCTCGGAAGCTAATAGGCAGCTAGTGTAGGGATTTTAAGATAGGTGTAATAGGTTCAAATTTTGAACTCCCTGTAACCAATCTGGCTGCCATATTTTGGACCAATTGCAGCTTCCGAGCAAGGCATGAGGGTTGCCCCATGTAGAGCACATTGCAGAAATCGAGATGAGAGGTTACCAGTGAATGTACAACCGTTTCTAGGTTTTCCCGTTCCAGGAAGGGTCGTAGCTGGCATATTAGCAGAAGCTGATAACAGGCACTCCTGGCCGTCACATCCACCTGAGATGATAGCTGAAGCGACAAGTCCAAGAGCACCCCCAAGCTATAAACACAGTCATTTAGGGGAAGTGTGATCCCATCCAGAACTGGAGAGTTTATCACCATTCCCAGATTAGGATTGCCTATAGCGAGTACCTCCATTTTATTTGATTTACATGATGACTACAAGCCCCTTTGAAGGCAGAATACAGAGAGTCCCTTGTTTTGCTTATTTGTATTTATTAAGGCACTTGTCTGGTACCCCAAAGTGATGTACCATAAAATCACAATGTAAGAACAAAACAGGAAACGATCCATACCTGAAAATTACCTGAAAAGCAGACTAAAACCAATGTTAAAACACAAAGGGCTGAGAGATTAACATACTTCAGGCTGTCTTT
>NC_056524.1:18131341-18163604 GCF_019175285.1 Sceloporus undulatus
ACTCAAGGCAATGAAAACAAAATCGAAATATTTATGAATTATATTTATCCCCAGTGGTAACGACAACAAGTTGTAAGAGTCTGTAGAAATCCATCACATGAGGGCTAAAAGCAATAACTGTTGGAGTTAGCCAAAAACTACTAATCAAAGCTTCTGTTTTTTGCATACTGCTCAAAGAGTAAAGTATTGGACCTGTTGGAGCATCGCGGCAGATCAGGGGCCCGGCACAAACAAGCTTTTCAGATTATAGGTCTGTAGCTGCCCACCGAGCTTCATGAACCTGGGAGCTCGTGTAGGGGCCTCAAAACTGCAACTGAAGTCTATACACGGGCAAGGGCTTTTGTGCCTGACACAAGGGTAAGTTAGTGCCCTTCTTATACCAAATACAGATACTGACTAGAGGGACCAGTTGACTCTTGCTTCATCATTGCCAATAGAATGGTTTGTTACTGTTGTTTGTGCTGCAAGTCGTTTTCTACTCTTTGGCAACCCTAAGCAAAACCTATCACGGTTTTCTTGGCAAGTTTTCTTCAGAGGGGTTTGCATTGCCGTCTCTGAGGCTGAGACAGTGTGACTCGCAGGTTACCCAAGTGGATTACATGGCCAAGGTGGGATTCAAATCTGTCTCCAAAGTCTCATGCTCCAAACCACTCACCCCAAACTTGGCAGCAGAATATGGCCCAGAATACCTTTTGTGGGTTTTCCATCATCATCATCATTCTTTATTATTTGTATCTGCTTTTTTCGCTGAACTGGGACTCAGAAGGCTCACACACATTAAAAGAACAGTACATTAAATTAAAAAACATAGAAAAGTGTGGGAAAGATATAGCATTAATGCGGAATAGAAGTAACCTATCACTGTTGAGTCCAAATCCGACACCTGCCAGCCCTGCAATGGTCCATATATTCAGGTGTGGGAAACTCAGTAGGGTTACTAACTCAGCGCCCATGGCTCTTTCCTAATTTTCAGTACAACACCTGAGACCAGGGACAAGTTGTGATGTCATGGGCTGAGTCATGTGTTATCAGACTATGGTCCTTGTGTTCTCATAGAGGCCAGGGCATGCAACGGTTGGGAGGTGGGCCAGCACAGAAACATGTGATCATGGAAATGACACAAGGGCCAGAGATATGAACAAAATCACGGGACACAAGGAAAAGTCAACTATGAAGTCGACAGGCTTTCATGGCCAGCATCCAGTTTTTTTTGTTGGGTTTTGGGCTAGTGGCCATGTTCTAGAAAATTCTTTCTGAATGTTTCGCCAGCCTCTGTGGCTTGCCAGCCACAGAGGCTGGCGAACGTCAGGAAGAAATTTTTAGACATGCCACATAGCCGAAAAAACCCACAAAAACCAGGAAAGTCAACTGTTTTTCAATGGCTACGCAAGTTGCAAAACAAATCTATTGCGCTCAGCAGTTTCAAAATTCTTGCTAGAGCTGACATCATATGTGGTCATATAGCACACGTAACAAAATAGGGGTTTGCAGGCCCTTCAGGTTTTTTATCGATACCACTAACTTCAGGGGTTTCGGTTACAATCCAGTTTAAACGAGTATGTTCTCAATCTGAATCGCTGAAGCGATTCGGAAGGGGGGCCGTGCTTTTTAACCCATTAACCTGTGTTCAAAAAGACTTCTCTTCTTTTGGCTGAATCATTTATTTTGAAATAAATCGATTCAACCCAAGTGGAAACCATGTGGTTCAAATCGTTCCGGGGGGCAATGCAATGGCCCTGGCCCTCCCATCAATGCTCTTATCCCTTACCTCTCCACTTTCCGCATCTCTCCTCCTCTGTCCTCTTCCTCTACTCCCCCTCCTCACCTCCCCAGCCTGCACTCCATCCTCAGGCCTCCTCTCTCTTCCCTGGCCTGCTCTCTCTCCTCCGGCCCCCCTTCTCCATCCCCCCGGGCCTCCCTTGCCTCTCATCCTCCAGCCGCCTGCTCCTTCCTCCGGTCTGCCTCTCATCCTACCTGGCCTGCCCTGCTCCATTCTCCGCTTGCCTGCTCTGTACTCTGTCCTCCCCGCTCCAGTGCAAACCCTAGTGCGAAACCACACTCTGCTGCTGAACTGAATCATAGATTCAGCTCAACAATCTATTTATTGATAAGTGGGAATGACCCCTAAGGATGAAAGGAGGAAAAGTGGGAAGAGAAACTGGGACACTCTAAAAGCAGCTGAAAAAGTGGGATGACGAAGATTAGTTGGTCTGTTCACTTGCCAAATTGGGACAATTGAAGAATATTAATCATAATTTGTTTATGGATCCTTGCTTGTCTGGGTCCAGTTAAACAAAATCCTGGTTTGATACAATGCAGTGCTATGCCATCCTTGTTGTTACCTACCATGCACAGGTGAGAGCAAAGAGGGGTCAAATTAGGCCCTGTACAACTGGCACTCTGGGCCAGCTGGGAGCCCGAGGCGGGATGTTGTAGTGTCTCACGACGCATACCCCGGCTCCACCCCGCGGCCATGATGCTGTGACACTCCACATGGTGGCAGCATCACAGTGCCTCTGGTGCTGCGTCCATATGGACATAGTGCCAAAGGGACACCATATAGTCTCGTGCACTGGATATAATATTATTATTATGCTTTATTTATATAGTGTGCACCCTTTCCAGAGCGCAAAAAGGAGCCACTTTTTGCCAGTCTTTTCAGTCCTGAAAGGCCGTTCGGTTGTCCCGGTGTGCGTTGCCATGGCCCGATCTGGCTGAAGAAGGGCGGCTGGAGGCCACCCCTTTGGGGCTCTTTGTACAGCCCCTCAGTTCTAAATATATGAATTATATTCCACCACTTTCTCATTGCCTATCCCTTTGTCCCTTCTTTTAAAAATGTTAATTTTAAAATAGAAAAAGAAACAATCGATTTGCCCTGGATTATTCAGTAAACATAACAGAAACATTCATGACAACCAAATACAGGTTATAGCCATCAAATTACAAAAATACAGTAATTAAAACCCTTTAAAACTTCCACAGTCAATTAGTTCTACAACATATACAGCAATATGTTTACACTAAAATTATAAAAATATTTCATACAAAAACATATCACAATTTTCCATACTCCATTCAAATGTTTACTGCAGATTTCCATGCAGTAAACAAAAATGGCCATGTATTTGAGGCCTTAAATACCAAATGAGCATGTGTTTTTCTTCATTATGTCACTTTACCTACAAGACATTCTTTGCAGTTAGGGGCTTTGGTTTTCCAGTTTGCAAACACATCTACTTTTAGAAATTAATCATTAGGGACAGTGATGCAGGCATGCTGAAACAAAAACAACAACAAATTCTTAGTGTGATTGACGCTCCAACCGTGCAGACTTGTGAGTGACTGCCTCTGCATTAATATTGTGGTTTCTTGCTTTTCTTTTAAGCAAGAAAAGAAGCCAGCCTCGCTTTTCCAGGTGCATGTTCTTCATGGAGCCTATGCTTGGATCCTACTCCCACTCTTTTTGGTTCTGTTCAGTAAGAGTTTGCAATGGTATACCCTCCATTGTTTTTGTTGTTCTGTACATTGAAACCATTTCTGACTGATGGTGACCCTAAAGCCAACCTATCATAGAGTTTTATTTGAATGTTTCTTCAGAGGGGGTTTGCCATTGACACTCTCTAAGGCTGAGATAGTGTGACTTGGCCAAGGTCACCCAGAGAGTTTGCTCTACTTTTTCAACTCCTTTTAAAATGCCCCAGTTTCTCTCTCCTCCTCCCACTTTCCCTCTTTATTTTCATTTTAGGAGCTATCTGCACTGGCTGAAAGTACCATGGACCCTTGTTATACGCTGGGGTTTGGTTCCAAGATCCCCCATGGATAACAAAACCCGTGTATGCTCAAGTCCCATTAAATATAATGGCATAGCAAAATGGTGTCCCTTATAAAAAATAGAAAATCAAGGTTTGATATTTGAAATTTATACTTTTTTTGAACATTTTCAAACCATGTATACTTGAATCCGTGTATAAAAAATCCGTGTATAAGAAGGGCCGACTGTACTGAAACTTTATTGGAACCTTCCAGAACTTTTTGTTTCAGTTGTTTCAAATTGTTCCTAGAGAGACTGCTTTCACATCCAAACACTTCTTGAGATATCTTATGTTTTCTGTTCATTCACTACCCTCTCCTCTTCTACACTGCAGAATTAATACAGTTTGACACCGCTGTAACTGCCAAGGCTCAATGCTATGGAATCCTGGATTTGTAGTTTTGTGAGACATTTAGCCTTCTCTGTCAGATAACTCTGGTGCCACAACAAACCACAAATCCCAGGATTCCATTGGAGGGAACCATGACAGTTAATCTACAGCGCTATTTGATACCATCGACCACGGTATCCTTCTGGAACGCCTGAGGCAGTTAGACATTGGGGGCACTGAGCTCCAGTGGTTCCGGTCCTACCTCTCGGGCAGATTCCAGATGGTGATGCTGGGGGACAGCTGTTCTCATAAAAGAGAGCTGACATCTGGCGTCCCTCAAGGTGCCATTTTGTCTCCAATGCTGTTTAACATTTACACAAAGCTGCTGGGACAGATCATCCAGAGACATGGAATACAGTGTTATCAGTATGCTGATGATACCCAAATCCATTTTGTTATGTCTCCAACTATTGCAGTGACCAAGGATGGCGTCTCTCCTCTAAATGCCTGTCTTGAGTCGGTAATGGGCTGGATGAGGGAAAACAAACTCAAGCTGAATCCAGAGAAAACGGAGGTTGCTGCGATAGGTAGTCCTGGTCCAGGGATGGAGATTTACCAACCAGTCCTGGACGGGGTCACATTTCCCCTAAGGGCAAAGTTCACAGTTTGGGAGTATTCCTGGACTCGCCTCTACAGCTGTCATCTCAGGTAGAGGTGATGGCCAGGAGTGCTTGGTACCAACTTCAGTTGATACGCCAACTGCGTCCCTACCTGGCCCAGAGGGACCTTGAAGCAGTAGTACACGCACTGGGAATCTCTTGTCTTGATTTCTGTAACACACTCTACATGGGGCTACCTTTGTACCAAGTCCAAAAGCTTCAGTTGATCCAAAATGCTGCAGCCAGATTTGTCACAGCAACATCAAAATTTGACCATATTACTCTAATATTAAGATCTCTTCATTGGCTGCCGATCAGCTTCTGGGCCCAATACAAAGTGTTGGTTATCACCTTTAAAGCCCTAAATGGCTTGGGCCCAAGTTACTTAAGGGAACACCTCTCCCTACACAATCCGCCCTGCACTCTTAGAACATCAGGGAAGAACATATGAAAACTGTCAGAATATAGCAGAGTATCTGGCGAATCTTTGAAGCTTGTTCACAGCCCTCAGCGAAGATAACAGCAGAAGGATGTCTTCCAGAAATGATGGAATGCAGGTCACCGGGAACTGTCCAGCTTTCACTGCCAGGCTTCAGCTGATTAACGACCAGAGAAGCCAAGCTCCCGAAAGTGCTTATCTTTATTTACAAAGTGCAAACCAAATAACCAACGCGACTTTTACTATACAGAACTCACAATCCACACCTCTCTCAAAAACCCACAACAATTACCGAAAGTCCCTGAGTTTATATAGACACAATGCCATGTGGTCTTACAAACTCAGCCTCTTCCTGTCCCACACAGAAAACTGTCCCCTTGTCTAAACAGACACATGTTCATCTTCAGGCTTCCTGCACGCAGGCAGTAGAATGACCTTGTTGCTATGATTAGCAGCTGTAGCTCATCAGCTTTGTCTTCCGGGTGCTGATAGCTCATGGTCACCACACATCTAAACATTTCGCGTTAGCTGGCTTTTAACCCTTAACAAAAACTAGACTAACTACAACTTCCCATAAAGTGTTTACAGCCACAGCCCCTAAATTATGGAACAACCTACCAGAAGAGATCCATCTCATTACCACCTTAGAAGCCTTTTAAAAGGCACTTAAGATGGATCTCTTCCAGCGGGCCTATCCAAATGATCTTTTATAGCTGATTTTATGGAACATTTCCACTCTGACTTGATAGCACGGAAAATTGATGACAATTTGGACTTTTTAGTGATTGGTAGTAATATTGCTGTTGTTTTACTGACTGTATTTTTAGATAATATTGTATTTTGTATTGTATTGTAGTTTTTATTCTTTGCTGTAATCCCACCTCAATCCACAGGGAGAGGCGGGAAATACAAATAAAATGTATTATTATTTATTATTATTATATAAATAAGGCATAATAATAATAAGTTAAAGTGGTATCAAACTGCATTAACTTTGCAGTGTGGCAGCAGCCTCAGAAGATATGCATAGCTTGTCTGTGGTTGTGTTTTCCTTATCTCCGCACTCCCTTGAGTCCCTTCCCCTCCTTATGTGTCACATGCAGGCTTGTAAAACATTTCAGAAATTGATTTTCAATTTCCATTTCCACTCAGCTAATCAGGAGTTATAAAACACCCTTGTGCTTTCATGTGGCTTATCAGTTAGCACTAATAAAGCATTAGGATAATACTGTTTATTTCCCAACAGGAAAACACTCTCCCTATCTAGTTCCTGGCATAGGTCATCCACCAAGGTGAACAAAGTCATTCTGTCCCATATCCAGGCCTGAGACCAGATTGAAATGGGTATAGATAATCTGTCTCATCCAGAAACTTGCCCTTTGGAGCCTCAGACAAAAGCAAACTGCTGCAGCCTCTCTAGTTTGTGTGTTCTTCATTGTTGTTGTTGTTGTTGTTGCAGTCTTGACCACACTCTGAAAATGGTTGGACACATGTGTCCCAATTTTCATTTGTGAAAACTGATCATAAGCTGCTATAACCTGAGTGCAAGTGGACTGGGAAATTCAGAGCCCTTCCGGAGGGCCAATAGTCAGGGCCAACTCCTAACTTCATTTGAAAAGTCACAGCTGATGCTGGAAATTTACAAGGTATAAAGGTGATAACTTCTTTATAACTTCTTTGGGATTTAAAAAAAACTGATCAGAACAGGTATAAGGCTTTTCACCATTCCAGATGAGCTCTCAGTTGCAAATATCCCCAGTCATTTTTGTGCCAGCCTACTAGTGTTTGAACTTCTCCCAAGGGACTATATAATAAGCATTATTTTAGACCTGTCTGGAAGAGATGTGTGTGTGTGTCCCCACAATCTTACCTGGAAAGACCTTAAGGACTTCAAGGCTGATTTGATCTGACATCTGTCGAAGTTCGTTTAGGATGGGTTCTCAGTACTCGCCATTAGAACGGACTCACAGACCACGTGGCTAGTGTGATGGGACAGTGTTTTGTTTTCTGTTTGCATTTGACTCCACTCATCCACCCTCATCTTCACATTGCTGTGGAAAAATTATTTTCTGAAACTTCACCCAGTTGGGTTTAGATCCTTGCTCAGTGCAGTTTTGAAAACATGTTAACATACCGCCCAACTGTCCGAATTTGGCAGGGACAAACCCTCTGATTAACACTCTGTCCTCCCACTTTTTCAAACATTCCTGTTTCTCTCTCCTCTTCCCACTTTCTTAGTACAGAAGTTGAAAAGTTAGATGCTGAATTCAAGAGCCGAGAGGTTTAATGGTTTGACTGTTGGACTAAGACCTGGAAGACCAGGGTTCAATTTCCCTGCTTAGCCATGGAAACCCATGGATGATTTTAGGCAATTCACACTCTCTAAGCCGAGGAAGAAAGGCAACAGTAAACCTCTGAATAAATCTTCCCCAAAAACCATGTGAAGAGTTGCTATAAATCTGATTAGTTAGCATGGCATAGTGGGTTGAGTGTTTGGACAGACACCAGGGTTCGATTCCCACTTGGACATTAAACCCATTGGGTGGCCTTGGGCAAGTCACCTATTCTCAACCTCAGGGGAAGGCATGGCAAAACCTCTCTGAACAAATCTGCCAAGAAAACCGTCAGTGGGCTTAGGGGTTGCCATAAGTCAGAAACCACTTGAGGGCAGACAACAACAAATTTGAAGTCACACAACAACAAAACAAATAAAAACAATATACAGTGCGCCCGCGTCATGCTGCGCAGCGTGCATGAGCCCTATTGTTTTCAATGGGGCTTGAGCATATGCAGTATTTCCCTTACGCAGGGGTGGTGCTGGTCTGGAACAGATCCCACGCATAAGGGAAGGACTCACTGTATCTGTATTTTTAGTAGACATAAACAGATCTTCTAAAATATATTATGTTATATATTATATTATATTAAATTTATTATATTAAAAAGATTGTATGTACAGCGCTGTGTAAATTTACCGTGCTTTATAAATAAAGGTTAATAATAATAATGTTTGTGTGCATGCGTATGTGCCTTCAAGTCACCTGCTGACTTATGGCAACCCTATGAATTTTATGATACTCAGAGGTGCTTTTGCCATTTCCTTCCTCTGAAGTTTAGTCTACAGCATCCCAAACCCAAGGTGTTTTCTTCCCCTTTCACACTGAATAATAAAACTCCAAAGGGCATAATGCTTTTACTGTGAATAGAAGATCAAAGCAGCCTATCTGGACTCTGATGCTAGAAATCAATTTAAAAACACCACAACCCACTACTATGAGAGAATCAGCTGTGAAAATCCTTCCAGAAAGACCCAAGACCAACCAACACAGACAGCAGTCAGTAACTGCATATCTGTAGTGCTTTGTCTGGCCTTGCGATGCTTTGCAAGACTGCAGACTAGCCCCACAAGTCTCCTTGCTTATGTGAGCTGTTCTCAGCCTATTCCCATTTCCTTTTTCCCAACACTGTGCAAGACTTAATGGAGTGCAGAAACGCTAACAAAATTCTGGCACAGCTGTTCCTGTCCAGGGAATACATGCAGTGGCAGATTGTTTTAAAGTGGAGACATTCCAGGCCCAAAGCTTAACTGACCTTTGTTCCCTGGAATCCAGTTCTTAAAGATAAGAGGTTTTAGAAAAACGCAGCTAGAATAATAATTTGCACACTATAGTAATTTTTGTACAGAGAAAAGGAAGGAAATGGTGAGGAGAAAGAAAGGAATGAAGGAATAAGGAAGGACGGGGAAGAAGGACAGGAAAGAAATGCCTCATTTAATTGGTTATTGGAATCAGTAAAATGTTTAAAATCAAAACTACTTCTGATGGCTATGACAGTAGAGCTTTAAAAGGTCTACTAATTATTTCACATATAAAGTTTTTGCAAATTCATCTATAGTAGGACTCTGCTATAAGGATGGCCCATGAGTTGCTTAGTTCCTGAAGCAAAAGGGAATTCCCCACTCATTCCACTCCATGCCTCCAACTGTCCCAGTTCGGTAGGGACAGTCCAGATTAATCCTCTGCTGTCCTACTTTTTTTTTTAAAGCTACTTTTAAAATACTCAATTTTTCCCTTTTCTCCTTCCAGTTCCCCTCTTTACCTCCACTTACTCCAAGTGCTGCAAACTGTTTTCAGTTAGCACATGAAGAGGAGAGGAATGAGCAGAATCTTGCCCTTTCCAGCAGGCTCAGTCAAAAGCAAACTGCTGCAACCTGTCCTATCTTGTATTTTCTTTGTTATTAATTTATTTTGCCATCTTGACCACACTCTGATATTACTTGGTCACACATGTCCTGATTTTCATCTGTGAAAGGTTGGAAGAAATGTGCATACCACAAGGCAAATTGGATTAGTACTTGAATCTTTTGACAGTGTAACAGTCAATCTTTTGGCAAGAAAACAGTTATATGTTAACACACACACACACCCCCAGCTGTATAGCATGCTAGTTGTACTGTTGCTTGTTTCATCAAGAGTGTTGAGGCAGCAATAGAGTAGAGAGAAAGAAAGCATGTTTCGAACCAGAATCTAGCAGCCTGCAGCATTCAGATGTTTTAAAAGCAGTTAACTACTTCCACTTTAGTTACTTTTGAACAATGGAAAAGTAAAGGGTGGTGGTGGTTGCTAACTGCTGTCAATTTCAACTTCTACTTACAGGGACCCCATGAATGAGAGCCCTCTTCTCCCTCTCCTCAACAGCCTTGCTCAGACCTTCTAGGCTCAGGGCTATTACTTGCTTGAACCTCTTTCTCTGGAATGAGGTTTTCCTTCTTTCCTGCTGCCTTCTGCTTTACCAAGCATCATTGTCTGTTCTAGTGAACCATGTCTTCTCATGACATGGCCAAAGTACAACAGCCTCAGTTTAGTCATCTTGGCTTCTAGGGAGAGTTCAGGCTAGATTTGCTCTAGCATCCATGTTGTCTTTTTTCTAGTCCATGGTATCCATAGAACTCTTCTCCGGTACCACATTTCAGATGGGTTTATTTTCTTCCTATCCACTTCCTTTACTGTTCAGTTTTCACAGCCATATATAGAAATGAGAAACAGGATGGAACAGATAATCCTTACTGTAGTATTCAGTGATTTATCTTTAGACTTCAGGATCTTGTCTAGGTCCTCCATAGCTGCCATTCCAAGTCCTAATCTTCTTCTGATGTCTCTTAAAATTGTAGCTATGATAGCACCCCCTTTTCAAGAGTCCCTAAAAAACTGTAACTATTAAATACTTGACAAGTTGAGGCAATACAGAACAGGCCTTGTGATACCAACAGCTATCCCTTTAACTTTACAGATAGTTTGAAATAAGTGTGTGTGTGTGTGTTTTACTGATGCTGCCTTTTTCTGCCCAATTTTAAAAGAACATATTTTCTTTCTCCCAAATACAAGAGGGGATGCCTTTTTTGAGATTATGCTTACTATGACATTTTTCATGCATGCACATGAAAAGTCAATTAAAATTTGTTGATCTTCAGACATATTGGATTGTGTGTGTGTTGTGTGCCTCCAAGTCATTTCTGACTTAGGGAGACCCTAAGGCAAGCCTATCATGGAGTATTCTTGCCAAGATTTGTTGGTGAGGGGGATTGCCTTTGCCTTCTTGTGAAGCTGAGAGAGTGTGTCTTGCGCAAGGTCACCCAGTTGGTTTCCATGGCTGAGTGGGGATTCAAACCCTGAATTTCTCCAGAGTCATAGTCCAATGCTCAAACACTACAACACACTGGTTCTGTGTTTTATATTGTTATATTAGCATGCAAATGCATGGGAAATTAATCACCTACTTGCTTTTTCATCTGTGTTCTTTCAAAAGAGTGACAGCGCTTGGGTGGTTGGGTGGGGCAGACCTGCAAACTTAAAATCCCATAAGTAGGAATGTCAAGGCAGAAAATGAATGGTTGGGAGAGAATGGGGCTAAGAGTATGGGCGGCATTAAAGCAGCCTTCACTAACTCAGCAGGCTGTGTGTGTGTGTGTGTGTGTAACTACAACTACCATCAACCCCTACCCTCAACCCCCACACTGATTGAGGGCAATGGAACTGTAGTCCATCACATCTGGAGAGCTCCAGTTTAGGGAAAACTGCTTTAAAAGAGAAAAGGATGGTGTTGGATAGAAGCATATGGACTGCATGAACCTTTACAGAAAGGGGAGGCTGGATGTCCGATGAGAATTTCTAAATACTGTATACTCTTCCAGAGGCCACTGTATTGCAGACAGGGAGGTTCATATTGCACTTTGCAATGAATGGACGTAGCCTATCCTATCTAATTCATTTTCACCTTTGCCAAATAATTCCAAATATTTACATAATTTTTGACTTCTGTGAGCTCTGGTTTAAAGAAAATGCATTCCTTTTGATCCTAGCCAGTTTTTCCCCCTGGTGTTTCTTGCTGCCTGCTGTGATTTGGCTTAATATGTTTTGTGCAGGGTTCTGCTTTCTGAATTGTTGGCAGGCAGCTCATGTGCAGCAATAGAAGCTAGGAGCTTTAGTGGCTGCATTTGAAATATTTGTTGGAGAGGAGCCGGTGATTTCATGTCTCTTGGATTTAGTTTCACCAGCAAGGGACAGACTCACATGCAGATCTTTAGACATTTCAGCTTCATAGGGCCACAAAAATGTAACTTGAGTACTCTAACAATAGGACAGTAAAACTGTTCTGTCCCCAGAGTTAGGTATGTGGAATGGGAAATGAAATGCATTGCCTCAGGCAGCAAAACATCATGGATTAGGCTAGATTACCACTGCTGGGTAGAAATCCCCACAGGGAACAAGGAATTTCTCTCTTTCTTGTTCTCTTTTCCTGCCTAAAATTATTTATTAACTATTAGGCAGCTCCTCTGCTTGGCTCCCCATTGCTCTTTTGTTTCCTTCTCTTACCTAAAACTCCTCCAAAAGAAATGGAGGAGAAGACTATTCATTCATAAGGCTGGAGTGTGATCTTTTGATAAGATCAATTACTGGATTATTTCCATCTCTCTCACTGGTAGGTATATTTAAAACATTGCCACTTTGTTATTTTAGAATAAGACTCTGCTATTGTCTGAACTTCCTTCTCCTCCTATGACATGCTAGTGGGGAAGATCCTGACATGATGGCTCCAAATCAGCCTCTGTTTAAACACCTCCAAGGAAGGAGACTCCACCACTCTCCGAGGGAGTGGGTTCCACTGTCAAATGGCTCTTACTGTCAGGACATTCTTCCTAATGTTGAGCTGGAATCTCTTTTCCTGTTGTTTGAATCCATTGCTCTTGGTCCTAGTCTTTGGAGCAGCAGAAAACAAGCTTGCTCCATCCCCATAAAGCACTTTGGCAAGCCATGGTTGCGTCATCTGTTTCCCCCACTACTACATTCTGCTTTTCAAGAGGAAGAGAGGGAATGAGCAATAGTTGCTACCAACCACCTCCAAAAGCTGGTTGCTTCGTGAATGTGCACACAGCAGTTGTGTTCAGGAATCAGTTGGCAGCCATGACTTCTACTCCTTCCTCCTCCCACAGTGTGGGGCTGCTGTGTGCACAATCACACAAGCAAGCCATGTTTGAGGAGGAAGGAGGAAACAAGTGCTTGGGACTGCCAACTGCCTACTGAAACCAGCTGCTATGTGACTGTGCACACAGCAGCTGGCTTCGGGAAGGTGTTAGTGGCTACAGTTGCTGCTAGTGAGAAAGGGAGAGCGGGAGCGAAGCAAAATTACACCCACTCACACCATGTAACTACTTGAGAAGCAGAACTGCAGTGGAAGACACCTATCGCAGGAAGGACCCTATCAACAGGTTTTGCCCATCAATGAAAAGGTTGTTATGTGTCTTCAAGTCATTTCCAATTTATGGTGACCCTATCACAGGATTTTCTTGGGAAGTTTCTTAGGAAGGGGTTTGCCATTGCTTAGAGAGTGTGGCTTGCCCAAGGTTATCCAGTGTGTTTCCATGGCTGAGTCAGGATTCAAACCCTGTTCTCCAGAGTCATAGTTCAGCGCTCAACCCACTATGCATGGGCACACAAAAGGTACACAACAGTAACAAATGGAACACAAGGTGGCAGCAGGATAGACATGTTGTGTGATATGTACCAGCCAAAAATGCCTTTATACTGTTAAAATTCCGCTTTATAGCTTCATGTGATAAAATTCCAAGTAATACAGCTGGGAAAAATGAGCAACACTCCAAAGCACTGCCAGGCCTTCTGGCAAACATAGCTTGCAGACAGCTCTCTGTTTACAAGGCAGAAAAAGCAGGGTAGTTGCTCTCCTCATCTGATATATAATAACAGAGGCCCTTGATTGTTCATTCTTGTTCCACTGGTTCCATTCCTGCCTATAAGCCTCCTTTCTTAGCAAGCACATTACCTAAATTGACAGTGTCACCTGCTTTTCAAAACTGGTTTGAAAGAATCCATTCATGCAATCTGGAATCAAAGCTTAATGTGTGTCACTTCCAGGACAAGTCCCACCCTGAAGAAGAGTAACACTCCATTCACAGTATGAAAATACAATCCGGGTTGAATAGTTGGCGTTCACACATGTCCCAAATGCACTCGATGCACTTTGGGGGCAGGGGCTGGCAAAAAACTCACTTAACCTGGGGTATTCGATACCAGGTTCTCCCCCCCCCCCAAGTTTTCCTGAAAGATACGCATCGATACCCATCATCAGCAGTGTGAATACACTTCCAAATCGATTCAGATCACTCTGTATCATTAAAGGAAGGAAGGCAGCTCCATTTTAACCTGAAACAATGAAATGTGTGAATAACACAAGGGTTAAAATGACTCAAAAGATATTCACAAATCCAAAATGTAATGGAAACAACAAACCCAGTATGCATCAGCGCAGCAATTTGCATCTCTTCGGGACAAAAAAAAGTGTGAAAAAATAAGTGTCTAAGACAATCAGATCAGGAAGCAGGGGCCCATTCACACTACAGAATTATAGCACTATTGTTCCACTTAGAATGCCATGGCAAAATCCTATTACATCCTGGGATTGGCAACTGTGGAAAGGGCATTTAGAAGTCTTATCCACAGAACTCCAGTGCCTCACCAAATACCAGGATTCCACAGGATGCAGCCATGGCAGTTAAAGTGGAATAATAACACTATGGAGTTTATCAAACTACATATCGCATTCTTTGCAAAGTACAGGAGAAGTCTGGATCGGGTATGGGATGCCTCCTGCCTGGGCATGGAGGCATGCAATAAAATCTGTGTATCATTGCATCCGTTCCTGGCTCGGAGAAAAGGGCAGCACGATAAACTCCTGTGGATTTTTTGGCATGGACCAAAAACCCTGTTTCTTCCCCTATTCTGGTGTTTGGACAATGCACAACCCAAACCCTTGTTCTGGTACAAGCAGTCTGGACATTGTTTAGTGCATTCCACAGCAGAACGAGGGTATAACACACTTAAAATGTAATTGCTCCGGATCTTCTGGAGAAGATTCCCATGCCACTGTGGCTGTCTGGATGGGCATCCTACCACCACAGAGTGCTTATTCTGAAGTCAGAATGAGGAACCTAGTATGTGACCATCACTGGACATCTTGTTTTGACCTCACAAGTGAGCAACCTGCATCAATGATGGATACATCCGGCAGTCCAGTGGGATGCCTGTGCAGGCAGCCTCTGCGACACAAGAACAGAGGCTGAAGTAATGGGGGCAAGTTGCAGCAGCTGTGAATTACCTCCCTCTTCCACTCATCCAGCAGCTCCACCAGACCCCCAAAAGGGTGTCAGGTAGCAGCATCAGCTCATTCACCCCACAGGAACGGGCCTGGCTGGTGGAGGGAGATGGCTGGTGTGTGTGCCAGGCAGCCTGTGGGTGACACCAACCCTAGTGAAGGCACTGCTTATAGTGCTCCTATGAATGGGAGACACCTCCTCCCCCAATGAACCTGAGCTGTGGGTCTTTCTCTTGCTGCCTTCAGCTTTGCCAAGATTGTTAACTTTTCTAGTGAATCATGTTCTTTCGTGTTAAGCCCCAAGTTAACTCAGTTTGGCTCATGGAGAGAGTTCAGGCTTGAGCTGATCCCAGACCTATTTTTTTGTCATTTTTGCAGTCCAACTCATCCGTTTGTTTGTTTTTGCAGTCCTCTCCTCCAATACCACATTTCAAATTTCTTAGTTTTTTTCCTGCTAAATTCCTTCAGTGTCCAGCTTTGACAACAACACATAGAAATCAGAAATGCTATGGCATGGATGATTCTGAATTTGATATTCAATGATATCTCTTTTTACATGACAATAGCATGGTAAGACCTCCCAAAAAGGGAAGCCTGCCAGTGCCTGTTTTTCCTCCGCAAGGAAGCCACAGCCGCCAAACCGCACAGCTTCCCTGCGGAGGAAAAAGAACCTGTGAAAAGTGGGTTCTTTTTACCCCACCGTGGCAGCGTAATGAGTGTGCCACTGACACACTTGGTACATAAGCACCACGCGGCGCCGCTTGGACACCGTGCAGTGCTTACATAACAATAGCGCAATCATGTATACAGGGCACCACCATTGTTATGCCCTCGTCACGTGCGAGGGTTGCAGGGCGTGGGGGCACTCTGCCCCCAGGCAACCCTAGCACATGACGAGGGCGTCACAAAAAAGGCCCATCTGTATTGGGCCAATATTATTTAGTTTTCTCTTTTTGGAATTTTATCTAGTTCCTTCATAGCTACCTTTCCAAGTGCTAGTCTTCTAATTTCATGACTACATTTCCATTTTGATTGATAACTGAACCAAGGTATAGCATTTATAAGAAACTATTTGAATGTTTTCATCACCCTCTTTAAAGTTAAGTAAATAACCCATGGTCATTATTTTTTCCCCTTGATATTCAACTGTAATCCTGCTTTGGCAGCTTTTTTCTTAACTTTCCCCAATACTGTAGTTATTTTTGCTATTTCCTGCTAGTAATATGTTGTCATCTGTGTATCTTGAATTGTTGGTCTTCCTGCCCCCAGTTTTCACACCTCATGCCTCTTAGTCTGCTTTTTGTATATGTTCTGCATATAAATTAAATGGATGGAATGATAGACTACAATTAGAAATGATTCTGTATCTCCATATTCTGTTTTGATAGTGGCCTCCTCTTAAGTAGGGGTTATACATCATGACAATCATATATTATGGCACACCCATTTCTCTTAGAGTGGTCCATCATTTCTCATGGTTTACACAACCAATGGCTTTTCTGTAATTAAAAAGAAACACAGGATGACTTTCTTCCGAAATTCTTTGGTGTACTCCATTAGCCAATATATGTTTGCAGTATGATCCAAAGTGCCTCTTCCTTTTCTGAACCAAGCTTAAACATGTGACATTTTTTATTCTATGTATGATTAAAGCCTTTCTTGTAAAATCTTGGGAATAACTTTGCTTGCATAGGAGATTGATACAACGTGAGTGTGATTCTTATTGCCCCCTTTTTGCAGGGCTAGATTATATATTGAGCATTTCCATATTTGTTGGAAGATTTTTGTTAAAATTTGTATGGAGCTTGAATTTGCTTTTTGAAATATGTTAATTAATCACAATTCAAGAAACATGTCAACAGTCTGGAGCATGTCCAGAGGAGGGCAACCAAAATGGTGAAGGGTCTGGAGACCATGCCTTATGAGGAGAGACTTAGGGAGATGGATATGTTTAGCCTGGAGAAGAGATGATTAGGAGGTGATATGATAGCCCTGTTTAAATATTTGAAAGGGTGTTATACTGAGGATGGAGCAAGGTGGTTCTCTGCAGCACCAGAAACAATGGGTGCAAACTACAGGAAAAGTAGATTCCACCTAAGCATTAGGAAGAACTTCCTGACAGTAAGAGCTGTTCGACAATGGAATACACTCCCTTGGAGAGTGGTGAAGTCTGTTTCCTTGGAGGTCTTTATTTATTAATTATTATTTATTTATTTCTGGTATTTATACCCCGCCCTTCAGCCCTAATGGCTATCAGAGCGGCTTACAATTATTATTTTTAATAAGATGGTTCCCTGCCCTCAGGCTTACAATCTAAAAGACATGACACAAAAGGAGAAGGGAATGGTGGCGGGAAAGGGGATGAGGTCCAGAACAGAGGCTGGATGACCATTTGTCAAGGGTACTTTGATTGAGATTTCCTGCATGGCAGGGGATTGTACTGGATGGCCCTTGTGGTCTCTTCCAACTCGATGATTCTATGATTCTAATTTAAATGTGTGAATGAATTTGCAGCACCTATAATACCATTTTTGGTCACTAGGCGGCAGGCTTCCCTAACCAGTGCATAGGTAGTTTTGTTTTTCCTTGTTCCTTGAATAAGTTCAGACTAGCATACATGGCCTCCCTCCACATTTTTAAACTCAGTTTTATTCAAGTTGATACATTTGAAGTCAGGAGAATACAGACAGTCAAAATTACGTACAGGCCTTCATTTGCAAGGTTGTAGTGGAGCACTATAGCAGCAGACTGAGCCTCCATTCAGGCAAGGCAGACACAATGTATCCAGCTCTGACATCTGTGTAAATTTGCTTGAGGGTTTTATTGCATGAAACTAAGGGCTATTTACAATTCTTAGTTGTGCGATGCAATGCAATGCAATGCAATAAAATACATTTTACTGTACTCAGTTTTTTGTTTATAAAGCAGCACAGCCAATGCTGTGTATGCTTGGAGGAGGGGGCTTAAGAGGAAGATCCATTTTGCCTTACTTTACACCATTGATAAAACATGACCATCCTTTGAGATAAAGTGAAATCTTAAAATACATCACAGCATTTCAATTTCTATAGCAACCCTCCGTTCTTTCATATCTAGACATCGGTGGCAACTGTAGTTACGTATACACTGTGCTATTTCCCTTGGAAGGAGCTGCTGACTGTTTCTTGACGCCTGGTGAAGCTGTAACTGTTCACAAGTCAGCATTTGACCTTGCACAGAAAGATGGACTTGAATGGAGAATGGAACTTGGATGATATCAGCTGGTTGACCCACAGTGGGATCCTTCATTTTGTCAATGTGTTAAGAGGTATGTATAGTTGTTAATAATTTTTTTTTAAAAAAAGATGGCTGTTAGCTCTGACTTGTTTTCAATTTCCTAAGAGCAAAGAGCAGCTGTGGTATGAGTACCTGGGGCCTTTTGATACAACACAATTATAAAATTTGATACCACTTTAACTGGTATGACTACATCCTGTGGAATCCTGAGATTTTTAGTCTGGCTGAGAATTCTAAATACTAAACTGCAAATCCCAAGATACCACAGGATGGAGCTATGTTAGTTAAAGTGGAATCATGGCACTATCACTGTACAGTGTGCAAAGGCCCTAAGATCAGACAGAAGATGGATGAAAGCGTGGTGCAGTGGTCTGAATGTTGGGCTAAGACTCTAGAGACCAGGGTTCAATCTCCTGCTTGGCCCTGAATCCCACTGGGTGACCTTGGGCAAGTCACATGCTCTCAGCCTCAGGGGAAGCCAATGGCAAACCCCCTTTGAGCAAATCTTGCCAAGAATCCCCCATGATAAGTTTGCCATAGGTCAGAAATGACTTGAAGGCACACAATAACAACAAAAGCAAACCCTTCCCTGGATAATTGCTTACCTGATCTTCCCTAAATGGATATTTAAACAAAACAAACAAACCCTGTATCTATTTTTAATTACACTATAAACTATTTGGGGTCCTAGTTCTTGGGGAAAAGTGGGATAAAGATAAAACAGAGATGTGAGAAATTCCCATCACAGATTGTGAGTTGTATCACATGTAGATCCAGTCTGAGAAACCTGAATCCAAATCCTTACTTGGCCTGAAACCTTCGAAGAAGGCTGCATCTGCACTGCAGAAATAACCCATTTTGACACCATTTTAACTGCCATGGCTCAATGCTATGGAATTCTGGGAATTGTAATTTTGTGAGACATTTAGCTTTCTCTGTCAGACAGCTCTGGTGGCACAACAAACTACAATTGCCAGAATTCTATTGCACTGGGCCATGGCAATTAAATGGTGTCAAACGGGATTAGTTCTTCAGTGTGGATGCAGCCAAAGGCAATTTCAAATCCCTTCTGAACAAATCTTGCCAGCAAAACCCTGTGATTGATGCCCCTTAGGATTGCCATAAACTGATAACAACTTGAAACTACATAAAACAACATCACATGTAGACAGGCCCATTATTAAGAAGAATGAGAATGAGAATAATAAGCCACCAATAATACATGAAACCTTATATGCAAAAGGAGTTTTTGTAGTGAAAGCAAACTGGGTTGGGAACTAAAGACCCACACTACATGGACTAGAAGGAAGAAGGGACATAACAATAAAGTCTTTGCTAGTCCTGTTTACTATTTAAGTATTATGCAGTTCCATGCATGTATTTGTTTTATGATCCCAGTCTCCATTATTATGTTCATTTCTGTACTCTGCAGAAAAACAGAAAACATTACATTTTAAGTAAACCATGGGTGAATACAAACAGTGACACACTATGTGGTAACGCTGTGCGTGTAGTAGTAAAACCTCTTGGTTCTGCATCACATCACATGAAGTGGTGAAAAGATTTTTGTCTGGTACAACAGAAGAACACAGGCGTGTGTGGACGTTTGTTCATAAGCACGGTAGACCATGTCTTTCTCTATAGTATGTGGCTGAACCTTTCTTCCTCACTTCTTACTTTCCTCTCCTAGTGTGGTGGCTCTAGTGTGGAGAACATGGCTTGCATTATCCTGGCTTCTTAATCAACATTAAACCACAATTCCCTTGTTTGGAAATAAAGGGGGAAACTGGCTTAATGTAAGTCAAACTTTACATGTCATAGAATGCACACAAGAAACAAGCTCTTATTTGGCAGGGACAAATCCAGTTAATCTTCTGCCATCCCACTTTCTCAGCTACTTTTAAATTGTCCTGGTTTCTTTACCATCCTCTTACTTTCCCCCTTTCTCCTTTGCCTGGCTCAACTGCTGCAAAATCAATTAAAAGGAGTAGTTTGTACTCAGTCATTTCAGCAGCCAAAAAAGGAGAGGAGGGGACTGTACTCTTTCCTAGCTTTGAAGCAGAACATCCAATGCAGTGCGACTACAAATTGCTCCTTGAGCTAAGCAAAATTATTAAACACATCTTGTAAAAGACAAGGTAAGAAGAGAGCCTTGCCAGTTGAGAGGAGCGTTCTTTGAGATGATTCCTCTCAAATTACAGCACCCTCGTCCTGCACATATGTATCTCAGTACGAGGGTAAGGAGTTAAGGTCTACTTGTTGTATACTACTAAGCACTAAAGTTAGAATTATATGAGCCATCGTATTCCTCATCACCATGTACAAATGTGAGAGCTGACAGTGATGAAAAAGGATAAGAAGAAAATCAATGCATTTGAGATGTGGTGTTGGAGAAGAGTGCTGAGGATACTGTGGACAACCAAAAAGATAAACAAATGGGTCCTAGAACAGATCAAGCCTGAAATCTCCTTGGAAGCCAAGATGACCAAACTGAGGCTGTTGTACTTTGGCCACATCATGAGAAGGCATGACTCATTTAAAAAGACCACAATGATAGCAAAGGTAGAAGGCAGAAGAAAGAGAGGAAGGCCACATGCTAGATGGATAGAATTTAATCAGGCATGAATTTGCAGGGTTGGAGGAGAACAGTAGAGGGCAGGGGGTCTTGGAGATGTCTCATCCACTGGGTCATCATGAGCTGGGGTCATTTAAAAACTTGCCCACGTAGCCTGAAAACCCCACAAAAAACTATGAATGCCAGCCATGAAAGCCTTGGACTTCACATATTTCATAGTGACTTGAGAGCCACTGTAGCATAGCAGCTTGAATGTTGGACTGCAACTCTGAAGATCAGGGTTCGATTTGCAGCTCGGCCACAAAGTCCTCTGGGTGACCTTGGACAAGTCACAAGCTCAGCCTGCTCAGGGGAAGGCAATGGCCAACCTCCTCTCATCAAATCTTGCCAAGAATACCCCAGGATAGGTTCATCTTAGGGTCACCATAAGTCTTGAAGGCCCACAACAATAACAACAACTTCATGGCAAGAGAGGCAAACAGGATAAACCTGTCTTTTAAAATAAAGGGTATATCAGCACTGGAGGACTTGAGACCTTTGGGGATGTCATGGGGGGAAATATCAAAAATTAGCATTCTACCTGACCCTCTGATAGGAAGAACTCTGGCTCCACAAATCTCTGTGGGATGTGTGGGATGTTTTTGTGCCCATGTACTATAAATTCAGGGAAGTATAACACTTTGTGGATTTATTCAATTTAGATCTAGTCACTATACGCGCACATATAGATGAATACAATTTTTAGAATGCAACCCCCCAAAAGATGGAGAGTTAATGTGTATTACATGGGCAGAATACGCCTGCTTTGGTTTCCTAGCAACCAGTGTGCGGCAGCCTGGATGGCAAGAAGGGGATTGTGTTGACGGAGAAGAGGTAGCTGTGTCAATTCAGGTGGGTGCGCGATGGGAATGCTCCATTCACTTCTCCGCTCTCAAAAAGCCACAAGCAGCTTTTGCAGGGCAAACTTTGGCATCTGGTGAAGAAAGAAGATGGGACCAGGGAAGCACTGGCAAAATAAAGAGAGGTGAGAGTGGGCAAGGATTTTGCACAGGCCATCTGTCTCTGAGTCAGCCAACTTGGCCTGAGCAAAGTTTGTGGGATGGTGAGACCCAAGAGCATTGCTATGCAATGGAGCATTTTGTGCATTTGATCCAAAATCTGTTCCAACAACAACAGCAATCCACCACCACCACCGCCACCATCATCTCCATCAAATAGTGAATGTAGGTATGGCATCGGCTTACTAAAGCAGTTAAGGAGGAAAACCTTAGAAAATGCCATTGGGAAGTGGTTAAGACAATGTCATGACTCAGATTCTGTTTCCGAATCAAGCTCTGCTTTCAGAAAATTGGTTGGCTTTTCTTTCCTCACAGAGGCGGAGATTTCCAAAGGTGTTCCAGCAATTTTTGGTGCCCACCAGTTGGGTAAGTTAAATGCAGATTGTAATGTTTATAGTCAAGACATATGGAATTGTCTGCTATTTTGTGGGGGCTGTATTTAGACTGCAGATGTCTTAATTAACAAAAATATCAGCTAGTTCCATACGTGTTTTCTGCTCAGTGAGTGATATCGTGTACCATTGGCTTTAAAATTTTAGTAATTTGTCTTTTGAGAGATTTCCAAGTCTATGAGTTGAGTTTTAAAGTCACCTTTGCTGAAGGTTGAATGTATGAGACATCTAGTTTTCTTAAAGAGGTCATGAATACTGAACTGTTGCTTACTTGAAGTGAGCCAGTGAGATCTTGGTTATAAACACCCTTAGATCAATTGGCACCTAAACAAATCTTCCATTTGCTTCTCTCTCTAACATCTGATTTTTTAATTTAATTCCCAGTCTTTCCAAACATTGACACACCATCCTCACATAAATCATACAATGTTTTTTGTACACGATGATGCTATGCATCATAATCATCATTTTAGCAAGGATTATTAACTTCACAGTAGGTGTGTGAGTGTCATCAACTTTTCAAGTGAAGATATATTGTTTGTTTCCACCATTGAGTGAAAGGGTCATTATGTAATTCTTCAGAGAGTGCTTAGATAAACTGTGGACTTCATGGAATAAAGTGTGTAGAGATGGCCACCAACATGGATAGCTTTATAAGGATATTAGAGCAGGATGGAGAACCTTTTTTGGTCTTTTGGTGAAATATCAATTTCAGAAGGGTTAGAGGGGTTCATTCTAGAGGTAGTTGGTGTTAAAGATATAGGGACAGGACCAAGGACATGAGTAAAAAAAAGGTCAAAGCAAAGACAGTAGGTTCAGGTGTAACTCTAGATATTTCTACCACCTGCCTGACTTATAAACCTCTGCTCAGTTACAGCCCTGTTTACTCGACAGTAATCCAATGTATGGCAGCTTGTAGGCATTCAAAACACATCTCAATCTTATCCATGTCTATTTAGGAATAATGTGTAACAGTGCCATGTAACAGATTTCAGGTATACAAAGCAAAGCTCACTTCCCTTCATGTCCACTCAGAAGTTTAAATATCCATTTAAAGGTATTTAAAGAGCATGATATTTAAAGTTTAAATGCAGTTAAGTACCCTCTTATCTCCAACCACTGAATGGAGATAACTGCAGAGTTCCCAAACATGATTTGGAGAGAAAGTGTTAAACACAAGCTTGTTATGTGGGCATTATCTCTCTCTTCTTTTCTCTCACACACAAATATACAGTCACCATAATCTCACTCCATACATATAATCTCATGATTGATATATAGGGAGAACATCTATTTTAATTCTTTATTTCTGGAGCCCACACTATAGCCCATACTAAGGCTTTTTTGTAATGCCTCCAAACATTGTTTCTGACTTACAGCGCTCCTAAGGTGAACCTATCACAGGTTGGTAAGATTTGTTTGGAGGTGATTTGCCTTTGCCTTCCTCTGAGGCTGAGAGTGAGTGATATGCCCAAGGTCAGTAGATTTCTATGTCTGAACAGGGATTTGAACCCCAGTCTCCAGAGTCCTAGTCCAATGCTCAAACCACTAGACCATGCTGGCTCCTCCGAACATTCCCTATCCCTTTCTGACAGTTTTGTGCTACAAAACCAGAAGACTATTTCAGATTGATTCTAATAATGCAGGCATTATCCTGTTGCTTGGTTTTAAATTTCTAATGGAGCAAAATAGCTGCAAACGTTGCATAAGCAGACTTACTAATTCTGAAGTTTTATTTTTCTGACGTTTTGCTTTATAAAGTAATGGATTATTGCAAAATAATGTGTTATTTAACTGCCCTGGTTCAGTGCTAGGGAATCCTGGGAGTTGCAGTTGATTGGGGGACCAGAGCTCTCTGACAGAGAAGGCTAAATGTCTCACAGAACTACAGTTCCCAGAATTCCCTAGCATTGAGTCAGGGCAGTTTAAGTGGTCTCGAACTGGACTATTTCTGCAGTGTGTTTTGGACCTTGGTTGCTGGCCTTCAGCAAAAGGGTGGTATAATGCAACTACTGCGTAACTATGTGATTTACACTTCACAAGCATAATGAAGTTCAGTGTTTCTACTCATTTTTAGAAATCCTCTACATTTTCTAATGGGGAGGGATGGATGGAGGAGGACCAGGTATGGAGCCCTTAACAAAATTTATCCCATTGGAACTACTCTTGAGTAAGTGATTTGAATCTTGTGGCCTAAAACTTGTAATTTCCGAACCCTGCCAGACTAACCAAAACCAAGTGTTTTAAAAAATCCAAGAGAATTATGCTTTGAATAAAGAAACCATCTGAGAAAGGGAGAATTCATTGGCTTTTTAGTTAAATGTCTCATGTAAAAATTCGTATATGAATCAGTTAAGTTTAGATATGAGGTTGCCAGCTTTGTCAGAAAATTTCTGAGATTATAATTAGTCAATCTCTATCACTGGCATTTTTTATTTTATTTTATTTATTGTTTTGCATATTTGCATCTGTTCAGTTAGAGGTGGGATGTCTGAACACATTATTTGCACTGATGAAAACATGTCCGTACACATTTTTCAAATGTATGTAGGATTATTTGTGCACTTTTGGGGAATGTACACATTGCTCTGTTTGCATTTTCTTATCCAAAATGTATAGCAAACATTGCAATGTATGGATTTCTGAGACCAAACGTGGTCTGCTCTGTTACCTGTCAAAATGGATATTTTTCATCTGGAAATGCAGGTGGCAGCTTCTTCGTTGTCTTCTTCCTCCACCTTTCCCCCAGTTTAGGTCTCAAGGTGGCTTCCAACAACTAAAACAAACATAAAAGTAACAGCCTTCAAAATTTTAAAAGCCTAGAGCTTAGAAAAGTTACTTTTGAAAAGTATTTTGTTCTGTTATTACAGTGTTTAAAAAAAATAATCAATTCCTGTTACTTCTTATAAAAATGAAATTGTACTTTTTAACTTTGTAATTATTTTCAGATTGTTTTTTTTTTTTTAGTTTGATGAGCAAAAATCATAGGAATGATAAGAGAATGGCATAAAACTGGAGAGGCTCCTGTTTCTTAGATGCCCATAAAGTAACCTTTGAAAATAACTAGACTTTTTACATTTAATACCAATTAAGTATGTAATTTTGTTGCAACCTCAGTGCTTACTTAATATCTGTTTGTACTTGTAACATTGCTTTTTGAACTGTAATTTTGTTATACCCTTGATTGACCAACTGTAACTAGTTATGGGTAACCAAATTATTTCTATTGGCCATCGGTCAGGGTGCTTTGATTGTGTATTTCTTCATGGCAGGACTTGAGGGCCCTTGAGGTCTCTTCCAACTCTTATAAATTCCACTTTTATTTTGTTACTTCTGAGATCTGGAAGAACCCAACAGATTCTTTTCTATCCCTAATTTTACCTCCTCCTCCTGTCTGAAAGGAGAATGTCTATATATAACAGGTTCCAATTGTGAAAAAAATATACAGTATAGCAAGATCATTAGGAAGATACTGCAAGAACTCCAGCTATTGAAGAACATGGACTCAGGGAGCTATGCAATCTTCTTTAGCTGAGGGGTGGCCAGGTGTCCTACTTTGCAGAAAACATCCTTTATTAGAATTGCTGTTAGAAGACATTCCTTTTTGAAGATGTTCTCCATTTGAAAGGCTTTCTTAGGGTGCTTCTATACGGTAGAAATAATGTAGTCTGATACCACTTTGAAATGCTGTAGCTCCACTGTATGGAATCCTAGGATTTCTAGTTTTATAAGGTCTTTAACCTTTTCTGTCAAAGTGTGTTGGTGCCTCATAAAACTACAGATCCCAAGATTCTATTGAATGGAGCCACGATAGTTAAAGTGGTATAAAACTGCCTTATTACTGTGATGTAGATGCACTCTGGTTGAAGGATAAAGACCCACCAGAGGAAAGAGCAGCAGCTTTGTAACTGGCATCCAGGTCACCTTCTTCCTCACTACAGTGACATATATTTTTGATTAAATGGTAGTAATTATATCTGAAACAGCATCTTCACATGCAAATTACCCTAAGTAAACTTTTTGCAGTTTATCTACACGGCACAGTTACAGGTGTTTTAGCTCACTTTATCTTCCAGAATCTTGTGGGCTTTTTGGTTGGTGAGACACTTAAAATTAGGTGCTACAGAGCTGTAGCCTATTTTCTTGAATTACAGAAATAAAGATTCCTGTGGTGTAGAGCCATGGCAGTTAAAGTGGTCTCAAACTGCTGTAATCGTATAAGGTGTAGATATACCTCAGATCATGAGCGCCAACATGATGCAATGATCCGAGTGTTGGACTATGACTCTGGCAAGCAGGGTTTGATTCTCTGTTCAAGCATAAAAACCCATTGGGTGCCCTTGGGCAAGTCACATTCTCTCAGCTCCAAAAGATGACAATGGAGTTTATCAAATGGGAGGAATTTCTCTTAAATTCAAATGAAAAGAAAGTGGGGTCAGAACACATTCACTTAAAGTCACTAGTTTAGTGCAATTATGTGAATGTACATTGCGTTCGAACTGGCTTCTCATTGCCCAAAAATAGCATGCCATTGCCCAAATTTGTGTGTGGCAGTCTATCACGCAATAATGTGAACCCACATGATTGCATTCAGACTGACTTCCCATTGCCTGAATTTGTGTGTAGTGGGTTATCACACAGTAATGTTAAACCCCATGATTGCGTTCAGATTGTCATTGGATTATACTTCCAATTTCCCTTGTCTGATAAACTCTTATGGCAACCCCCCTCTGAAGAAACGTGCCAATTAAATCCTATGATAGGTTCACCTTAGGGTCACCGTAAACTGAAAGGACTTGAAGGCACACAACAACAAATACCCCAGATCTCTTCATCCTCTTCTGTCCTCTTTATTGGTGGCTGATGATATACAGCCAAAGTATTTTTTGTGTTGTGGTTCTGAAGTTTATTTTATAATCTTGCACTGTGGGTCAGTAACTGAGAAGCTTACCGCATAGCCAGGATCTCTTCAGACACCAGAAGCTGACCCAATACATTTTTATGCCTGAGGAAAAGCAGCAAATTGAAACCAACACTGACCCAGTCACTCTGCATAGTACAGGTTGAGTCTTCCTTGTCTAGAGTCCTGAAATCCAAAATATTCCAGAATCCACAGGGGTGGTTGAGATAGTGACACCTTTACTTTCCAATGGTTCAGTGTACACTAACTCCATTTTTGTGGGTTTTCAGGCTATGTGGTCATCTTCTGGAAGAGTTTATTCCTGACGTTTCGCCAGCATCTGCGGCTGGCAGATTTCTCTGAGGATGCCAGCCACAGATGTTTCTAGAACACGGCCATATTTATGGATCCTGGCTGTGAAAGCCTTCAACTTCATAAGATTTAAATAATTTCTTCTTCATTGTTTTTGCTGATGCTGTTTGTTTTGTAGGGTTCTGGGCTCCCAGAATATGTCTGGGGAGCATGTGTGCCAAATGATTCCCACCCCTGCATCCACAGTTTAGATCCTGCAAGGATCTTTTTGTGGTTTGGTATGAAGTTGATGCAGAAGATGCTCAGATTTCAGCATGCAGACAGACACACTTGAAAGGAGACAGAGCAGCAGCTACACTGTTGATGACAGGTGTCAAGGCTTTTTCATGATTCCTACATCTGTCATGCTACAATTGCAACTGGAAATCTTTAATTCCATTAGGTGTTCTTTAAAAACAAAATCCCCAGAATGTTTGTTGAGATTACTTAGTGGCCATCCAGCTGTGAGAACTGGCTCTCAAACCCACCCCCCTCCAGTTTTCTTTCTTTCTTTTTTTCATTCTGACCTCATCTGAGCTTGGAATTAATCCAAAGAGCCAGAGAGCTCTGCCTCACAGCATCCTCTTGTCAGAAACAAAAGAGGTCAAATTATTAAAGGGAAAAAGGAATTGAGTGCTCTTCATCCAAATAGAGAAAACAGATGTGGAGTGGCTCTTTATTTTTGGTGCTCATTTCAATGGCAGCTCCTGTACTGTACATTGGAGAAAGCGCACCGAAGAATTTGTTATAAATATGTACATTCATCACCATGGCAAAGATCTCATGGTACCTATTAATTTTAGGGGTAGAAAACAAGGTTTCTTTCAGTGCCTAGTACTGGATTGCGGTGACGATAGGCCTGTGGTCGTGAGGATTTGCTTTAAACATCTCCTACAGATGGAACTTTGCAACTTCTGTCGACCAGAGCATTTAACAGGGAGCTACTTCTGTTTGTAAAACTCATTTTGGCAAGCTGCTTGCTCCTAACCCTAAGCTTGAGCTACAGCAAGAAGCTGTGTTTCTGGTTGGGGAGTGAGGAAAGAGGATTGAGACTAATAAGAACATGCCGTGCTCATTTGGCATCCGTGTAATGAGATGAAAATAATGGTAAGTGTCTTCTCTCTCATTCTCTCTCCCCTCTTTTATAATCAGTTAAGAAGTATACCTGGAATTGTCCAGATTGCTGTTGCTGATTGCATTTATGAATGAAACAAATGTTTTACTAGGTGCACTTACCATCCCTTCAAATTTAACACCAAATCTCATGCAAAATGGATCCCAAATAGCAATTTACCCTCATTTACTAACTGGTTCTGAATCTGCACAACAAAATTCAGTTGGCCAACCTAAGGGTAAATAGCAAATTTGTTCAAAATTAGTTTGTATTAATATGCATTCTGGGGGGGGGGGGGAGACACAAAAAAATATCCAAAGTACCGTATTTGCCAGATTGACTTACCACAGTCTTCAACTGGGTCAAGGAAGCCTTGAAATATTTAAAAACTAAATTGTTGCACCTAGAAGCTTCCAGGAGCAGCAATTCACTTGGGGCCAGGAATAGATCGGTCTTTGGAGGACTTGGGGGCCACAAAAAGACCTCTCAGAACTACAAAGGGTCCCAGAGCCCATTATTTTATAATTAGCATCTGTATCCACTGAATTTTTTACTATGGACTCAAGTATCCACAGCTTCAAAATAATTTAAAAATATATAAATTCCAAAAAGCAACCCGTGATTTTGCCATTTTATATAAGGGACACCATTTTACTATGCCATTGTATTTAATGGGACTTGAGCATCCACAGACTTCGGTATCTATGGGGTGTGTGTGTCCTGGAACCAAACCCCAGCAGATACCACTGTATTAGATAATATATCATATTTGGTAATTCTCTGATAAAGCATGTGGGTTGGAATAGCATGACAGAAATCCCCTTTAAATTATAGTACTGATTTGACTGGAAAGATGTACATTATTACAGAGTGAGGTGAGCACCTCAGGTTGCAGATGTAAGGGCTGGAGATGGGCAGAAGTACTTAAACAGTTCCTCATTCACTTCATGACAGCTTCATACTGCCAGAGAACAGAGTAGGATATAACCAGCTGAAACAAGGGACATGGCACCTGTGCCTTTAACAAATGTGTTGTGGTGGTGGTGGTGGTGGTGAGCCTTCAAGTTGTTTCTGATGTATGGCGACCCTGAAGCGACCTATCATGGGATTTTCTTGGCAAGATTTGTTCAGAGGAGATTTGTATTTGTCTTCCTCAGAGACTGAGAGAGTGTGACTTGCCCAAGGTCACCCAATAGGTTTCCATGCCTGAGGGGGGATTTGAACCTTGGTGTGGTTTGAGTGTTGGCCTACAACTCTGGAGATTGGATTTGATTCCTAGCTCGGCCACAAAACCTACTGGGTGACCTAGAGCAAGTTGCATCCTCTCAGCTTCAGGAGAAGGCAAAGACAAGCCTCCTCTGAACAAATCTTGCCAAGAAAACCACATGATAGGTTCGCCATAAGTTGGAAATGGCTTGAATGCACACAACAACTACTATTCCAGAGTCATAGCCCAATGCTCAAACCACTACACAATTTCAGCAGGTATTGCTTGCTGAAATTCCCCTTCTATACAGCTGTTAGAGGTATGGGAGCTCTGTCCTTTATCTTACCTGGCAACCCTACACACAGCATATCCAGTATCCTCTCTCTTGCCTCAAGGCAGTGAATTATGCGATCCCATCACCAGCATGCAAGGAAGCTTCAGCTGCCAGTCCAGGCATCTTCTCTACATGGAAAGGAAAGCATGGAGCACCATCCCATACTTTATCTCAGGTAGCTAATATCTTTGTCAGCCCTGTATCTATAGGACAGGAAATTTTTGAACTCTCTCTTTTTCTTTACATTTTGTTAAAAAAAAACCCAAAATTTTCAAAAACAATAACATAAAAATAAATAATAACATATAACAACATCTATAAGACAATTATGGAACAGCAAAACAAAAAACCATATAAAATAACCAAACTACTACTATTACAAATGCAAAAATACGACTTCCAACTAGTTTCCCTGGATTTCTGGGATTTGATATTCCTGTTTCATCAACTTCTGGATAAGCATAGATACCATCATGTCATTCCAGTGTATCAAAAATAAAATGTTACTAGCAATGCTCTTTAAAAAAATATTTTATAAACCATTAAGTTTTCAAAACTTTTATCACAATATCCTATCACCAAAGCCCAATCCTTTTCAATACTTTCAGTTGATTTATGATTTACATACATGGTTAACTTATCTAACTCAACCATTTCTCTGTTAAGAGCATTGCTACTGTTGTTATTACTATGGTATGTCTTCTAGTCATTTCCAAATTATGGCAGCCCTACAGCAAGGATATCACAGGGTTTTGCTGTTTATATGTGCCTTCGGGTCGACTCTGACCTGTGGTGACTCTTCCTTAGGGTTTCCTTGGCAAGATTTATTCAGACAAGGTTCCCCACTGTTTTCCTCCTTGGCAGAGAGGGTGATTTGCCCTGGATTATTTCTGCAATGTGTTTCAGAAATCCAGTTTGAGATTGCTTTAACTGCCCTGGCACAGTGCTAGTGAATCCTGGGAATTGTAGTTTATTGCAACACCAGAGCTCTCTGACAGAGAAGGCTCAATGTCTCACAAAACTACAGTTCCCAAGATTCTCTATCACTAAACCAGGACAAAGCACTCTCAAATGGGATTATTTCTTCTGTGTGTTTTGGACTTGATTCCCAGACTTTGTTCGTCCAGGTATTTTGAATTTCAGCTCCCAGATTTCCTGACTGATGGCCAAGATGGATGAAGTTTCTGAGAAGTGAAGTCTAAAACACCTGGAGGACCAAAGTTTGGAAGCTCAAGTGATGAATACTGTCAGGATTATAGCCAAACTGGGAATCACACTGAGAAACAGGGCTAATACTTAAGAGACCTTCAAATTTGCTGTTACTTAAAGACCTTAAATGAGAAAAAGGGAGAAAAACCCCTAAGTGGACCAAAAGGAAGGTCCAGTAAGGACTGGACATACTTAGTGGTCATAGATGCTGAATATCTCCTGGATGGGGAAAAATGGATGGAAGAGATAGAAAAGAGCATGGAGAAAGAGGGCATAGCTGACAGACTGACTGGCACATTTAAAAAGAGCAGTTCATCCTTCAAACAAACAAACAAATAAACCAATGTATTTTGTAAGGTAGCACAAACCTCTAGCTTCTTTTTGTGCCAGAGAAGAAACAAACAAACTAAGGAGATTAGGGGGGGGGGGGGGGGGGGGGCGGTTTGAGGCGGTCCAGTCATGTAATTCTGCTGAATGCTTTCATGAGGCATACATTCACGCAATTGTGCACTTGAAATAATATCGCAATAGCATTTCGCACACATCCACAAATGAATAATTAGTATATAGCAATGTGATAATTTTGTGCATGTGTGGCATCTCAGCGCAACTGTGCATGTCTGCTAATCATGTTCCCGGACTGAGAAGAATAAAGACAGCGAAATAAATAGTTTTTTGTGGCTTTTTTGGGCTATGTGGCCATGTTCTAGAAGTTGATTCCTGACGTTTCGCTGGCATTTTCAGAGAATGCTGGCCTGGAAGAGTGTGTGTGTGTGTGTGTGTGTGTGTGTGTGTGTGTATATATATATATATATATATATATATATATATATACTGTGTGACCCTGAGTGAGGAGGAGTGATTCCCATGTTAACCTGTGTATTGTTCTGTTGTTGATGGCTGGGCCTCAGGGTGGGAGGAAATGCAAAGAGGATTAGTGT